>NC_137643.1:25319475-25409475 GCF_963383615.2 Lipophrys pholis
GGTGTGTATGGGGGGGGGGGGGGGGGGGCTCCACTCAGCTCTGCACAGTGTGTGTTCAGCCCACTGATGGATTACAAAGTGTGAGGAGCTCCTGTTGGAACGACACTGACGTCCTGAGGTAAGGAACTAAATGATTCATTTAAACTGCAGCTTCAGAACTCCACATTTATCTGTGATTGAAAAGCTGCTGCGTTTATAAAACATTCTTTAGTTATGGAGCAGAGCTCCTCCTGCAGAGCTGAACACACACTTCTGTACATTGATCAGACTGCAGGGTCGTGTCAGTCTGACGACCGTCACACATTTTAACACAACATTGAATTAAAACACAGGAAATGTTCATTATTATTCACATGTATTATTAGTAAAGAGAATCTGCTGAAAGAATATAGAAAGTTTTCCAGATCAAACAAGTCTCTGACTGAAATTGTTGAATTTTGTTGAGTTTTTGCAAGATTTAATGGTTTAATGAAACTTTATAAACCTTAAAAATGTTCTAGAAACTTTAAAAATGTGGTCAGATAATCTCTTCAGATACATAGAATTACTCCTCATGGAGAAAAACTTTGATTAAAATATGATGAATATGTAAATATATTTTTGAAAATATACAATAAAAACAATTACAATTAATTTTTTTAAATAATGAAGAGTTATCAGGATTAGTTTAGAGCAAAGGTTTTTAAAGTGGGAGGATAATTCCTCTGACAGAGTCTGAACCAGGCTGCAGACCCCACAGGACCCCCCCAGGACCCCCCAGGACCTTCCAGGTCTCATGATGCACCGGCTTCATCTGTCACTCTTCCTGTTTTTCTTACAATAAGAAAAAGTAAGAAAAGAAAAAGAAGAATAAATGCTTTTAATTTGACATGTTCAGTAAATCCTCATATTAAGTCTGTAACTGTTAAAGCTCAAGCTCATTTTAGTATTATTGTTGATCTCTGTTACACTAACAAGTCACACATTGTGTGTTTGCTGAAATAATTATGTCTTCTGTGTTCCACTTATTTATCGTAAAATGTATGCTGGGAAAAGGAGTCCCCCTGACCCCCCAAGCTACTAAAGTCACTTCAAACACACACATATATATATGTGTGTGTTTGGGGGTTAGGGTTAGTCTATAATATATATATATAACTCATTCAATATTTCCTTATGTTCGTAATAACTTACAAAAGATATAAAATGAGTCTTTATTTCAAGGTTAAATTATCGCCATTAGATGAAACAAGTTCTTATCAAGTGCAGCATTAAACTACCTTCACAGTCATATATCAATGAAAGCTACAAAATTACTTCAAAATGCACATTTCACATTGTTTTATGATGAAAACCCACAATTTCAATAGATGTTTTATAATGTAAAATCTATATATAATCTGAAATGTAGTATGGCAAAAATAGGTTACGCTAAAATGATTGTTTAATTATTTTTACAGTCAACAAAAACATCCTAATTTCCATAGAATGTATAAAGAACATTAAAAATGGTTCAATCCCGTCAGAGTAATTGGCGTGATCTTTCACTTATCAGAAATAAATATGATCACTGCTCAGTTTTATACTCCAATTCATTAATAGAGTTCTTTCCACTAACTTTAAATGTATTTGAAGAGATTTTACATAACATAACTAGTTCATAAGCTCCCTATGAAGGGTTAAATCTGTGGTGTGTCTGTGTGAGCAGTGATGGATTGGCAGGTTTATTACCTGAAGTGAGATATTTTACACATGAGATATTAAGCTCAGCAATAAATCAGCTTTCATGTGACAATACAATGACATTACAGGAAACTTTAACAAGCACAGCAGCTTGAAGTTATTTTGAAATACTATTAGAAGGAGCAATGAAACACTGATGGCTGTATTACTTGTTCGTGAATTGAAAGAGTTTTATTAGACATTCAGAGGGAAACCCAGGCGTGACGGTCAATGACAGGATGGTATTCAGTGGAAAACTCTGCAGACCTGTGGATTAAACAATTTGTCCATTTTCTTTGACCCAGTCGCTGTAGATCTCATAAATCCTTGTAGTGGACGGGCTCAGTCCCAGTTTGTCTCTCTGGTAATGAGGACGTTTCTTTGTCTTTCACGATGTTTAAAGTTGCAAGTCGCTGCTTTATTTTCAACACAATTCGTCCACGGTGACGGAAGGCTAACATCGGCTAATGCTACAGCTAACAGCTGAAGTTAACAACTAACAATTCAATTCAAGTCAAATGTTACCAAGTCCTCTTATTATCAGTGACTTGGAGTTATTTCCCCTGTAAAGTCAGGGGCGAATCTCAGCAGTCGTTGGTTTTCGGGCTTGTTTTCTAAAGTGTAGTTGTTTATTTGAGCTTAGCTTAGCCGCCGGTACGTAAGCCTCCTGATTCTCTCCCAGTTCTCCACACAGCGAAGCACCGCCCATCCCCCCTTTCCTTTCACTAACCCACCTGCTCTCACAAACATGCACAATCAATAACGCCTCGGTCCGTCAGAGAGAGCCACAATAAGCTGGAAAAAGTGGCCAAATATGGTAAAAACCTATAATAGAGTGGGAGGCACAGGAGCAGTCTACACTAAACACAAGACGTGCTCACCATGCTGACCTGATGCAGCACACTGTCACTAAAAGACTTGTTCATGAGGCTTACAGACATCGGCTCCACCATGTCCAAACACAATGAGACCAGCAGAGGAAGTGGAAGTAGCCACACATCCATCAGTGCTGCGATTCAACTTGGTGGATGAGTTTGATCGAACTCGACTGACAGAGTCAGGATACGTCACAACTAATGCACTGAATTCCCCACGCATGTTGAAATACCTCATGAGTGATAGAGGAGATGCCCAGTATTCCCTTGTAATGGATGAGAGTACGTCTGTCAAGCAGCTGTGTGGTAATCTGCTTCTTCAGTGTTACACTGAACTAAACTATCTCCACCTTTTTAGGGATGTTAACTCATTGACACAGTCTCAGAGGAGGCTAGTGCTTCCACTTCGGCCAGATTTCTACAGAGATGCATTGGATTAAGTACGGAGATGTGTATGTATGTATGTGTGTGTGTGTGTGTGTGTGTGTGTGTGTGTGTGTGTGTGTGTGTGTGTGTGTGTGTGTGTGTGTGTGTGTGTGTGTGTCGGTCGGTCGGTCGGTCGGTCGGTCGGTCGGTCGGTGGGTGGGTGGGTGGGTGGGTGGGTGTGTGTGTGTGTGTGTGTGTGTGTGTGTGTGTGTGTGTGTATGTCGGTCGGTCGGTCGGTCGGTCGGTCGGTGGGTGGGTGGGTGGGTGGGTGTGTGTGTGTGTGTGTGTGTGTGTGTGTGTGTGTGTGTGTGTGTGTGTGTGTGTGTGTGTGTGTGTGTGTGTATATATATATATATATACAGGATTACTATTGCAACAACACATCATCAGGAGGGTAAAACTAACCTGTCTCACGACGGTCTAAACCCAGCTCACGTTCCCTATTAGTGGGTGAACAATCCAACGCTTGGTGAATTCTGCTTCACAATGATAGGAAGAGCCGACGTATATATATGTGTATATATATATATATGTATGTATATAATAGCTTGCTTCTATCGTGAAATCTGACCACAGTAAGTGGGCACACAGCTGCTTCCACCTCTCTGTATGAACCCATGTCTGGATAAGACTGTTGTCGTGTCTCTCACTGATGTTGAACTTCTGACCTGCTGTGGTCTCCTCTGCGTGCCTCAGGCTCCATCATGACTGCGAAGTGGCTCACCACCGTGTGGATTGTCACCTTGATGCTGTCCGACCTGAGTCGAGGTCAGAGCAGGAGGAGGAAAGGACAGAGAGACGACAACCAGGTCTTCAATGAGGCCAAAAGTAAGTGATATTAAAGAATCGTTCACTGATGCAGACGGTGAAACTCGGTCGGGTCGGTGTGACTGTTCCTCTAAGGTGACAAGGTTCTGGGTTTGAGGACAGTAAACAGGTGACCATAGAGCAGAATTTGAAAAAACCACAGAGCAGTATGGTACGCACATTTAGGAGCCAATTCATCCACTCTGTTCTTATATTAAACAACTTTTTCAGGACTTCTGGGAGAACCCAGCAGCACTGCTTACTTTATTGTACTGTCAGGAGGACAGTTCTGTTAATTCAGAAAACTACAGAAGTCATTTTGCAGTACATAAAGGTGTTCCTTTACAGTACCCCTAACAGTCTGGCACAGGAACAGTCTGGCACAGGAACTGTCTAGTACAGGAACAGTCTGGCACAGGAACAGTCTGGTACAGGAGAAGTCTGGCACAGGAACAGTCTGGTACAGGAGAAGTCTGGCACAGGAAGAGGATGGTAAAGGAACAGTCTAGTACAGGTACAATCTGATACAGGAACACTGGTGCAGGACCAGTCTGGCACACTAACAGGCTGGCACAGGAACAGTCTTGTAAAACGAACAGTCTAGTACAGGAACAGTCTGGTACAAGAACAGTCTGGTACAGAAACCGTCTGGTATAGGACCAGTCGAGTACAGGACCAGTCTGGTACAGGAACAGACTGGTACAGGAACAGTCTGGTACAGAAACCATCTGGTATAGGACCAGGCAAGTACAGAAACAGTCTGGTACAGGAACAGTCAGGCACAGGACCAGTCTGGTACATGAACAGTCTTGTAAAGGAACAGTCTGGTACAGGAACAGTCTAGTACATGAACAGTCTGGTACAGGAACAGTCTGGTACAGGACAGTCTAGTACATGAACAGACTGGTACAGGAACAGTCTGGTACAGGACAGTCTAGTCCATGAACAGACTGGTACAGGACGGCTCCATGTTGGAAGGGTCTGTACACAATTCCTGGAAGCTGGAAACATCCCAGTTCTTGCATCCTCACTGGACATGTCCCCCATTGAGCATGTTTGGACGCTCTGGATCGGCGTAGACGACAGTGTGTTCCACTTCCTGCCAACATCCAGCAACTTGGCACAGCCATTGAAGAGTGGACCAACATTCCACAGGCCACAAATCAACAACCTGATCAACTCGATGCCAAGGAGACGTGTTGCACTGTGTGAGGCGTATGGTGGTCACACCAGATACTGACTGGCTTTCTGAGTAAAATATTGCTATAATGACTTTTAAATTTACACTTTAAAGTTTTTCTTTGTTGTGGTCACAGTGCACGTGATGAAACTGTCTGGAATTTTGCAAGATCAAACAATTAGTTCTGAAAATGACCTCCATCTCAACATAAAGTCAATTTTTATGAAACATTCTTGTGCAAAATGCAATGAAAGTTAAAATTAAAAACTAAAAACTGTTATAAATCCTATAAAGCACATTTCTTTGTGGTTTGCCGGCCGGATTGGAGCCTTTAGAGGCTGGTTTTGGCCCACGGGCCTGATGTAAAGTGAAAGGTTCTTATCGGTCCCCTCGTCCGAGGTTCTACTGGTCACATGTTTTCGACGGCTTTGAGAAAACTGTGCATGATTGTTTTGGGACATATTCTTTGAAAGTTGAGACCGTCCAAAATCAATCGCAACATGTAGACAGATGTTCTGTGTTTTGTGAGATTTTCATGTCACTTCGCACCTCCACTCCTCAGGTCATTTAAAATCCGGCCCTCCATTTGAGAGGGTGATGATGAAACTGCCCTCAATGAAGAATCAGAGGTGGTCAGAGCTTTAAGTGGAAAAGAGTTAGAACCTGTCCTCCCCTGAGAGACCTGCTGTCAGTCTCTCATACAAATATGAGACAAAAACATGATATTCAGCAGCACGAACAGACATTATGTACAACACATGTTCAGTGTAAGATAAGGCGCCTTGTCCATTATAGTAGTGTGAGATTAAATAAAAGAAAAAAACATAAATACATGTTACTGTAAGTACTTGCATATTTATTTGAATATTGGCAGATCTTTAAAAATTCCCTGAAAAAATCAAAGGAAAGAATGAGAGAGAGAGATGAGTGGACGTCACTACACACCATCCTGAATAAGAAATACTTTTATTGTCCCTGTGGGGATTTTATGTATATTTTTAATCAGCCTGTACATTATTACATGTAGTGGGTGAAATTTAAGTGTTATTGTGAAAAAAGATGCTGCAGTGAATCCATTTGAAAATTGATAGAGAGGCACCTGGGGGCATGTAGAACAAGAACGTGGTGCAATTTGCTGAACGCAATTCGATTTTTTAGGGATTTTTTTAAATCTGCCTTGACAGTGATATTCGGGGTGATTTTAGTGTGTGAATCCACTTGAAAATGGACACAGCAGTACCTGGGGTCATGTAGGAGTGGACAGGACAGGAATGTGTTGCAGTTTGATGAAAACAATTTCATTTGAAGTTTTAGGAAAAGTTCTTCCTGTACAGTAATATAACGTATTTAAGTGTGTAACTGTGAAAACTGTTGACGCTGTCGATGATCAGGTCAATATGAGCCACAGACAGTAGAGTGTACACTATTTAAAAAAATGAACATAGGCTGCTCCCATCAAATTTAAAAAGAAAAAATACATTTGTACACATACAGTATATAAGCACATGTGTCCGTGTTGTAACAGGGCGTGAATTTCACTGTGGGATTACTTTGTTTTTTCTTTCTTTCTTTTTTTTTTAGAAAACATTTATTTTAAACATGGCTTCTGTGGAGGGGCGACGGACGGGTGGGAGAGGGTGAAAGAAGGAGAGAGGGCAAGCGAATTACTGCAGAAATACACAAACACGGAGTGTTTTATCTTTGTTCATAAAGTACTTGCTGATTGTCATTCTTGCCAAAACTTCCCAGCGTGTTTGGAAGGCCTATTCAGGAACTTAGACTGGGACAACAAAGGAATCGTCATAGACGGAGAATACGTTAGCCACCTACGTTTTGCAGACGACATCATACTTGTGAGCTGACGCCTCAGAAGAACGGCAAGAAATGCTACACATACTGAAAGATAAAAACTTAAAAGTGGGACTGAAAATGAACAAATAGATAACTCAGGTCAGGTTTGACACATCAGAAGGTGAAAGTAGACAACATGTCTCTCCAAATAGTGGACAAATATGTTGACCAGGTTCAAGAAGTCAGCTGCAGAGACATTGACAACACAAACCAAGTAAAGCGGCGTATTGCCTTAGGATGGACTTCGTTTGGCCAAATGAAGGACATCTTCAAAAACCTCAAGCTACCACTGAGTCTCAAAGGAAAAGCTTTTGATGCTGCATTACACCTACAATAATATATAAGCTGTGAAACTAAAACCTAACAAAAGTCCTACATCAGAAACTCCAGACAACACAAAGGGCCATGGTCAACAATCTAATCCTGCTGGGCATCACCTGGAGACACAGAAAACCCCAACCAGTGGATCAGAGAGCAAATCAGAGTGAAAGACATCATAGTGTGCATCAAACAACAAGTGGAAATGGGCGGGCCACATAGCGAGAAGGACGGACAACCGATGGACAAAACAGCTGACAGAATGGGAACCAAGAGGAATAGATGTGGACGAAGACAAAACTCGCTGGCGAGACGATCTAAATGGACTGATGGTATCACCTGGGGAAGGACGGCTCAAGACATAAAACATGGAAAAATCAGGAGAAGGCCTACGTCCAGAAGTGGACTGTCTTAAGGCTGTAATGAAAGAATGAATGATTGTGATTCTGAGGAGAGGACATTTCCCTCTGAGGACTGGTCAGCCACGGGGCGCGGCAGAGCGGAGTTACGTGATGCACATGATTGCATCACCCATGTATTGTCGGCATGAAGCTCGTTTACACGTAAAAATCCATAAATTAGCCTCATTGTTTAAGCTAGTAGCATCAAAGCACGTGAAAAAAGTAGCAGCTTGTCGTCCGGAAATTAAGGAAGTGGGTCAAATTTAAAAGTGTCCACATAAAGCACTGAGATCTGTCTCCTGAAAAACCATGGACGCTCTCTGAACCCTGCTGCTCCTGATTGTTGACCCCAGTCTCTCGTCTGTCCTTCCTGCCCAGCATTGATCTGCCCGGTGGAGGTCATGTTCATCGTGGACAGTTCGGAGAAAGCCAAGTCTCAGCTGTTTGAGGAGCAGAAGGCGTTTGTCCTGCGCTTCAGCAGCAGGCTCATGCAGCTGCACGCCGCCGGCTGGAGGCTCCGTGTCCGTCTCGCCGCCATCCAGTATAGCAGCATCGTGTCAGTGGAGCACAACTTCAGAGACTGGCAGGACCTGGACGTCTTCCAGAGCCGGGTGGCTTCCATGGCTTTCATTGGCCAGGGCACCTACACCGCCTACGCCATCACCAACTCCACCCAGCTCTTTACTCGGGAGACGTCCTCCACCAGTCTGCGAGTTGCTCTGCTGATGATGGATGGCGTGGACCACCCGCGCAGCCCCAGCGCCGTGGCGGCGGCTGCAGAGGCCAAACAGAACAACATCCGGGTGTTCACCATCAGGCTGACCGCTTTGCCCCGAGACGGCGCCATGGGGACCAAGCTGCGATCCATCGCCACCGCCCCTCCACAGCAGCACGTCCTCAGCCTGACTGACGGCCAGCTGGAACAGCGGCTCTTCACTGAACTGGTCAGTAGTCTGATTGTTCTCTACACGTGTACTCACCACTGCTCTCATGTTATGCCGATGACACTGTATTAATTAGGAAGAGAGAAAAGGTGTGCCATATATTTTCTTACATTTTCATTTTATCATGAAGCAGTAAGTGGAACACATTTCTCACTGAAAATGATCCAAACTATGAGTTTCTTTAATTTCCTTTAACTTATGTGAGATATGTCAAACAGATTAGGCAATCTGGCTGCAGCAGAAATAGAAAACATGATGGAGTGTTGCCTTGAAGCAGAAAGGACTGCTGGACATGAGACCAAGCTTTTGTGGAGTGACAGTTGGATGTGGATGAAGGTCATTTCCCCTCGCTGGTCTGGCTTTAACAGGAACTTGATCAGTGTTTTGCACACGAGCAGCTGAAGGCTCTTGGACAATCTGCAGGGTTTTCTCATAATAAATGTTTCTTTTCTTTCAGAATGCAGTTGTTAAAACTGGGGTAAGTAAAGAGTTGGTTTCTTTTCTTTTCTTTTCCTTTTTATAACCCAAACTCATTCCTGGAATGATTTTCTGGGTTTTGTTCATTTGTTAAAATTTGTTTAAAACTAATTGAATCAGACTAAACGATCAACTTTAATTGTCTAATTCATTTTGTTTGCAGTGTCCACAGCCTAAGACGTGTTTGTGTGAGCGGGGGGAGCGGGGACACGCTGGAAGTCCAGTAAGTAAAGACGCAAGCAAACTCCTGTTGTGTGTCACATTAATATTGTAAGAGCATCAATTATGAAATCAGTCAGTCAGATAAAACTCCTTCAACTGCAGAAATGTGAGCATCACATGGCTCACATTTGTGGTCAAAAGTAGGTAAAGTAAGATCAAACCAGCCACGACATTAACAGTACCATTAGTGACAGAAACTCAAATGTAAACTTTTAGGTCCATGAACATCTCGGCACACTTTACTGCAAGTGATCATTGATTCGAATACTTCCTCTAACCACGGCGGTTTAAGAGTTAAAGGTGTGTCAAGTATTCTGCTGGTTTTTTGTTTTTGATAAAAATGTCAAACATTTTACATGCATTGTGATGTACAAATTGTATTGCATTTGGCACAAGGGCTGCTGAATATTGAATGGTGTAATAGAGCGTTGCAGAAATATGGTATTTTTGTCGACAATCATGAAGTTAGTGTCACTATGGTTCTTGAGACAAAAAGCCAGTGATAGCAATCATTTATTTCATTTCCTGAACCGAAATGTAAATATTTATTGAGGCGTCTCGCTGCTCCGAATTCTCAACTAGAAAGGACGTCACTTCCTTGGAAAGAGGAAGTTGTTGTTGTTGTTGTTGTTGTTGTTGTTGTTGTTGTGTCCAGTTTGTGGTAAACTACATGTCATGAAGCAGTCTGGACTCTTCCAGTGAAGCTGCTGTCCTCGTTCTTTCCTGCTATGAAGACTTTAGGCTGCACAGAACTTCATCATTACAGGACAATCACTGGCAGAGCTTCAGGAACAAGTCATCAAAAACCTCCACATGTTGTCAATTCAACATGAAAAGAACTGTTGCAGTGTGTGCAGACATGTTGAAAACTCAACCTGGAGTCTAGTCTGGTTAAAATGTTTTGATAAAATGTCTCAGACTTCACCAGTTCATTCACCATCCAGTAACCCTCCATGAGCCACAACCATCAACATTAGTTGACAAAACGAAAGTCAATGTCAGTTTGTGGGCTGAAGTGTCGCACTCCGGACGTGACCAACTTCACAAAGAAAACTGACGGTTGAGGACAAATGAAAAGTCACTGAGACGGTCAAAGTTTAAATATTTTTGTTGCTTATTGTCTTTGAAAATCATTACATTTCAGTGACAGTCTTGCTAAAAGCTAGTTAGCTTGTTAGCTTCTCTCGCTAAGAGCTAATAGTCACCATAGCAGTGTGTTGTATTTCCACTGGCCTCCAGCCCAGTGGTTATTCTGTGCACGAGCTTCAAAACCTGAACTTCACAGAGGGCTTTGTTATCGTTACGTATCCAGGCTTTGTCTTAGCGTCGGCTAACGGACCAGCAGCGCTCGCTAGCAGGTGCGTCAGCCCTGTTTTCTAAAGCGCATTGGGTCAAAGATGTGAGCGAGCAGGAAACGTTTCCCACAATGCAAGTGTAGCAGGTGGCGAGAGGCTGCGACTGAACCCCTCAGAAAGAAACAAAGGTCAAGGATGGAGGATTAGACCTGAGCAAACACGTCGAGCTGAGAACCTGCGGCTCTGAGGGCAGGTTTATCTTGGACCGGGGTTACAGACAGGGCGCACCCGGGATGACCCACCTCACTTCTGCCCCCTTGGTGCTCCAGTCCAAACTAAAGAGGGGCCCAAATCTTCTCGTTTTCCCTTCACTTTCATCTAGGGGAAACCAGGCGAGCCAGGGTCCGATGGAGCTCCAGGCCCAAAGGGGTCTCGCGTAAGTCTCTTATTGTTTTCATAATCCAGTGCTGGTGACAACAAAAAAAATCCATGTGGTTTTGTGTGACGGGATGTTTTGTCCGGGCCCGGTCACTGTAGGGGGAACCAGGCATCAATGGACGTCCAGGAATGGAGGGCCTTGAGGTACTCGTCACTTCTTTTCTCTGCCGTCTCTTTACAGGGATTTACAAGCCCTCCTGGCCGCCATTGTGCTTCCTCACATATTCCACTTTGTAAAGCACACATGACACTGCAGTCAGTGTTTTATTGATTTGCTATGTCGGAAGAATTCAGGATGTTTTTGAAAATAAAACTCAGAGGTTATTTAAAGCCTCCAGTCTGCTGAAAGTAGGACAAAGATTGTAAATCCGACGTAGAAAGTTACGACAAGATAACAAAAGACTGTCAAAGCTGTGATGGATGGTTCCGACGACACGAGTCTGAACCATCGGCTCTGGAGCCGGGTTCGACTCTTCCGCCTCTTGGTTGGTCCTGGAAGCTCTTCAGAGGAGAAAATCTTTTCACAGCTTCAGGAAATCATTTAATAATTTTTTTTTAACAATCTTCTCTGCTGCCGTTCACAGGACCTGATAAATGTTTGCTTTTATGATAAATTAGATTATTCTAAAAACCAATTGGAACACTAACATTGGACAAATACACCCAGTGAAAAGCCTTAAAGAAAATTAGAATTTGAGTCTAGCTAAAGGGATAAAAGTGGTTAAGTGTGAGGCCTAAAATAAATAAATAGCTATAACAAGACATTCTTCTCAAAAGTGTAGTTCCACAGTTCTATTTAATATAGCAAAACCAAATATAAAAGCTTCCACATGTTTTGCGGCTTCAGATCAAGGCTATTTGGTGGAAAAGGACACAAACGGCTCTTTTAACGACCCCGTCTCACAGCAGCTCATCAAATGGTGACACAATTTAATCTGTTGATTCGTGTTCAGTTACACGTTTTGCCCCTTTTTTTGTGTTACACATAAGGAATTTCAAACTAATACATTTCAATGATCTTTGGTGTCTGGGTCACACCTGATCCCTATTAGACAGCATACTGTACACGCTGTGATGGTTTGGTCTTTCTTTTCGTCCAACAATCAGGCATTAAAAGATTTTACTGTCCTGCCAGTCCACACTAAAGACTATAGAGTTCCATATAAAGAAGTGAGGGGCCTTAACAGTTTGGAAACACCTGCTCTCAGGTATCCCTTTCAATATAAAAGGCAAAACAACATCAGTCTCACTGACTGACTGACTGACTGACTGACTGACTGACTGACTGACTGACTGACTGACTGACTGACTGACTGACTGACTGACTGACTGACTGACTGACTGACTGACTGACTCACTCACTCACTCACTCACTCACTCACTTTCTAATTCATATTATCTTGTTACAGGGTCGACCTGGCAGCAAAGGAGAAAAGGTATCTTTCTCTTTTATGACAGATAAATCAATGATAAATAAAGGATGTGGACAAAAGGTTGGGATGCACTGATACAGATATCGGTATTGGTTATCGGGTCGATACTGCACAAAGTACTCTTACTCGTGAAAGCTCTAGATACAATCCAGTTAATACCAGGTGACATCATCCGACAGCGACATCAGCAGCAGGTAGACGGGAGCACGAGTGATGTCTGCGGCCTGAAGATTATGCTACATGCTAAAAGTTTTCGGGCTCACACAGCAGCGATGCTACATGCTAAAGGGTTTCGGGGCTCACACAGCAGTGATGCTACATGCTACATGCTACATGCTAAAGGGTTTCGGGGCTCACACAGCAGCGATGCTACATGCTAAAGGGTTTCGGGGCTCATACAAACAAACTGTGCACCTTATCACTGAACAAGAAATGACTAGCGCAATTCGTGACGTCGTGTTTTTTCCAGGATTCTGATTGGCTATCATGGCTTCTCGTTACACTGCCCCCTTCAGGTTTGGCTACTCATAGCAGCTGTGAAGCAAGTGTATATACGGGTCCATGTACATGAAGTCTTTTTTTGTAAGCGATCAGGTGTAAATGAAGATTTTTTTGTAAACGTAGATGTGGAAATATCGATGTTTGTAAAAAGCCATGTATATGTAATGATGGCCTGAGTCTGTTTTCATCTGTTTTCCATGAGTCCACAGTTTGTTTTGTGTTTTCCAGGGAGAGCAGGGTGAATGTGGGGCTCCCGGGAGAAAAGGAGAAGCAGTAAGTGTTTCTCTAGTGTAACTTTTATTATGACAGTGTTGTCTGCTGCTTCCTGATGCTTTCTGTTCATTCACAGGGTGTGGAAGGACCAGCAGGCCAGCAGGGGGTCAGAGGAGGGCAGGTACATTGTGCGACCATGTCCTGTTACCAGTGTGGATTTACACTCATTGGGAAGTTTACTCGAAACGTCGGTCGCAATCTGCTTTTGTTTCTGACGGACTAGTTTTCACGAACAGGAATTTTTTGGCCGGGCAGATCCTGACGCACTGAATATGTAATGACAGAATTAAAGAGAGGCACTGATGCAGTTGGCATGACAATAACACATCCATCCAAATGAAAGGGATGAGAGAGGTTTAGATGAAGCGTCACTCACACCTCATCCATAACATCCATCCACACAGTGGGCGCCCTCGATTTGCCTTGGACCAAAAAGCATAAAAATAGATAAATTAATTAATAAACTGTAATAATGTTGAAATATGTTCTATCTTTCTCTAGTGTGTGTGTGTGTGTGTGTGTGTGTGTGTGTGTGTGTGTGTGTACTGAACCTGCTGGCTGGCAGGTTTAGTCGAACCGTTTAATAATGGCTGAAAAACTAAGAACTTACAAAAGCAGACAGTTAATTCTTTTTTGAGGTCCAACTCTAAAAAGCTCTGAGAAATGGACTGATGTGTTGATGAGAATCGACCTGAAGTTGATTTAGTTTCACTAAACTCAGACCTCGTCATTTCAAGCAAACCAGCACCAAAACACATTTGTTTTCCAAAACAACCATCTGCTTGTATTTCTTGACAAGAATGTTATCAAACATTTTTATGTGACAACTAATCTGTTAAAAAAAAAGGTGCTGTGTTTCCACTCCAGCAGCAGACACACTATTGACGATGTACTTTGTATGCCGGGCCACCGGAGGGTGCTGTTGCTTGTTTTTGTAATGAACCCACTCAGACGTGCAGAGAACAATACGCTATAAACGTGAAGAAAATGGAGAGAATCTTGATATTCTTATGGACTGATGATGAATCGGATGCGATCAGGGGTGAGTCTCAATATAAAACTACAGTAACGGCGCTCCACAGCCACCGGCAGTATCTGCGTGGGGGGGGATCTCGACCCTCAAAGAATCTTTCCGCCTTGCGAGTCGGTATAAAACTTTCACGGATGCAGTGGATCTGCACAGTAAAGTCGTGTAAACAGACGCCCATGAGTGAAGAAAGTTTTGTGGATACACTCGTATCATTGTCCTCGTTATTCACTGTCTGTTGGAAAGTCCAGTCATTTTCATCACTGGGGCCTTTTTCAGTCGAACAAAGGCAAGACTGCTGTGAAGTGGTTTATAAAGGCGGAGTGTTTAAATGAAGTAAACAGTGGCTGAAATTGAAGAGTAGTTTACCACTGCAGCTGCTTGGTGGAGCTGGAGGAATGTCCACAGGACCAACTCCCACAGTCACACACTCTCACTGGAGGAACATGCTCCCACAGGGAGAAGGTGAAAACTCCACGCCGAGGACCTGACCAGGGTTTGAAACCACAACCTTTTACTTGAGTGTGTCAGGTCCCGTTGGAGCTGCTGGTTCAGCCTCCAAGGTGCTTGTTCCTTTTCTCTTTGTGTTTGGCTCTGCAGTGAAACTCCAGATCTCAGCTGCTTGTTCTCTCAAACAGGCTCAACCATCGGACTCAGGTCTGTAAAGACGGGACAGAGTTTGGATTTAGTGCATGTGTGTGGGAAATGAGTGCGAGGAACCTGAATGTTCTCCGGGAGGTTGGCTTTACATACCGAGCTTGTTTTTAATCCTAGTTTTGGCTAAAATTGGTATTCAGCAGCTACTTTACAGCGGTCGGTGTAAAAGAGTAAATACATGAATAACCAAAACCTCAATAAGAAGACACTTCTATAACAAAGATCTCCATCCATCCATCTCCTGTACTTCCTCTTCCAGTTCAGGGTCGAAGGGCCAGTTCCAGCTAAACGTCTGCAAAAGAGTTGTTGAAAGAAACTTTTACACTGACATTGGTAGTGATTGAAGGTAAAATCTACAAAGAACCGGATACAGAGTTGGAAGCTTCAGTCAATAGAGATACTTGTATAGGCAATCACCAAGAAGCATTGCAAGTTTCACTCTTTAGTGTGAAATCTTACAGAATCAATAGAAAACAAAATAAAATGGATCATCTGGTTTAGTGCTGTGCAATATTCCACTATTTGATATCAAGCCTCTACCAAGTAAATACATGGTTAGTATTGTTGATGCCAATGTCGTTTTTTAAATTTGAAGTTGATGCATTATCACATTACACAATGGATCTCTGTGCAAAGTTCACAGGTAAATATAAGAAATAATAATGATATAAGTTGGGTTAAAAAATAACCGAACAGAACAAAAGAATCGATTCCATTAGACTCATCTTGTTCAATACTGGTTATTCATATTTGGATGGATCCACCCAGTACTAAGTGAAGACCGGTTAGTTTTACCTAACTGATGATGTGTTGTTGCAATAGTAATCCTTCCAGCCTAAACAGGTCGGATGTTTATCAGGTGAGGGAGTGTCAGATCTCACTGAGCTGCCAGCGGCTTTCAGAAAGGAAGAAGGAGCCAGTTTCAGGCTCCTTGGAGCGCCATCTAGCTTCTCGTTCATCCAGCAGAGGTAGAAATAATAATTAGGTGTAAAATGTGAATTTCATTGAGGAGCAATCAAACAGGAGGAAGGAGACTTGGAAGCAGCTAAATGAAATATAAAACATCATTCACAATGAAAAGGCTCATATGTTATGATTACACCTCACTTTGATTTTAATTCCAGGATTTAAATTAATGTAGGTTATTAAATAAAAAGATATTCATTCAGTAGCTACTTCAAGTAGTAATTTAAACCCCGAACAAAATGTTGTTTGAACTGGTCCTCAATGAATCTCCTCAGTAGGATATTAACAAACAGTGTTTAGACATTCTTATTAGAGTGGAGCCATTTAAAATATCATGGTGTGTACATCAACACTCAATGAAATACTAACATTAACGCTGCAGAAAATTCCTGACTCTTGTTAACACTTAACTTAGTGAGATTATGCAGCACTAATTCATTGGACATCATAAACAGACAGGCACGGCACTCTGATCTCTCAATGCCACTTTATAACGGCACAAACGTGTGGGGCAGAGCTTCCTCACTGTTCTTCCTTCAGTTTATATTTCCCATTGAGTTGCTCTGAGCCTCAGTTTCCCCCATGTGAGTGTGTTTTGTGTTGGAATATTAATTCATCACTGTGACGACACGACCAGTTGTACATTCTCTAAATTCAGTGTTCCTGCAGTTATGCCATGTGTGACCATTCTTATTATCATTATTAACCTCATTCTTACAGATCAACCCTCATGGAGCTTAACAGACTTGGAACAAGTCAAGAACAAGAACAAAAACATCCTTCAAAGCTCTCAGTGACGAGGCTTTATTTTAATTTGTCAAAAGGATTGCATCTCTACATGAAAATTCTTTCTCTCTCCGCTGGACCATGGGTCAGAGAAAGTGTCAAATCTAAATAAAAAGAAACAGGCTTTCAAAGAAGGGGCTGCCTCTGACCTTCAGTCAGCCACCAAAGACCTAAAAATCAAGGTTCTGAAGGCAAAACAGCCAAAAACAGTCTTGGTTCTGTCTGGTCAGGCATGGAAACTATTGCAGGTCTTCATAATCCCCAGAGCAGCAGCCAGACCAGCTTAAATGATTTAAAGTCAGAAAAAGATTTTGCAAATGTTCTTAATGGTTTTTATAGCCGTTTTAATTCCTCTGATTTTAGTGGGGACATTTTGAACTTGAAAAAAGGGACTGAAGGACACTGAGCTCTTTAACATTGATCTTTGCGACGTCAGAAAGGCTTTTTGCACAGTGAACATAAACAAAACCAAGACCTGAATATATTAGTGGTCGCCTTATTAAACCATATATAAACCATATATAAACCATGTGCCAATGAACTCAGTCCTGCACTTCAGGTCATTTTTAACCCTTTAAGTCTTTGGAAACACAGCAGGTACCTTCTCTCTGGAAGGATGCTGTCCTGGTCCCTGTCCCTACATCCAGGCGTCCTAAAACTCTAAATGACTTCAGGCCAGTTGCCTCACCTCAGTAGTAATGAAGGTCTTTAAATGACTTCAGGCCAGTTGCCTCACCTCAGTAGTAATGAAGGTCTTTAAATGACTTCAGGCCAGTTGCCTCGCCTCAGTAGTAATGAAGGTCTTTAAATGACTGCAGGCCTGTTGCCTCACCTCAGTAGTAATGAAGGTCTTTAAATGACTTCAGGCCTGTTGCCTCACCTCAGTAGTAATGAAGGTCTTTAAATGACTTCAGGCCCGTTGCCTCACCTCAGTAGTAATGAAGGTCTTTAAATGACTTCAGGCCAGTTGCCTCACCTCAGTAGTAATGAAGGTCTTTAAATGACTTCAGGCCAGTTGCCTCACCTCAGTAGTAATGAAGGTCTTTAAATGACTTCAGGCCAGTTGCCTCACCTCAGTAGTAATGAAGGTCTTTAAATGACTTCAGGCCAGTTGCCTCACCTCAGTAGTAATGAAGGTCTTTAAATGACTTCAGGCCAGTTGCCTCACCTCAGTAGTAATGAAGGTCTTTAAATGACTTCAGGCCCGTTGCCTCACCTCAGTAGTAATGAAGGTCTTTAAATGACTTCAGGCCTGTTGCCTCACCTCAGTAGTAATGAAGGTCTTTAAATGACTTGAGGCCTGTTGCCTCACCTCAGTAGTAATGAAGGTCTTTAAATGACTTGTGAGGAGTGTGATACTGAGGGAAACTGAACACCAGCTGGATCAATGCAGTTTGCATTCAGGCCAAACAGAGGAGTGGAGGACGCCACTCCAACTCTACTAAACATGATTGTTAAAGACGTAGAGAATAAAGAGTCGTCTGCTAGACTTTTATTTATTGACTTCTCCTCTGCGTTTAATACCGTCCAGGCCCACATTTTAACCGAAAGACTTTTAGAGCAGTTTGAAATCTGCAATAAGTTGGTGGGCTGGATGTTAGACTTTTTAACTGAAAGAGCACAAAGAATGAGAATAAATGGGTTCTGTCTGACCCAGAGTTCTCCTCCACGGGTTCTCCACAAGGGTGTGTGCCGCCCCTTTTATTTGTCCTTTACACAAACATGATAACAGAACTATCATCAAGTATGCAGATGACTGTGTTATTGTCAGCCTCCTCAGAGAGGGTGAACCTGTCACGGCCCAGTCATTAGTGAGTTTGTACCGTGGTGTGATGAGTGGAGCTGAAGGTGGGCTTCAGCTGAACATATCAAAAAGAAAAGATATGGTCATTGATTTTAAAAAGCAACCAGACAGGCATAGAGTCACTTTAATTAAAGGTCAGAAAATAGAGCAAGTGCAATCATAGAAATACCTGGGGACCATTATTGATGATAAACCCAACTTTGAGGAGAATTGCAAGTCGCTGTGTAAAAAGGACCGTCAGCCTCCACTGCCTCAGGAAACCTGCCTTTTTCCACATTGACAGAACAATCCTGAGACTTTCTTATGGGTCTTTCATCAAGTCATTTTATCTTTTTGCTTGATGGCCTGGTTCGGTCAGAACTCTTTAAAAGAGAGAAAGTCCCTGAACCAAATTGTAAAATGGTCCAGTCGTCTCATTGGTCAGTTTCAGTCGTTTCCAGCGTCGACGTTCACTAAACAGGTACAGAGGAGCCTCAGCAATCCTTAATAGTGACTCCCATCCTTTACCAGGCCAATTCCAGCTCCTCCCCTCTGGACGGAGGTTCCAGGTCCCTCAGTGCAGGACGACGCGCTTTAAAACAGCTTTGTTCCTGTCGCCGTCACTGAACTGAATAAGACGCAGTGATATTCAGCACTTTATTGTTTTTATTGTGTTTATCCATTTTTAGCTTTATTCATTATCGTGGCTCTTCATTGGATGTTCTTATTCTGGTTTATATTAGTGACTGCTTTTACCTCTGTAAGCTTTTATTGCGATTTGTATTGTGGTTTTTCTTCATCTATTTTGATCTTATCTTAATTATTTATCGGAAAATTGAGCTCTTGTCTTGTCTGTCTTGCCTCACTCGACCAATTGTTATTATTATTATTATTATTATTATTATTATTATTATTATTATTATTATTATTATTATTATTATTATTATTATTATCTGCTTGTTTGGTTTATTGTGCGTCTTTATTTGTTATGACGTGCCAAGCAATCACAAAACCTGTAAAACAAGTTTACCCACGAGTAATAATAAAGTAACCTTGAACCTTTTCCGCACACCAATCAGGATCTTCTAAGACTGGGCAGGTCATTTTCCAAGACAGCTGATTGGTCAGAAGGTGAAGCTTTTATATTAGTTGATCGTATCCAGAACATAACCTGCTTCGGAGCACGACTTCACTGTTGTATTGCTGTGTTGACTTGGAGACTAGAGAACAAAATAAAGGTTGAAAACGAGGCAGAAAATGGAGCAGATGAAACTTCCTACATTATTAAATTCTAGGAGAAATTATAGCGGAAAACTGGCGAGTCTGGATCTAAAGATTCAAATGGTTCTTCGTCGTCAGCACGGTTGGTGAAAAGTCAGATAAGGTGAAAATTGCTCCGATCCTGGACATGGCTGGAAATGAATCAATCAAGGTTTTGATTAACAAGTGGATTACTAAGATATGTTTAGCAAACTTGTGAGCCACGAAAAAATTAGACATATTTGATATTTGCCTCTTCTTCACTCAAGTGACTGATTTAAAGAAAAAGCTAGACTGCGAGTTAGAGTACCTTACTGACTCACTGATAAGAGACTTGTGTGTGGAGTCACGAATGACCAGGTGAGAGGACAACTGCTGAGAGAACTGGACCTACGCTACACAAAGTCCACATGAGGAGGTTAAAGTTCCTGTTGATAAAGTCACCAAGAAAAAGCAACTTGACAAAGAGAAAAACAGTGGTGCCCCAAGAAGCAACTATAATGTGCAACATATAAACAAGGCGGAGACAGATGAGCAGGCTCAATCTTTATTGGCTCAATCCAAGTAGAAAACAAGACCACTCAGTACAACAAATCAATGTATTGGATACAAAGACAAGTGAAAAGTGGCACGGAGATCTGATTGTCAACAACAAAGTTTTGAAAGTCAGGCTGGATCCTGGAGCTGACTGCATCATTGTTTCCATGAAAGGCTTGCGAAGTCTCTTTTCAAGCCTGTTGCTTATACAGGCACCACATTCCAGCTACAGGCAAAGTCATGTTGGCATGTCAGTACAAAGACAAAAACTTTAGTCTGGAAGTTGAGGTCATGTAGAATAATTCACCTGCAATTGTAACAGAGGAGTCATGGGAAATAAAGAGTGACATTTTAAAGCTGCGGCCCTGCCACGCAGTTTATGCCAGGACAGGACAGGGCGAGACGGGTTTTCATGCGTCCCCACTGACAAAAGATTTGGATACTACCTAAAGAACAGCAATCAACGGTTACGACTTTTCGTGACCCCTCTATTCAGGTACTTAGCACAACAGTACAGTTCCATGAGGAGGAGCTACATTCTGTCATTCGTCTGCTGATTGGTCGGTGACCATCGTCACTCTCGGCAAGCAGCCATATTTAAATAGCTCATCTGCTGTAAACCCTCCCATTGTTTTTGTTTTACATACAGCGCTTTGCGCTCACTGGTTATTTGTTTAACTGGGTTTATTGAAACGTCAGCGCTCCACAGCACCGCGGTCTTTTAATGAGGTGGAGACGCTCCTCTCAGTAACAGGAGGGGCGGAGCTTCTGCAGAGCTGGACGCTGCTGTTCACAATGAGAAAGTTTTCCACTATTTCACAGAGAATGAGGCTCACGGCTTTGGTGGGACAGCTGCCCGGCTGCAACTTCCATGTTGGTCTCGCAGCTACTGTTACTGTAATGACGTTACATACCTGCGCTGTTCATAACCCCACCTTCGACCAGCAAGAGAGTTGGTTCTAGGTGCACCTTGTCGTACCGTACCGTCCTGGCCTGCCCAGCTCTGGCAAGTACAGTGCAGTGAGACCGATGCTTTAGTGAATAGATACCTGGGATACCAGGATTTATTCAGTGGATCGGGCTGCGCACCAGGAATATACCACATTGAGACAAATCCAGATCCCACTCTAGTAGTTCACGCTCCCAGGAAAGTGGCTGCCGCCCTAAAAGACAAAATTGAAACCATGCTGAAAAGAATGGTAAACTTGGTAAACATGCTGTCTACCTTGAGGTCCACCGATGGTGAGAAGAAGTGCTATTTTCCGTGGCTCCGGCTTCGTCTCCAGTTCCAGAGTCTGCAGGTACAGCAGGAAACGCTGTTTGAACCATCGCCATTCACAGTCCACATTTCTAGTCCAATTTACGGCATCAGGCAGCTTCACACTTTCCATGACTTTCCCACTGAGAACGTGGGACCACTGCTGGTATCGTTCAACTCAATTCAATTCAACTTTATTTATACAGCACCAAACACAACACAGTCATTTCTAGGAGCTTTTAACAGAGAAAAGAGAAAAACCCAACAAATCCACATGAGCAGCAGATTTATTTGTGACTGTGGAAAGAAAAACTCTTTGAAAGGATAGGACAGATGGAGAGATAGATTGGAGGGATAGAGGAGAGGAAAGGATGGGATCGACAGAGAGATAGATTGGAGGGATAGAGGAGAAGAAAGGATAGGATAGACGGAGAGATAGATTGGAGGGATAGAGGAGAGGAGAGGAAAGGACAGACAGAGAGATAGATTGGCGGAGGAGATACAAACCTTGGTTTGGGTAGAGAGAGGTAGAGAGAGAAGTAGAGAGAGGTAGAGAGAGAGGTAGAGAGAGGTAGAGCGAGAGGTAGAGAGAGGTAGAGAGAGAGGTAGAGAGCGGTAGGGAGAGAGGTAGAGAGAGGTAGAGCGAGAGGTAGAGAGAGAAGTAGAGAGAGAAGTAGAGAGAGAGGTAGAGAGAGAAGTAGAGAGAGCGGTAGAGAGAGAGGTAGAGAGAGCGGTAGAGAGAGAGGTAGAGAGAGAGGTAGAGAAAGAGGTAGAGAGAGAGGTAGAGAGAGGGGTAGAGAGAGGGGTAGCGAGAGGTAGAGAGAGGTAGAGAGCGGTAGAGAGAGAGGTAGGGAGAGGGGTAGAGAGAGGGGTAGAGAGAGAGGTAGAGAGAGCAATAGAGAGAGAGGTAGAGAGAGAGGTAGAGAAAGAGGTAGAGAGAGAGGTAGAGAGAGGGGTAGAGAGAGGGGTAGAGAGAGGTAGAGAGAGCAATAGAGAGAGAGGTAGAGAGAGAGGTAGAGAAAGAGGTAGAGAGAGCGGTAGAGAGAGAGGTAGAGAGCGGTAGAGAGAGGGGTAGAGAGAGGGGTAGCGAGAGGTAGAGAGCGGTAGAGAGAGGTAGGGAGAGGGGTAGAGAGAGGGGTAGAGAGAGGGGTAGAGAGAGAGGTAGAGAGAGCAATAGAGAGAGAGGTAGAGAGAGAGGTAGAGAAAGAGGTAGAGAGAGAGGTAGAGAGAGGGGTAGAGAGAGGGGTAGAGAGAGGTAGAGAGAGCAATAGAGAGAGAGGTAGAGAGAGAGGTAGAGAAAGAGGTAGAGAGAGCGGTAGAGAGAGAGGTAGAGAGCGGTAGAGAGAGAGGTAGAGAGAGGTAGAGAGAGAGTATTTGAAAGTATCTTGAAGCAGTCCTAACTGTAGCTTTATTAAATAGAAAAGTCTTGAGTCTCGTCTTAACAGTAGAGCCTGTTTCAGCCTCCCTAACTGAATCTGGGATCTGGTTCCACATCAGAGGAACCTGAAAGCTGAAAGCTCCGCCTCCATTCTACTTTAGAAAAGCTAGGAACCTCCAGTAAGCCAGCACTGTGAGAACCAAGTGTTCTTCTGGGGAGATCTGGGACCAGCAGTTCTTTAAGATATGATGGAACCTGGTTGTTAAGAGCTTTAGAAGTTAGAAGGAGGATTTTAAATTCTCTTCTAGATTGAACAGGGAGCCAATGAAGCGAGGTTAGTATTGGAGTGAGGTGATCTCTGATGCTGGCTCTTGTCACGACTCTGGCTGCAGCATTTAGAACCAGTTGAAGACTTTTGAAGAAGTTATTGTTTCACCCTGATAATAGGGAGTTACAATAGTTACTCTGGAAGTAACTAATGATGGATTACTTTTTCAGCATCACTCTGAGTCAACATGTTTCTAATTTTGGAAATATTACGTAGGTGAAAAAAGGCAGTTGTTACCCGCACACAATGATGACTATGTTCATCCAGGTGTGATCACATTTATTTTAACAAAATAACGGTCTGCAAACCCAGAAAAAAGAGACAATGGTTCAGTATTTGTTCAGTATTTGGTCACTCCTTTGCAAAACGACAATGCTGCGTGTTCGGCTGACTGTCTTTGTTGCTTGCCAGGATAATGGCCGATCTCCCAGAGCATTACTGTCCCCAACTGACAAAAGTGGGTATCGCCCCAAAAAACATACCTAAACAAAACAGGTGAGATGCTTTTTAAATTATATTAATCAGGAAAATAATAATGGGGGACCAAACTAATCAAAACAACTAACAATTCTGGACATTATATTCACTATTGGACAGTCCAGGGTGCCACACATTCCTGCAGATTTGTCTAATGTGGGAGTTAAAGGATAAATTCTAGTCACAAATAACTCCCAGGTTCCTCACAGTGGTACTGCAGGACAAAGTAATACCATCTAGTGTTACTAGATCTTTAGATCATTTCTCTCTCACATGTTTTGGGCCAAATATAATAATTTCAGTTTTATCCGAGTTTAGAAGGAGGAAATTACGGCTCATCCAACCTTTATGTCTTCAAGACGGCTTCTAGTTTAGAACGTTGGTTATTATCGTCTGGTTTCATAGATAAATAGATTTGTGTGTCATCTGCATAACAATGGAAGTTAATGGAGTGTTTTTAATAATATTCCCTACAGGAAGCATGTATAAAGTGAAAAGTATAGGACCTAAGACAGAACCCTGTGGAACTCCATGTTACCTTCAGTCTGGACTGAAGAGTTATCGTGAACATGAACGAAGTGGAACCTGTCTGATAAATATGATCGGAACCAATTTAGTGCTGTACCTTTAAGCCCGATGAAATGTTCTAGTCTCTGTAATAGGATGATATGATCAATAGTATCAATGTTCTGATCAATAGTATCAAATGCAGCATTGAGATCTAACAGGACCAGAACAGAGACCAGTTCTTTGTCTGAGGCCAAGAGATGATCAGTAACGTTGATCAGAGAGTCTCTGAGCTATGATGAATCTAAAACCGACTGGAAAGACTCAAATAGGTCACTTCTGCTTAAATGGTCACATAGCTGACTTGCAATCACTTTTTCTAGGATTTTAGAAATAAAAGGAAGGTTGGATATTGGCCTGTAACTTGCTAAGACACCTGGGTCAAGGTTGGGTTTTTTAAGAAGAGGTTTAACAACAGCAACCTTAAAGGCTTGTGGTAACATATCCTGTTATTAGAAATTATTGATCTGATCTATTAGTGATGTACTAATCACAGGGAAACTATCTTTAAACAGTTTAGTCGGGATTGGATCTAGCAGTCAAGTTGTTGGTTTCAGAGGTCTTCAACCTCGGTCCTCAAGAGCCCCTGTCCTGCATGTTTTAGCTCTCTCCCAGTGGCAACACATCTGATTGCAATGAGGGGCTCATTATTGGGCTTTCTCACAACCTTGGTGGTTACATCATCATTAGAGTCAGGCGTGCTGAAGCAGGGAGAGAACTAAAACATGCAGGACAGGGGCTCTCGAGGACCGAGGTTGGAGACCTCTGGTAGATGAAGTCACGATTGAGGAGAACTCAGGGACTTCTATAGGGTGGAAGCTGGATAACTGGAAATCAGGCTCCACTAACAAATCTGAAGATGTGGTTGATCGATCGGCGACTGCTTTGGGCAGCAAGTCTTTTATTTTATCCCTAATAGTTAGACTATTTTTCATTAAAGAAGTTTACGAAGTAATTATTGCTCAATGTTAAAGGGATATGATGTTCGACAGAGCTGTGACTTTTTGTCAGCCTGGCTATAGTACTGAAGAGAAATCTAGGATGGTTCTTGTTTTCTTCTATTAAGGAAGAGTAGTAGGTATTTCGGGTTTTGCGAACGGATTTTTTTTTATAGTTAAACAAACTATCTCTCCAGGCTGTTGTAAATACTTCTGAGTTAAGTACCATTTCTTCTCTAATTTTCATGCTGATTTCTTTAAAGTTCACAAATTATCATTATACCATGGAGCTATCCTCCTCTGAGTTGTTGCTTTTATCTTCAAGGGAGCAATGGAATCAAGTGTGGAGTGAAGTAAGGCTGGTGTTCCATCTACAACCAGGTCAGCCTGAGTAGGGCTAATGCTAATGCTAATAGTGTGACAGCTGTTGACTGCTGGATCCACGGATAGAACTGAAGTCAATATTGATGGGAGTACTTCCCTGAATTTGGCTCCAGCATTGTCTGATAAATATCTCTTATATTTAAATTTATTTTCCGGGGCTATAAAGCCAGTTAAATTCAAATGATATCAGGAAGTGATCCGACAACAGAGGGTTGTGGGGAAGAGCCATTAATTGATTAATGTCAATACCATAAGTGAGGACAAGATCAAGCGTGTGATTAAGATAATGAGTGGGTTCATTCACCTTCTGTGAAAATCCAATTGTGTCCAGTAAAGAGCTAAATGCAATGTTACGGCTCATTGTCAACATCTACATGAATGTTAAAGTCTCCCACTATAATGACTTTATCTGAGCTCAGTACTAAAGTAGAGAGAAAGTCTGAGAATTCAGACAGACATTCAGAGTATGGTCCAGGAGGACGGGACACTAGGACAAGTAGAACTGCTGCTGGGTTTTCTGGTCAGAGTCATGAGATTCAGAGTGAGACTTTCAAAGGATTTCTGGTTAGTTTTAGTTCTGGGATCAATAAGAAGACTAGAGTTATAGATAGATGCTCCTCCTCCTCCTCCTCGTCCAGTTCCTCCAGGGACATGATGGTTAACATGAGTGGTGGGAGTTGCTTCATTTAGGCTGAGATATTCATCTCTTTTTAACCAGGTCTCAGTGAGGGGACAGAAATAAATTTTGTGATCTATTATCAAATCAAGTGAAGATTTAGACAATAGAGAACGAATATTTAACAGTCCACATCTGATTGTTGTGGGATTTTGTTTACCTATGGAGGTAGTTTAGATTTTTATCAAATTCCTATGATTAAGTCCTCTCCTGTGGGATTCATCTGGTCTTAGATAAAATGGTGGTGAAACAGACACAATCTCCACAGGAAGGCTTTGGTTGTTAGAAGGTGAGGGGGCAGCAGGAAGAAAGTTTTGTTTTGAGGACACGGATGAGGAGAATATTATTGACGGGAAACGGCAGTGGGGGCTGCTGGAGGGAGCAGCAGTGGGTGGGTGAGGTGACTCATTTTCAGAAAGCAGTGACCAAGGAGGACAGTAGAGGGTGCTGGTGCTTCCAATAGCAGCCTGAGGAGTCCACGAGGAAGGACACTCAAGGGTGTGTCGGTGTAAGGTAAACAGTCAGTCGTGTGTTGTTTCTAATTCAATAAAGAAACTGGGTTGTTGTAGATCAGCGTTTATTCGGCAGTTCACCCATCAGACTCATACGTTACTCTGGTCTTCTTCTGCCGTGCCCTGCACGTATGTAGCTTATCATGAGTTGGTGCACTCTGGTGGGTGGAGGTGCAGTTACACCGGTCATTACAGTGGCGATAACCTGCCCAAATGAAGCAGAATTTTCCTGAAAGTCCCTGAAATGAACTCTGGTTCGGACCGAACCTGGCTAGTGTGAATGCACCCTGATTCATCCTGAACCGTTCAGACCTGAGTGCTTCTCTGAGGAAGGAAACGCAGACCGACACTGGGCGTCAGAGGTACAAAAGAGTTTCGACAAACCTTAAGCTCTCGTCAGTCAAGCACCACCACTATGATGTCAGTAAACCTGTTACTTTATTTGTCGATGTACGTTCTGACGGTCTAGGAGCCGTACTACTGCAATAGAGTCAGCCAGTAGAATGCGGCTCCAGGGTGTGAAACTCAATGCCCACGTTGAAAAAGAAATGCTTGTAATCGTGTTCAGCAAGACTTCAAAGAATGCTCATGAGATTACAAACAACAGTCTTGAGGTCAACTATAAGCCAGGACTAGAGATGCGTATTGCTGATGCTCTGAGCAGGGTATTACTAAAGGAGCACCATAAGACACTCCTTAATGAAGAGCTGGAGGTCAACTGGATAAATGACCAACTCCCAATCTCAGATAAAAAGTTGCAGGAGCTGAAACAAGCAACAAAAGACGATGTTGAGTTGATGCTAGTTGCCAGTGCGATTCCGAGAGGCTGGCCAGATAAACAGAGACAGCTTCCAGACAAAATCAAACAGTACCGGACATTTAGGGAAGAACTGTCATTTGTAGATGAACTTGTATTCAAAAACTCAAGGTTAGTAGTACCACTGAGAAGTAAAATGGCCCAACAGATAGAAGTAGCTGCGGCTCAGCATGCTGTATGTCACACACACAAGGACAATAATAGGTGCAAAGATAGTTTCCATTTGTTTCATTGTGATGATGCTGAGTACTTACTGTGTGTGCATAAGTTTCCTGAGATCATCAAACTGCATGGTACACAAGCAAACACATCATCATTGGGCTGAAGTCTATATTTGCAAGACGTTGTGTGACAGATGAGTTATTCTCCGACCAGGACAGACGGCTGGTGTGCCAAGAGATGGTGGACTTTACTGCTGAGTGGAGGTTTAAACACGCCAGTCCGCAGTCACATGGTCAAGTGGACAGAGCTGTTCACAAAATAAAAGACCTGCTGAATATAGGAACACACCAGTGAGTGGGGTTAGTCTCTCACCTGCTCAGATGCTCTAATGAAATCCCAAATCAAAGTACTTTGATCAAGGAACCAGGACACTGTCCTCCAAGGTGGTGAAAATTTGCGGATAAAATTTTTTGCAACCTTCAGCATTTTGGTCTTTACAAAATATTCCTAAAGACAAAGGGGCATTTTTCTTGTTCATGCTGTTAGTCTTGGAACAAGATTGGTGTCAGATACTCTCAAAGGAGTTCAAATATCTCACTTAACCCTTTAAAGGAGTTCAAAGATCGAGTTTAACAATTTAAAGGAGCTCAAAGATCTAATTTTAGCTGAAGTAGCTGTGAATACATCAGCTCTCATGTATACTATAATGGAGCCTGGTTGTTCAGAGCTTTGTGTTTTACAGGAAGTCAATGAAGAGAGGAATTACAACAGTCCAGTCTACACGTCACATTTAGTTTTAAAGTCATTAACGGTCAACCCATTGGTTATGGGTTAAGAAACAAAAATATGGATTTGTGTGAAACAACTTAAATGATTGGGAAAATAAGACTTATTTCTTCTGTTGTGATATTTTCACTTATTGAAATGGCAGCAAACACAACCTGTACTTGGATGTTTTCCTGAATCCTAGTAACTTCTTCATACGGGTCTGAAGTGGTTCAGCAGAACCTCCCAGGTGTGTTTGGCCTTTGACAGGCTGATTGGAAAAGCTTGACCTTACCACCATGCAGTACACCTTTGAATCTATAGGTGATTGGTCAAACTGAGAGGTTCCCGTGTGCCCCGACATCCGCACTGCAACAACCCACACACTCTGAGTCCATCTCCTGCTCTGCACTCGTGGAATGTGAGCTGTGGATTAGGACTTATCCCCCTCCAAATGTAGCTTTCTGAAGCGCGGGACTCCAGGCCTGCAGTATTTGGTTGTAGTTTTAGAGCAGACATTGTCCCAGAGGATTAGGATTTGGGCACATTTTATCCATTCTCTCTCTATTTTAAATGCTTGTTGCCCCCTTCACCATCAGGAGCGTAGTAGCAACAGCCGTCATCAGAGCTTCACAAGGTTTCATATCCTCCTCTTCTCTATCCGGTTCCCATGAAATCTCCCCACACACACACTGCCCACGTTTATTCACGACTTTATGATGAGCACCAGGATCCAGTTTCCCGGGGGAAGTATGTGAATACCCATGAATTACTTTAATGCAGGGTGGGATGATGAATATTGTCGACCAGCAGACTGGAAAATGCTCATTAAATGTAATTCAATGTGTGAATGAAGCAGAGCTGCAATGGGTCGAACATGAAGAGCACAATTCACTCAGTGAAATCTAAAGTCACTCGCCTAATATACTTGCTGTTAAACACTTGCTAACAAGGTTCATTACTTGTAGTTTTAACATTGAAGGTACTTTAAGTTGTGTATTTACAGTAGATGACAAACACATTTAGCATTGTTGCTAATTTTGCAGCCATTGTCGCTTTATTCAGCAACATTTCAGACTGGAGGTCAAAAGTGGCAACAAGTGGAATGTTTTTTTGTGGTTTTCAAGGGTAGAAGATTTGCTTTGTGCTTTTTTTCTGATGTGCAAACTTAATTTTAACAACCTGGGAGCAAGTCACTCCGAGAATCAAATATCTATATTTAAAAAATCGATTTGCACCTTGATTTGTTAAATGAAATATGAATATTCAGGCAGGCGTTCCAGTTCCCATTTTGTGCCAGGGAGAAAGACCATATCAATACTTTGTCCCACGTCTCTGTCAACTTGAACTGCATGAAGTAGTATTACAGATGGGAGGAAGCCTGTTATTATTATTGAATAAAAGAATTAAAGAAAACAAAAACTAGCTCACAGGGTCCATATCCTGTATATACAGGCCTGCAAGATGTGTGATTAATTAATATTAGCATACCCTTGAAAGATTGCAGAACTTGAGAGGCCACTTTCACTTTCTGCATCAGATTTAGACCACCTGTTGGATTTTTCTGGTTTGCCTTTGATTCCAGTTGTGTCTTTCTCTCAGGGGGTAAGAGGGGCACCAGGAGACCAGGGCCCGGAGGGAGCACCGGGAGGCAAAGTAAGACATGGACACAAGAGTCACATTACTCCACAGTTCAAGTTTGTGAATTTTAAATCTGTTCCTCTTAAAAGGGTGAGCGGGGGCTGAGGGGGGCACCCGGACCTCCTGGAGATAATGGAATTGGGTTTCCTGGTCCAAAGGTACAATCAGGCTTCACTTCAGCTTAACCAAGGAACTTTATTTTTACCTGTCTGAGCCTGGCCCCATGCAGGTCCTGCGTACCTCTTAGTTTATCAATAATCTGTCCCACTGTCTATTTCAGGGGGACAAGGGGAATCAAGGAAGACCAGGTCCACCGGGACTGCCGGGTGCAGGTGAACCAGGAACACCAGTGAGTTATCACGAGAAACTCCAGGAAATCGTCTCTTGTTCCTTTGTTTCTCACATCGCTGATTCGATACCCGCAATATTTCTTTCATCACTTAAATGGTGAATTCTGCTCAACATTGGGAGGGAAATCATTATGTTTAACATTTATGGCATGTAAAAGTTGGCGTATAACTAATGTATCATTAATACTCATTTTAATATTCGATCAATGCTGAATATTCTGGACCAAATTGGATGAATTGGGACCTTTTAAGGACCATGGGTATCTTGGGTTAATCACTATCAAGTGTGCATTTTCAGGAATCAATATAATTTTAATGTAACATAGGCATTACATTTCTAAAATAGGTTGTGGTACAAACTCATATGTTCATCAACGACTTTATATACAGCTTTTTTGTGAAGTCCAGCATTCAGACGAAAAGAACTATTCAGCATGAAACAAAGTGTGTCATCTAATCTGGTGAGATTCACAATGGATGTATGGTAATCTGATATGGTGAAAGTTTAGCTATGTCAGGCAGCAGGCAAAGTCCACAACAAGAAACACACGAGCAAGACGAGGCGTGAAGCGGAAGGGAGCGGGATCACACCGAGAGGTCCAGTGACGACCAAGCACTGGGACAAAGGGGACGAGGGTATAAACAGGGGAAGACACAGGTGAAGCACATGGAGGGAGAAGAAGACAAAGACATCCAGTCAATAGGAAACACAATGAAGACACACAGGAGCAGCAGCCACACAAACACACGTCATAAGCACACATACCCACTAAGGCTACGTAGCAAAGTATTTACAAAAAACACACATTTTCCCCTCTAAGTTTAAAACAAATAAATAAATCTCGATTTTTCACAGATTCGCATAAAAATCTGATTCAGAGCTCTTATGAGCAGTCAAACCTGAAGGGGGCAGTGTAGAGAGACGCATGTAGCCATGCTAGCCAATCGTGTGAGACCAGGTGACCCACTTTTTTAGAATTCAAATAACAGCAGTAGTATATATGTTGAAAACACAAATAATCTTTTCTATATTTTTCTGCGCAACTTTCCTTTCAGAGCAAATTAATAAGAAACTGAGGAGGATCGTGACAGCTGCAAAAGTGAAATAAATAAATAAAAATAAACAATAAATAAATGTCAAAACTGCTCAAAATAAAGTTTTCTCCTAACCGGGTCATTTGTGAAGTTAATGAGTCAGTTTACAGTGTTTACAGTCTGAGGTGACAGTAGGCAGAGCTACTCTCAGATACTCTGAATGGCACTTCAGTTTGGATGCCTTCATGCTCCAGCACTTCACTACAGACCACACTCTGGGCTTTCCTGTCCTTTTTTATCCTCAAAGTACAAAAATCCACGTTCGAAATACTCATATTTGCGCTTCGCCATCACACACCCTAACATCAACACAAAGTTAAAATGAACTTTAAATGATGGTGACCGTGAAAACTTTTGACAGGCATGTTAGAGAAGTCACGACTTCATGTCTCTGCCTGTCAAAATAAAAGTTATTTCAAAATAAAAGACAACTTGAACACAAAAGGCATATTAAATACAGTATAAATAATTTTTGACCGGCTGTCCACCACCCCCTGTAGAGAATCACTGGTTTATTACACATAGATTAGTTTTACAGTTCTAACATGATTCCTGCAGAGGTTGAGATTTAGGCTGGTTTTTATTGCGGTGGGTGGGTTTTACTTTGTTTGGGCAGTGAGTCAGATCTGGCAACTCCCATGTTGACCGGTGTAGCATCCATATCTACTTCTGTAAACAGCGTGCTCGACATCAAGCCTTCTTCTGAACATGTGTGTTATTCTGGGGTCAGAAAACGAAGTCTGGTATACATCGTGTTTAAAATGTAGTGTGAACGATCGCACAAAAAAAACAAATCAGAGCCCCCCCCCCCCCCCCCATTGACCAGTGGCTCTGGAGGAGTTAAATTGGCAGCATAGTCCACTCCAAGGTGCAGAGAGTTAAAGAGAGGCCGTGGCCACCACAGGGTTTTTTCTGCGTGTGAACGTCTGTCGTAAACTCTGAAATGACAGAGAGGTGGCGCTGCTGTCACACAGACCACAGCGCCGAGGTCTTGGGTTTGGTGAAGGTGACGCGTTTGTGGTCAACAACAGTTTAAACTCCCGGCTCTCCAGCAAAAACCTAGAGGGAGCAGAGAGTTCGCTCTCTGTCGGCAGACATGTTCAGATGACAGAGTCACAGACGACTTCATCTTTTATTTGCTTCCAGTAGTTTTATCATACAGCGCAGCCCCTGGCGATCTCTCTACTTCCTCATTTAGCCCCTTTACTTCACCTGACACCCCTGCGTCACACACTACAGCGCCTCCTCACTCCCACCCTCATATGTGACAATCCCCCAAAGGGCACACCACAGCGTAAAGTAAAATTAGAAGGCATATTTAAGAAAACCTTTGTGTCATTTCAGTATTTAAAAGCCAAGAGTCGTCTTTTTGGAATAAAAAATGTGATCCTATATATTGTCGATATTAGGAACTCTGAATGTAAATCAGCGGAAAACATCATGAAATTTACTCCAGTTAATGTAACAGAGTAAATAAAATTTGTATTATGATGAAGTGACTCAGCCTGCATAGATAGGTTATGGTGGGGGGGGGGGGGGGGGGGGGGGGGTCCAAAGGCACACACACACACACACACTGTTAATTCAACTTTAGCTTTTCCTTCTCCAGCCTCGTTTAGTGTTTAACAGTGTTGGTGGTTCTGTGTTCAGGGTGCAGCTGGGCCTCCAGGGATTCAAGGATCTCCAGGGTTTCCAGGCGAGGGACTCCCAGGGCTCAATGTAAGTGCCAGGACATGCTGCTACAGTCATTTAAATTTACTGAGCAGACACAAACCCTGAGAATACACACCTGTTTGGTTCTCTCAGAGTGAGGTAGTTCTCAGGGAGGCTGTGTTGTGTTTGGTGCAGGGTGATCGAGGGTATGAGGGCCCCAAAGGCAGTCGTGGACCGCCGGGGCTCGGGTTCAAAGGAGATAAGGTGGAGTTTGCTGTGACTTAAATATGAATTCAAAGCTGAGAAGCTGTAAGCGTGCCTGACCTTTCTCACTGTCACCCACAGGGACACACAGGAGGCCCCGGGTTGCCAGGTTTGGTGGGCTTCCCCGGAGCAGGCACTCAAGGAGAGAAGGCACGGTCAATGTCAAAAAGTCAGGAGTTGACTTCACACCTTATTTCACAACTACTGTTTAAATTCAGTTTATATTTTTAGGGTGACCAAGGCCCAGTCGGACCTTCTGGTCCCAGAGGACCTCCAGGACTGGGAATAGTTGGACCAAAGGTTAGTCTCAAAGTATCCATACAAAGCCGCCATAACAACGCTGTCTGGTCGTGCCGCCAGTTCCTGATTGATGGCGAAGTCTAGCTTCTCTGTGGCTAACTTAGCATTAGCCTGTGATGGCACGTATGTGGCTGGGATGGCCACCAATGTCAACTCTGCTCAGGTAGAACAGTCTGCAGTGCAGCATCATGTATTCATCGTCCGCGAGCAGTGAGCATCTTTCACGGTGATGCTTGTACACCTTCTATTGTCAATATGAACAAAGTCCTCCTCCTCTGCTCCTACTGGAGCCCGCGGTCCTGTGCGCTCTGAAGACGGCGGATCCTGCAACCTCAATGCTGGAGTTTGGGATGTTTTTGTCCGACCGATACTCTGAGATTATCATCACACAGTAAACAAGCCTGTGTGAAGGAATCTGCGGTCGTAACTCGTCCATCTTGTTTAGTGACCAGGAGTTGGCCATGAGGTGGGAGGATGAAGTTCAGAATCTTTGAATCTCTGTGAGTAGGAAGCTCAGGCGCGGTTCCACCACACTTTCTCTGCCGGAGTGCCGCGGGGCAGGGCAGGTTTTCACGCGGTCCAACTGAAAAGTTGTGGATGGTACGGGAAGAACCCGCGACCGCCGCCGCTCCCCCTCTGTTAAGGTTCTGGGCACCGAGGAACGGGTCTGTGAGGAGGAGCTACAACTCAGCCGTCTGCTGATTGGTCATGATGATCATCACTCTCGACTTGGCCGCAATATTGAACTATTTCATCGGCCGTAAACCTCTGCTGTTATTTACATACGCTGCTTTGTGCTCACTGGTTGATTTGTTAACTGGTTTATTGAAACGTCGGCACGACACAACATGGCGTCTTTTAAGGAGATACAGACGTTCCTCTCAGGAACCGGAGGAGGAAATTCAACAGGAGCTGGACGCTGCAATGAGAACCTGAGTCCCAGAGAACGACTTGGACGTCTTGGAGTCGGTCACACATGTTTACCGTACTTTCTGTGGTGGGACTGCGAGACAGAGTTGGGCCTGGGTGCGCTCTGCTGTACCGTAACTCCCGCTTCGCCCCGCTCCACACGTACTGCATGGAGCAGCGGCTTCAGTGGACTCGGGGCTGCAACAAATAGAGTGGGTGAATGCTAGTAACTCAGCTCTGCTGTACTGTGGTATGTAAGAAAAAAGACAGGAATAGTTAAAGCTACAAGCAGAGATGAACAGGTCCTCACACACCCATGATGTTGGAACATGGTGCATGGTCAGCTTCGGTGTACAGCAGAGTGCAAAACCATTGATTTTACATTAATCTGTCCAGGTTTTTAGTTGGTGCTGTGGAGCCGTTTTGCTCCACCCATATCTGAAACCAATGAAATACACACATTTTCAAATTATATTGTTTCTACTGTTGGTTTTACCTCTGGGCAGGCTGTTGGTTGGCTCCAGAGGTGCACCAAACAGCTTGGGAGGTTCAACCTGCAACCAACAGCAGCCCTAGAGGTCCAACCAACAGCAGCCCTAGAGGTCCAACCAACAGCAGCCCTAGAGGTCCAACCAACAGCAGACCTAGAGGTCCAACCAACAGCAGACCTAGAGGTGAAACCAACAGCAGCCCTAGAGGTGAAACCAACAGCAGACCTAGAGGTGAAACCAACAGCAGACCTAGAGGTGAAACCAACAGCAGACCTAGAGGTGAAACCAACAGCAGATCTAGAGGTGAAACCAACAGCAGACCTAGAGGTGAAACCAACAGCAGACCTAGAGGTGAAACCAACAGCAGATCTAGAGGTGAAACCAACAGCAGACCTAGAGGTGAAACCAACAGCAGACCTAGAGGTCCAACCAACAGCAGACCTAGAGGTGAAACCAACAGCAGACCTAGAGGTGAAACCAACAGCAGACCTAGAGGTGAAACCAACAGCAGATCTAGAGGTGCAGTTCAGTTCAGAGGTCCACCACAGAAATGCCCTTTAATGAAAAGTCACAATTTCACTGTGAGTCATCATCCACATATTTTACACTCACAACACCACATTGGAGGTTAATATGCTCAAGTAGTTAAAATAACACATACAAATAAAATAACGTTCCCTGTTGCCAGCAGGTGGCGCTATGTTTGTCAATGGCTAATGGCATATCAATTTGATCAGGGGAAGTCTAAGCATATGCAGTTTTAGGCACGTTGCAGCATATAGAGCAGAGTTACACGTCACTTCCTGTTTAATGGCCATGACCTTTAACTTTTGCTGAAGCATTTTGATCAAATATAATTCCTTAAACTTCCTCCTACCAATCGGCGGCTCCATGACTATGAATGTACATTATCATATGGACGTGTTCAGTGTTCAGGGTGACACACGTGAAGTTTCAGGCAGATCACAGCATGTAGAGCAGAGACACACATCACTTCCTGTTTCATGGCCAACCATCAGAGATTCATTGCAGCGCCATGGCCACGCCTTTTGATACGATAGTAACTGTTGAAGCCAAATGCTTGATTCTGAAAATATATGAAATATTTGGGCTTATTATTTAATTCCTATATTTAATTGGATGGTTGTTGTTTTGGCCCCCCGGCTAGCTCAGTAGGTAGAGCGTGAGACTCTCCGTCTCAAGGTAGAGGGTTCATGTCCCACGCCGGGCGCCACCTTCCTGTGGGCTCTCCACCTTCCTGTGGGCTCTCCACCTTCCTGTGGGCTCTCCACCTTCCTGTGGGCTCTCCACCTTCCTGTGGGCTCTCCACCTGCAGGAAGGTTCTTAATGGGTCAAGGTGATCTGGGTGACGGTGCTCAGACTGACACCACCACCACCCGGAAACAGATAAGATGGATGGATGGATGGATGGGTGGATGGATGGATGGATGGGTTGTTGTTTTGAGTTATTGATTAGTGGACGCAGGTGGGATATTGGCAGTTGATTCATCTGATCATCCAGCTACTGGGCGTCTAATGGTCGGTCCACCTGCCTGCCAGTACCCCTCCACTGCGTACGAAAGCTTCATCGGAGTTGGAAAATATTAGAAATAAAGGAAGTGAAATCACTGAACTGTCGGCATTTGTTTGGACTGTGGGAATTCTTTTGAGCGCATCAGAACTCTGCACAAAGGATTGGGGACAGCACGAGCAAGTCCAGACAGTAAAACAAAAGGAAGATGTCTCTTTGAGTAATATTTTCATGTGATTTCTTCAGGAAAGTCTGTTGTACACACTGGCCAGGTGTCAGCTGTGTCGGTTCTCACCCCCTCCGAGGCCTTTGTTTCACGCATCCTGCGCAGAACACAAAATGGCGGACGTCCTGTTGGTTTAGAGTATGGAAGGGTGCTGGTGACATTTTCACGTGGACCGACATGCTGCATATGTCCACCAAATTTCTCGGATGTAGGTGATGTTGCAAATGTGAATACAATGAAGGGAGAATGTAGGGGGCGCTGTGGAGCCATTTTGCCAGACACATGCACAGTGACCATGAAATATAAATGTTTTGGCCAGTTCTGACGCGTATGCAAATTGTCACAAGGTTTGACTTTTAGGTCGTCAAAAATGGAGCAATTTTGTTTGTCAAAGAGTAGAAAAATAATAATAACAATAATTCGCTGCATTATTACACCTTCAGGTTCACCCCACCCTCATTTTATGGGTTTTACATGACAGGCCACAGCAGGTGTTGGTCAACAGTTTGAATCCAGCAAGGTGATTTAAACACCGGCGTCCCTCAGGGTTGGGTTTTATCCCCCATCCTCTTCTCTGTTCACTAATAACATCTACTGGAACAGTGAAGGAGTGACACTTTGGTGTGGTGGTTCAGCTGCCGGACGGCACTGACCCACTACCAGCAGACCGTCAACAACCTGGTCCAGGCCTGGGATAAAAACTCCCTCCAGCTGAACATTTCAATAACAGAGGCATTGTGCTGTGGGGCAGAGGTCACTCCGACAATCCTTTTCACTCCCGCAGTGTCCAGGGTCATTCTGTCCAGCAGGTGGAGGTTTGTAAATGTTTAGGAACAGAGATCAACACCAGCCTGTGGTTTGCAAACCAGATGACTGTTTACAAAAAAGTACAACAGCGCCATCTGCTGAGGAAACTGAGGACTTTTAATGCCAGCAGAGGCATCTTAACCCTGGTTTACGCCTCACTCCTCACTCCTCACTCCTCACGCCTCACGCCTCACTCCTCACTCCTCACTCCTCACTCCTCACTCCTCACTCCTCACTCCTCACTCCTCACTCCTCACTCCTCACTCCTCGAATCCATCCTCACATTTAAGATTTCATCCTGGTTCAGCTTCTCCACTAAACACAAAACTAAACTCTCCCGTATCGTTAAACAGGCTTGAAGAATCAGGTTTTCATCACAACCTCACATCCCTGAACTGAACAACTGCGTGATCAGGAAAGATCTCTGATCACAAAAGACCCCTCCATCACCCCTCCATCACCCCTCCACCACCCCTCAATCACCTGTCTATCACCCATCCCTCACCCCTCTCACCCCCTCCATCACCCCTCTCACCCCCTCCATCACCCGTCCACCACCCCTCTCACCCCTCCATCACCTGTCCATCACCCCTACATCACCCCTCTCACCTCTCCATCACCTGTCCACCACCCCTCCACCACCCCTCCATCACCCCTCCATCACCTGTCCAACACCCCTCCATCACCCCTCTCACCTCTCCATCACCTGTCCACCACCCCTCCACCACCCCTCCATCACCCCTCTCCCCCCCTCCAACACCCCTCCATCACCCCTCTCACCTCTCCATCACCTGTCCACCACCCCTCCACCACCCCTCCATCACCCCTCTCACCTCTCCATCACCTGTCCACCACCCCTCCACCACCCCTCCATCACCCCTCTCACCCCCTCCAACACCCCTCCATCACCCCTCTCACCTCTCCATCACCTGTCCACCACCCCTCCAACACCCCTCCATCACTCGTCCATCACCCCTCCATCACCCCTCTCACCCCCTCCATCACCCCTCTTACCCCCTCACCCCTCCATCACTGCTTCCAGTTACTCCCATCAGGTAGAGGCTTCAAAGTCCCTCTGGCCCGTAAAAAATCAACAAAAATTCCTTCATTCGAAATGCAATAGCCACTCCAAACAAAATGAAATAACTGGAATACACACACACACACACACACACACACACACACACACACACACACACACACACGCACGCACACACACACACTCACAAAGAAATGTTATTACTATTTTTAAGAGCTACTGTTTCCCGTTTCTTTACTTTTAACATTTCCTTTATGTCTGCACTTATGTGTCTTAAGTGTGTTTTAAATATGTGTTGTATTTTATTGTTTGTTAAAGAAAAATGTCTTCCACTGCTGGGGACAGACCAAAAAGTTGATCTTGGTCTCGCCCAGTGTCCTCCCGCTGCCATCTTGCCACAGTTTGGTTCAGTGGTCCTCCACAAACACTCTGGAAACTATCAAATAATGATCTTTCAGAATCAAACCGTACAGTGGAGTACTGTCATGTGTTGAACAGATTGTGTGATGTTTGTTCTCTTTTCAGGGAGACCAGGGTTTTCCAGGAGAGCCAGGGCCTCAGGGAGAGAGAGGTGTGGCTATCCCAGGACCAAAGGTCAGACAACCGAACCTCCACAGGAGAGTAGGCAGCAGCTCCACGCTGGAAGCTTTCAGTTGATGTGTGAATGTTTGTCCAGGGGGTGCCTGGACCTGACGGTGCTGCTGGGATACCTGGCATACCCGGAGAGGATGGAGCGGTCGGAGCGAAGGTGAGCCTGGAGGGCTGGTCTCCTTGACTATGGATTTAATGGTGGACGAAAAAGATTATATTTCTTCAATTTTAAAAAAGGTTTTGAGATTACATAACAAAGGAATAAAATGAAGCCATATTGAAGCTTTTACCACCATTTCCATAGCGCAGCGTGATTTATTTACTCATAATAGCCACACAGACTCTGAATGTTGTCAACAGAGCCATTTCCACGATTTCAATTGTAATTATTACACTTTCTTATAAAACTCTCAACAAAAAAGACCTCTTGATAAATTCATTAATTTAGAAAGACAACAATTTCATTTGATAGTAATAATAATGTTCCAATCATGTATCAATACAGGAACCACTCTCTAAAGGTTTCAAATAAATTCAACCTGCATTACCAAGAATGATCAGTAAGTGACAGAGCACTTTTCTTATTACATAGACAGAATATCGATGAAGATACTTTCTAGTTTATAGTCATGAGTCCACTCAATGAGGTTCCTGCTACAAAGCTTCATAATGATACGTCTGAATACGGGACTACTTACAAATGAACAGTCCTGTCCAGACTGAACTGACAAAGATTAACGAATAAACTACTTACAAAGAAAGTTTTGTGTATCGTACAAAGTAACTTAATATAGCTGTGTGTAATTCCCCGGAACTGTATTATGTTTTTGTTTTATCTCATCAGAGACCTGCTTTGAAGGGCAGGAAGGTCTTTTTACAGTTGTACATGTGATTTATTGTGTATAAGTTAACACAAGCTCTTTCAGTTTTTACATTCATATGGTTTAAGCTGATGAATTCAGTATTCAGCTGATCTACTGGGTGGTAGCAGTTGAAAATTGCAAAAGATAACCTAGTTCTATGTCGTGTCGTGTTTTGTGATCCAGGGCGAGATGGGGTTGCCAGGTTTGCGGGGTGTAGAGGGATCCCCTGGGAAAGGCATACCAGGAGAAAAGGTAACTGTTTAAATAAAGACAACCTGATTATTCTACATTCAACATTTACAGACGTAGTTTTATTCACCAAGCATTTCCCATAATACACTGGAATACAGGTGTCAAAGAATGTCCGGCTACATCAGGGGTCACCAAATTTTTTGAAACTGAGAGCTACTTCATAGGTACTGAGTCATACGAAGGGCTACCAGTTTGAGACGCTCCTATCTGCTCAGTTTGCCCTTAGTTATATAATATCATTAATGAAGCTTGTGAATCTGAAGACACTGATCACATTGATGATTTCTCACAGTAATTATCAACAATGACTTGGTAATAATAATAATCAATATTCAACACTTTATTTCTATTAATCTCAGCCAAAACAACATTTCACCGTGTTCGTTGTTTTGGCTGAGATTAAAACCCCTGGTCTAGTGAAAATGGGACATTTTTCTTGAAACCATGAAAATGAAAATGAAAAATAATGACAAACAAAATTTCATTGAAAAAAGTCCCATTTTCACGAGCCCAGGGGTCGTGACCTTCAAAAGCCATTTGGATCCATTTCCCACTGAACAGAAACTCTGCAGCCACAAAAGCCCGTGAGCGTCACTGGACTGGGGTGAATCAAAGGTGCTCTCCACCTGCGCGCTGTGTACGAGCAGCAGACATGCAGCCTGTCACCTCGCCTCCTCAGTGACACCACACATGCTCTGTCCTCTGCATTTGAGCTGCTCTCATCAGGTTGCAGGTTCCGCTGTCCCGCCTGCAAGAAGCAGAGAAGGAGAGCAACTTCTGTCCCCAATGCGGTTCTCCTGCTGAACTGGAAGGGGGTCACAACTACCTGCAATTCTTTAGTGCAATATTGTTCATGTGCATTAACCTACAAAGATATTATCACTGCGTGACTCAGTTCCATTTATTCATACATCCATCCATCTTCTTTCGTGCTTAGTCCGTTTGGGCTCACGGTGGCAGTATAGAGAGCAAGCCAAACCAGAGATATAATCTCCCCAGCAAGTCCTGGGCCGACCTCGGGGCCTCCTCCCAGTTGGATGTGACTGGTAGAGCTCTAAAGGGAGGCCACCAGGGGGCGTCCTAACCAGATCCCCTAACCTCCTCAACTGGCTCCTCTCAATGTGGAGGAGCAGCGGCTCGAGTTTGAGTCTCTGGATGGCTGAGCTTCTCACTCCATTATGAAGAGTGACGCCGCCACCCTGCAGAGAAAACTCATTTCAGCTGCTTGTCCCAGCGATCTCATTCTGTCAGTCATGACCCAAAGTTCATGACCATCGGTGAGGGAGGGGATGTGGACCGACCGGTAAACGGACAGCTTTGCCTTCTAGCTCAGCTCCTCTTCACCACAATGGTCCGGTACAGTGACTGAATTACTGCAGCCGCCTGTCCGAACCTGTGGCTAATCTCACCATCCCTCCTCCCATTACTCGTGAATAAGTACCCGAGATACTTAAACTCCTTCACCTGGAGGAAGTCCACCCCCCCACCTGGAGAGGGCATCCCATCCTTTTCCATGAGAGGACCATGGACTCAGATTAGGAGGTACTGAAACACATCCTAACCGCTTCACACTCAGCTGCTAACGGTTCCAGTGAACGCGGGAGGCCCTCATGTGACGCCACTAGAAGGACATCATTGTTCCTAAAGACGAAAGGCGCCATCCTCCGGCCCCCCCACATGATGCCCTGGACACCCCGTTCATGAAGATCATGAACAAAAGGGGTGACAAGGCGCAGCCGGGTGCAGGAGGGCATAATGTGGGGGGGCCGGAGGGTGACGCCTCCACTCCAGACCTGTCCACCTTGGGTAACCCTACCAGGAGCATGTGCTCCAGACGGCACAGCTCTGAAGGTCACGAGACCAGGCAAGGCCTTCCGCCACAACAAGGCCACTGTCCAGGAAGGGAGCTCAATTTCTTCCGTTTACAAAAACCACTAGTGAGGAGGTGGAGGCTCCTTTCTGACCCAGAAACTTCTGACCCACCTGGACTTGAGCAGCACCCTCTCTGTGTTACGAGTCATCTGTCCACCGCTGCTACCTGCCGCCGCTACAATATTATTTAATGGAATACATGCAGTTCAGGGATTTTAGAACCCTGAACGTGAGCGGTGTGGCTGCAGTGTAGATCCTGATTATTTAATGTTAAGTGAATAATTGCCGCTGTGTGTGACAGTGATGAGGAGGTGAAGGACCTTCGTCAGCCTCGTTCCTCCTCATAGAGCACCAGGGATCTTAACTTCACGTATTATAAACACAATTTTTATTTACTTTATTTTTAAGATATTGTAATTTTTAAATCTATTTAAATGCAAGTGTGATTAAAAAAGTATAGAACAGAATAAAATTAAATTTTAGCTGCAGCTCATTTGTGAGTTGTGCTATTTTTAGAACAGGCCTGCGGGCGACTCCTGTGGTCGTTGAGGGCGACCTGGTGACCCGGTTACAGAGCTGCTGACCCCTGGACCAGGTGACCCGCACTGGTGACCCCTGGACCTGGTGACCCCTGGACCTGGTGACCTGGGCACCACGTTGGTGACCCCTCAACCTGGTGACCCGGGCACCGAGCTGGTGACCCCTGGACCTGGTGACCCACACTGGTGACCCCTGGACCTTGTGACCCGGGCACCACATTGGTGACCCCTCAACCTGGTGACCCGGGCACCGAGCTGGTGACCCCTGGACCTGGTGACCCACACTGGTGACCCCTGGACCTGGTGACCCGGGCACCACGTTGGTGACCCCTCAACCTGGTGACCCGGGCATCGCGCTGGTGACCCCTGGACCTGGTGACCCGGGCACCACATTGGTGACCCCTGGACCTGGTGACCCGAGCATCGCGTTAGTGACCCCTTGACCTGGTAACCCGGGGACCGTGCTGGTGACCCCTGGACCTGGTGACCCGGGCATCGCGTTAGTGACCCCTTGACCTGGTAACCCGGGGACCGTGTTGGTGACCCCTGGACCTGGTGACCCCTGGACCTGGTGACCCCTGTCATCCAGTTCACCAGAGTGCCAAAATATAATGGATTATTCAAGGATGAAAAGAGAGCGACTCTGATTGAAGCAGCTCGCTGAAGAAGCTGTGAAGCCAACTGAATCAAAACACCTGATAATAAATTCGGTCTAAGATTAAACTAAAGCTTTTGGAGTTGATATCAGGTTTAAAATGTCTCCTCCAGCCCAAAACAACAAATCCAGGTTTTGGCCCCGCACAGTCACTTTGAACATTAACACACCACAGGACGAATGCAACTTCCTCAACTGCACTGAGAAACCTACTGTGGTGGAGTGTGACAATAAAGCATCATTAAAGATCATTTAATGAGCACCAGACATTTCACCAGGTTAGACCACAAGGCACACAGTCACACTCAGAATAATCCCACAATAATCCCATCGGGTCTGTGGTGTTCCTCAGACTCTCGCTGCCATGATGAGCAGATCGCTGGTCTGCAGCGGTTTGGACGGAAAGCAACACAGAGACAAAACTAAACACACTTTCTTCACAATGTTAGTTACTTTTTGTTCATTTTCTAAGGACTCTATCCATTTCAGTTAGTTATTTGTTTTTATAAAGTTTAGTTTTTATGTTTATTTCAGGTAACAAAAATGCCTTTTCACTTCTAGTTTTTGTTATTTCGTGAGTTTTCATTAACGACTATAACCTTGATCACCACCTTTAAAGCGAGGCAGAGTGTGTTGCTGTGGGTCGTGGTTCTAAGCTTTCAGAGAAGTGTTATCCTTGTACTTTTCTCCTACAGGGGGACAGAGGAGACCGGGGCCCTCGGGGACTCTCGGGCTCTCCGGGGCCCGTTGGACCTGCTGGAGCTAAGGTGAGACCTCACAGGCCTCCAGGTCTGGTCACTGTGAGGTGGAGCTTGTAGAAGCAGCTGGTTGGTGTTTGGTGGAGCTCCAATGGAGGGAACCAGAGAGTGGCACTCCAGGCCACAGTTGACCAAAGGGCTGTAATCTGGTCAGTCTTTACACTTTGGTTCATGTGACAACAGTTATATTAGTAATATTTTAGGGAAATCTGGAAATGTAATTTAACCTTGAGAAATTGGAGCTCATCATCCACTCTTTGGTTTCTGAAGCCCAACATTAGAGGATTTCAATAAAGAAGTGAGTATTTTACCTTGTATAGTTGTATGAACTAAACACACCAGTCAACCAATGTCCACTGTGTCCTTCAGATGTGCAGCTTGATGCAAAATGTTGGTTTGACAACAAATATAACTTCTTTTTAAACACTGACAGGTGAAGTGATGAATGATATCCTGGTTATATGTGCTGCGTAATAACTTGTTTAACACTTCTGAACATCAAAACTTTGAAGACTGCTGCTTTTTTCTTGCCTGATTTGTGCAGGGGGAGCCCGGCAGTGCTGGCCTGATGGGCCCACCCGGACCTCCGGGCCGGGGCCTCCCGGGACCCAAGGTGAAGCCCCCCATCAAGAACACACACACACACACACACACACACACACACACACACACACACACACACACACACACACACACACACACACACACACACACACACACACACACACACACACACTTCTTCAAGCCCACTTTTGTGTTCATGTTCCTTAGGCGTAGATGGTATCGGTCTGAAACCAGCATCGACGTTATTACTGCAATTTAGGATTATTTCTGTAAGATGACAATAGGAAACAAACACTGTTTAACAACAACTTGGTTCTTTAATGACAACAGAATTGGAAAAAGCAGCGATAAACAAAAGTAAAACCTGAAAAAACCAACACACCAAATGTTATGGTGCAGAGATCAAGGCTCAAATCCCCGAAGTACCCAGAAAACAGATATTACATTTAACAAAGGATCTATATTTTAACAAAAAATAAACAAGTCAGTTGAGTACTCCCTCCAGATGAGCCTCCGAGGGGGCTATTCCACTGGAAAGAACCAGGTTCTAGTTCTGGTCCAGGGCCAGCACCGGTTCTTTGTCTTTCCACTGCCAAAGCCCCGGCCAATCAGGGGCTAAACTGCTGCTACGCTGGCTTCACTTCGTTGCTGGACCAGAGAGGAGCCAGACTGGGGTTATTTTCTAACCCGCAGAACTTTTTTCTAATGAAGCAGACTTTTGGTTCCTCAGGAACTACTAAACAAACTACAAACTGGAGTTTTTAGAGCTAAAATGAGCGTTTTAACGGCTTCATGTGAAAGAGAACTTTAATCAGAGTGTTTACGGAGGTTGCCATGGAAACGGCTGTAGAGCAGCGTTCTATCATTCTACACCTCCATTCCTCCATGTTGAAGCTTTTGATTCAGACACGTCCAGAAATAAAGTGAAAGGAGCAGAAAGTCACTATGGAATGTTGGAATGGTGAAAAATAAGACCAAAATACATACAGGCATTATTTCTTTTCCTCTATGTCCACTCCGGGACTCTGGACTAAAGCAAGACAGACATGTAATAGAGATACGAAGAGACGTAATGTCTTCTGGCTCTTTGTTCTTCATCAGAGGTTCAGGTCAGACTAGATGGAGCGACCCGGACTAAACCGATGAATACAGTCCGTCTCCTGGTTCCTGGATGAGGCTGTCAGCGTCAAATTGGTGAAATCAGTGACGGATCACGTTTTGGAGTGACGCAATGACGTGGCTCTCACTGGCTCCGTTAGCGGCGGAAAAAGAACCGGTTCTCTGGCGGTGCTCATTTAAGAACTGGTCCTGGTCCTGGTCCTGGCCCTGGCCCTGGCCCTGGCTCTGGCACCGGCCCCGAACCAGAACCTGGTTCTTTTTGGTGGAAAAACCAGTGAGGGGTAACTCCCGGACCGGAGCAGAGCGGAGTGGAGTTAAGCTGCTGAGCCGGAGGAGGGGGTGTGTCTGTGCCGGGCAGAGTCGTGGAGCAGAGGCCTTCATGATGCTGAGCGGAGTCTGAGCCGGAGCGTAGGGCTGAAGCTCGCGGAGCCGAGGACGTCCAGGGACGGGTGATCCACCGAGTTGGATGGTCCAGAGCTGAGTGGGTTCGGAGCGAAGCAGAATGGAATGTGAAAGTAGTCCAGTGGGCAGGCGGCCGAGACGTGCTGACCAGAGTTACTGACTGGAAGGTAGAAGACGGAGCTTTGGATGGATCTGTGCACCAACAGCTCTCTAGGATTGAAACTCAGGCTGGAGTGGAGCGAGGATTTCACTGAGGGTGGAGGAAGAGAACAGGGATTAGTCAGGAGCAGATATTCTGAATACGAACTGTCCTCAAGTCTAACGACTGACTGTTGTGACACTACGGTCCAGCGTGGAGTGGAATCTGAAGTCTGGTTAAATAGCCCAGGACCTCATCAGGTAACGATCTCCACCCGATAACCGCAGCTGAACGGAATCACAACATTAATCCAGCCGGTACTCTCAGGTCCGTCCACAACCGCCTGGTACACCACCTGAGAAATACAGCAGAGAAGAGGGAGAAGCATAGCGGAGCAATAGCGCCCCTATGAGGCCACTGCAGAGCAGGACGTGACATCAAAGACATTATAGTTCTCTGGTTTGGTTCACTCTAGTGTGTTCATGACTGAGTGAGCAAATTGCGCTGTGAAAGTTCTGACCCTCACATGTCGATCTGACAGGGGGATCTGGGGCCTGTTGGACCAGCTGGACCGGTTGGAGAACCTGGAGTAGGAATTATTGGACCAAAGGTAACACACTCCCAGATCTTTGATATGAATTATTCTTTGATATTCTACTCTTTGATCATATGAATTCGATTCCATTGCTGAAGTTACCATACTGTTCCTACCTGTTTCCGTCACAGGGAAACAGAGGAAACCCAGGACCGGTGGGTCCACCTGGGAGGGAAGGAGATGGTTTTCCAGGACCACAGGTGAGAATGAGCAATAACTGAGTTCCCAGTTTAAAGAAACAGAAAGAAGAGTTTGCAGATTCCCATAATTTATTCACTCTATAGGGTCCGCCTGGTTTACAAGGAGTGCAAGGAGAGATGGGCCCTGAAGGGAAAGGACTACCTGGACCCAAAGTGAGTGAGATGTGATCCATTCCTTCACAGAGTAAAGTCTTTAACTTGTTACTAGACTTCAATCAAACAGTAATTATGTTCCATATGATGAGAGTTTGTCGGAGGTCATTTCACTGCAGCTCATTGTGTTTCTGTGTGTCAGGGCGACAGAGGTTCACCAGGTGTTCCAGGAGCTTCAGGTCCTCCTGGAATTGGACTACATGGACCGAAGGTTGGTGTGGGTACCTACTGTACCCGATGAGCAAGCTCTATTTTTAGAAATGATTTCTAACTTGGTGATTTGATCCTCCCAGGGCTCCACAGGGCAGCCTGGTCCACCTGGTTTTACTGGACCTACTGGGGAGGGCGTTCCAGGACCAAAGGTAGGCAAAGGAAACACCTGCTGGCTCCCCTGATGTTGATCACAGCTTCAGAATTCATCATCACCAGATGATGACCTCCACAGTCATTATATGTCAGATCTGTGTGTACTGCTGAATGTCACGAGGAAGACTTTGCCATAAGTTTATACCTCAATGACACAATTGTTTCTTCAACCCTCATGTCCAGGGAGAACCTGGGTTTCAGGGGCCAGTGGGCCCTCGAGGGACACCTGGGGAAGGTCTTCTGGGAGAGAAGGTACAAATAAATTAGTCAATACATGAAGGACCGGCTGTGTGGTCAGTTTAACGCTGTGTTTAAGAACCAGCACTCCAAAATGACTGTGAAAAAGAGAACTTGCTACACATGTGCAGGGGGATCGAGGCCTGTCTGGAAACAAGGGGAAGAAGGGAGACAAAGGAGACTATGGAGGATCTGGATCACCTGGACCGATGGTAATGTAGAAAAACTTCATCAAATCAATATCAGAAGCCTGCACAATGTTCCTTGTTATTAAAATCTGCTCAATGTTGTGGAATTTCCGCTGCTTCCCCGGGTCAGAAGGATGAATGAAGAATAGACATTAACTCGATGCAAAGGTGTTTATTCAAACAGTTGGAGGCCTCCTGACAGTCAGACACAGACTCATCACAGACTGCCCCGTTCCTCGTCAAGGCCTTCCTTAAGTCCCCTCTCTACCGAGAACGCCTGATCCACACATGTTTAAGGCCTTGGAATCCCATTGGTTTACCTATGTGGGTGCCATTTGCTCCCATCGTAAAGGAGAGCCGGTGTCAAGATAGACAATACATCAACTCCTCGGAGGCGTGTACTACGACGTTGTATTTTCTCTTATCCAGATAACTTCAAGGATTAACTCTGGTTTTCTGTACTACGACGTTCGCTCACTTCTCACCAGGATAAGTTCCAGCTGGATATGTTCTGGATTAACAGTCAGAGCTCCGCCTCCTGACCAATCAGATCTCTTGGAAAATGCCCCGCCCATTCTTAAATGATGGTGATTGGTGGGCGGGTTCAGCTCTGAGCTGCAGCAGAGAGGAGATGAGAAATTAATTTAGAGATCTTTTTAACATAATAAAATAAATCCTGGTCTCTGAGGCTCTGAAGGAGGTTTTTGTTCTGGACTTGTTCCAGGTCTGTTTATCTCCACGAGGGCTAATCTGGAATAATGACGTTCATGATCACACCTGACAGAACTGCAGAAACAGGAATTTATGGAACCAGAACTACTCAAGTATTCAAGACAAAGGTCTTAGAATTTTCTATAACACGAGAACTGAAGTCATAAAACCCCTAAAAACTCTCAATAAGGAGTCAAACATCCTGATCGATCCATGCAGAGAATATTTCTCAGATTTTTTTACATCTAAAAGTCAAGCGTACTGTGACCGACCAACGGATGAAGGGTGACCATGTAGACCTCATGCAAGGCATTTATGATGCAAATAATAACCTTTACAATGGTATATTACATTGATTGATTACAAATAGTGTAATGTAATAGACAAAATGTCTGTTGATGTGTGATAAAGTTGTCGGGGTTAATCAGCGGATGTATTGATGTGATATTTTTGTGTCAAGGTACTGAGACTTAATCAATCAATCACAAGGAGATTTGACCAAAGTAGAAGCAGCAACCATAGTAATCTCTTTCATGACTTTTTCAGCTTAATTCTTTAACAACGTGCATAAAGAAATCTCATAATTAGTGTATTGTTTATTGTTTCTATCCTTGAGATAACGCCTCCGTTATTTTAAGATCATTTGAAATCACAGTAGCAACAGTTTCAGCTTTTCTGGATTTTCCTTAAACAAGTTTCTGAAGATGAAGAAACGCAAACCCTCCCCACTGTGGCACTGGAGAAGTCACAGACAAAAGGGTCTCACCTGGGGATGGTCTTCTCACTGAGACAGTGAAAGTGTCCAGCGGATCCTTGGTGGAGAGCTGGACGGGGTAACGGACGCCCTGGTAGGACTTTGATCTGCTGCAGTCAGTCTTCACAGGAGATGGAGCTGATCACGTCGCTCCGTCCATGTTGAAGAGGAGACCAGCTGGACGAAGACGGATGAGGCTGGTCAGAGTGCAACAGCCACACAAAAATGCAATGTCAGTGCTTCCAGAGGCATCAGGAGCAGGATTAAGGAGCTCTTTGTGAATGGCGTTGGTAGAGCACTCAGCTGAAGGATCCGTCTCACTGTCCTGTTCAGTCCCTCCTGACTAGTATTGACGCTCTGCTCCAGGCTGATCAGGAAGAACAAAAGGCTAGAAAGCAGGTTTCTATTCATGGCAAACTTGAGGACAGTTCTACTGATAAAGTGTTTGTCTTTACCAAACAGCTGAGTGATCTGCTGCACAGCCACACTGCTGGACTGATGCTGGGGTCCAGTGTTGGAAATAGAACCTGTATCAGGATCTGTGTTTGTCCGAGGAACATGTACGCCAGAATACAGGCCAGACTAGGACGTTTTGCTCAACTCATGAACTGGTGTTTCACCTGCCCTGCAGTCAATCACAGTGATGGACACACTGCTGGACGTCACGACTCCATGATGCCTCCCTGGATGGAAACCAGTGAGGATGAGGCTGCAGTGCAGAGACCGATGAGGGAAAACAGGCTGTACAGCTGCTTCTGAGAAAACTGTACAGTTCTGCTCATCATCAGAGCTCTCCTCTGACTCCTCTGACTCCTCTGAGTCCTCTGAGTCCTCTGACTCCTCTGACGCCTCTGACGCCTCTGAGTCCTCTGAGTCCTCTGAGTCCTCTGACTCCTCTGACTCCTCTGAGTCCTCTGAGTCCTCTGACTCCTCTGACTCCTCTGAGTCCTCTGAGTCCTCTGAGTCCTCTGAGTCCTCTGACTCCTCTGACTCCTCTGAGTCCTCTGAGTCCTCTGACTCCTCTGAGTCCTCTGAGTCCTCTGACTCCTCTGAGTCCTCTGACTCCTCTGACTCCTCTGAGTCCTCTGAGTCCTCTGACTCCTCTGAGTCCTCTGAGTCCTCTGAGTCCTCTGACTCCTCTGACTCCTCTGAGTCCTCTGACTCCTCTGACTCCTCTGAGTCCTCTGAGTCCTCTGACTCCTCTGAGTCCTCTGACTCCTCTGAGTCCTCTGACTCCTCTGACGCCTCTGACTCCTCTGAGTCCTCTGACTCCTCTGACTCCTCTGACTCCTCTGAGTCCTCTGAGTCCTCTGACTCCTCTGAGTCCTCTGACTCCTCTGACGCCTCTGACTCCTCTGAGTCCTCTGACTCCTCTGACTCCTCTGACTCCTCTGACACAAATGAGATCATTGAGCGGCTGTTAGAAAGGACACGGTGTGCAGTTGAGGGCTTGAACCCGGATTAACCCCGGACGCACTCCAGAACCTGAGGAGGGGCTTTACAGAAGAAATGTGACTGTACAGAGGTTTCTGCTCAGCTGTGCAGTGGAAAGCTCACGGTTGCCAAATGCCTTACTAAAAGCTTTGAACATGGCCTGATGTGAGAAGAGTTTCCTCACAAAATGTAGCGTCAGTGAAAATGTACTGTGTTTAAACTTATAGAAATTGTATTAAGATTATTCAAATCTAATTTGGTTAAGTTCTTCTCCACTACATAGTTCACAAATATTTAGATTTGAACGTTTTATTCATATGTCATCGTTAGTTTTCCTTTTGGCAGGTGTTCCATTGTATTCAATGCTTCCTGTAAAATATCTGCAATCAACAGAATGAATTTCATACGGAAAAACATGACTTCCTGCAATCTTCAGGATTTGATGCAAAAAGAGAAGCTGATGAAGTTTTAAGCTGACGCTGTGAATCCAGCTTGATGTTTGTGTGATGTAGGTGGAATTACACTGAATAATAGCGGTGCAAATATTCTTCTGCTGTGTCAGGATGTTTCCAAAAGAAAAACTAAACTGTCACCCCATCATGTTTTTTTTTCTGTCATTCTATTGAAATAACAGCATTTCTTTCATTAATTAAAATTTGTATTTGTCTTGAATTGAGAAGGTCATGTAAAGAGAGGGCGGAAAACCTCCGATCAGTGACTCAGACTTTGTTTTTTAATGGAGATATTAAGATATTAAACTCAAGAGAAACAGCTTTTCCAGACCAGATCTCATTGTCTGTTGAAATTCTCCTGAGTAATGTGAGTTTGGTGTTCCAGGGAAGGCCCGGAGAACAGGGGGAACCAGGACTGAGTGTGAGTACCTGACTGCCACTGGCCGCCGCCAGCTGCTGACTGAAGCTCTGAGCTCTAACGTATCCTCCCTTCTTCTACTCTTTTGATTTTCAGAGAGAAGAGGTCATCAGGATAATAAGAGAAATCTGTGGTAAGTTAAACTTTTCTTGTGTTTCCCGGCGGTCTGTAGGATATGACGTGATTTCACGTTGCTGAGCGACACACGTTCTCTGAATGAATCCCCACTTCTGATTAAGTCTCATTTCAAATCCAGGCTTGGTTAAAATATACATTTTTACACTGTAGATACTTTTTCTTAGATCAAGGTTTTGGATCAAAATGAACACTGTTCAGGTCCTAGTTCCTGCTCGTTGGCATAACGTCTTCCAAGTGTGAGGCCTGATCTGATGAGTTCAGAAGAGGACTGACCATGAACACCGTTATTGTTGGAGCTGAGATAAATAATAAGAAAGAATACAGTTTTCCTTGGTGTTCTTTGAAAGGAAATCTTACCCCATACCGTGGATCAGTCAGCATCTTGTTGGTGATCACCTCAGCATCCTTTCATCAGCTGAACAAAGAAACAAGCCATCTCAGTTCTAACACATCGACTTCGGGTTTAAGATGTTTGTCATAATGTTTTGGCTGATCGGTGTAGTTGCTAAAGCTTTTGGCTCTTTCCAAGGATTTTATATCAATTCTAAGAATAAACTTCACAGTCTGATTTAGGGAACATGTATGAATAAAGTAGAAGTGAATTATGAGTGTAAATCTTCCTGGTTGTGTGTGTTGCTTAGGCTGTGGGCTGAAGTGCAGAGCGAGTCCTCTGGAGCTGGTGTTTGTCATCGACAGTTCTGAGAGTGTGGGACCAGAAAACTTTGAGCTGGTGAAGGACTTTGTGAATGCTCTGGTGGACCGGATGACAGTGAGCTGGGAGGCCAGCCGAGTGGGCGTGGTCCTCTACAGCCGCACCAACGTGGCGGTGGTCAGCCTGCAGCAGCGAGCCAGCCAGGAAGACGTGAAGAACGCCGTCAGGAACATGCCCTACCTGGGCGAGGGCACCTTCACGGGCAGCGCCATCCATGGCGCCAGCCAGCTGTTCCTGGCGTCCCGGCCCGGAGTGAGGAAGGTGGCGGTGCTCTTAACAGACGGGCTGGCTGACCAGCGCGACGCCATGCAGTTTGAAGAAACAGCCACAGTGGCCCATGAGGAGGGGATAGAGATGTTTGTTGTAGGAGTGGGGAACAGGACGGACCCTCTGTACGAGCAGTTCCTGGCTGAGATGAGCGCCATCGCCTCCGATCCTGACGAAGAGCACATCTTCCTCATCAACCACTTCAGGAGCCTTCCTAGTAAGAGACACACCCACTCACTGATGCTGATATCACCAGAGGTGCAGTCACACATTGCAGTGAGCAACCTTTTGGATGAATTATTCTAGTGAGAATAGTTTGAAATCATTTTTCCTTTTATTTGAGGACAATTCTGAAAAAAGAAACTCCTTCCTCTGGACTTCAAACTGCTCGTTACCCTCATTTTAATCACCAAATATACCCCAATATACACCCCAGGAAGCACAAACACGTCTGGGTACACCTCCGAAAACTCAACAGGAAGTTGGCTATTTTACAAATATGGTGGATTTTGGCCAATATTGGCACAAATTTACAAATGTTCCACAGCGTACGCACCCTAGGGTAGGGGGGTCCAAACGGGGTCCTGGAGGACCCCTGTCCTGCATGTTTAAGTCCTCCCTGCTTCAGCATCCCTGAATCTAACGATGATGTCATCACCAAGGTTGTGAAAAAGCCCAATAAGGAGCCCCTCATTGCAATCAGGTGTGTTGAAACTGGGAGGAGCTAAACCCTGCAGGACGCCGGCCCTCCAGGACCGAGCTCGGACACCACTGCCCGAGGGGGTTATTTTAAATTACCTCCAATTTTGCAAGTTGATAGAAATGTGATTAGTGAGCGAAAATTACTAAAATCTTCCATAAAAGTCTGAAGGCGTAGCTGTAGCCCTGGCTGATGACAATAATGACCATCGGCCATAGCGCCACCTGCTGGAAAGAGGAATTGGTTTGTAAAAAACTTGTTACTTTCTAGAGTGAACTTGTCCGAGGGCGTAATTCTAAATTTCCTCAAACATCAGTATGAAAATGAAAGTGCAGTGTAAATAGTCTGAATGTGCTTCGTTCTGCCTCAAACTTTAAACACTGCATCAGAGTCCGGCCCTCATCGCAACCATAAGACGACTCTCCCTCTGAGCACCACTTGAGGGCGTGGCCGTGGCCACGCTCACCATGGAATAGGAAGTGCAGCGTAAATAATCTGAGCATGGTCCGATCGCCCTCAAACTTCATATGTTTTATGAAAGTCGGGATCTGATCACAGCTATGTGATGATCCCCACAATCTATCACAGTGCTGCCTGCTGGGAACAGAAGCTGCAGGGTCAATCGTCTGAACAGGGTCCCAACCGCCTCAAACTTTACACGTTACATCAGAGTACGACCCTGATCCGCCATCCGCTGACTCCCAGTCATAGCGCCACTCGAGGGCGTGGCCACGGCCACACTCACCAGGAAACAAGAAGAGAACTGTAAATAGCCTTAACAAGCTCCATTCCCCCCAAATGTCACACATTTGACCCGACTCTGGCCCTGAGGACAAACATATGATGACTGACAGCTTCAGTTGCATTCCAACAAGTAGCGAGGAGTCGTTCAGCGGCTGCTTGCAGCTTCTACTACTTCTACTTTTACTTCTACATTTAGTGTAGTAAATGAGTCACTTTTGTGAATTTTAATACTTCAGATTCAGGAGATAATTGAAGTACTTTTGCCACCTCTGCTTTCGACAGCAATACTTCTTTTCTATAAATCCATGTGGTCTCTCCAGCTCAGAGCAACACGTCTGATGTTTCTCCTCTCTGTTTACCTCGTTTCAGCTCTTGAAAGCCTCATTCTGAGTGAGATCTGTGAGCAGGACGACTCAGTGGCCTTTCTGCCCGGCGCAGTGTTTCCCTCGGAGGAAACCCGCCTGCAGGCTCCTGACGGCGGAGACACTGACGAGCTCCCAGAGGAAAACACACAAGTAAAAACACACCACATTCATGGAAACGTCCAACGGCTGCAGGAAGTTTCAGTGTTCAGGGAGTCGACGTCTCAGTTTGGTTCAGGACTTGAATTTAATCACGTGGTGTGAAGCTCAGGTAGCCGCGTAATGCCTGGTTTATCCTCCTGCTGCTTTCAGCTCAATTTGCACTGATTCAAGAAGTTTTAACTTTTACATCTTGTCTTTAAAGAACAGTTGAAATAAGTGGATCAATTCGATCCATTAAAAGTCCTCAGTCTGTGATAATGCATCACCACAGCTGCCTCTTGTCATAGCTATTGTACAGAACAATTCATTAGTCTTCATTGTTTCGCTTCAAGATTTTACTGTAAATAATGTCTGTGATACCATAGTTTAACAATAATGAATGTGAAACTTGTAATGATGTGATGAAAACAACTTAATTCAACAGTGTGACATAGAATTATTACAAAATCATTTCATTCATGTTTTAAAACTCTATCAAACAGTAAAAGGTGTGGGTCGTTTCCACCAGTTATCCTCACTAAGCTTTGACATGTTGCAGTCTGTGGTGAAAATAACTCAATATTTCTGCTTTATTTCAGTATAAATTTAAGTGTAAAGTCTAAAAAAATATGTTAATGTGTTGACCAAAAATAGTTATTAGTTATAAATGCACCGATCCCGATCCCGGTCTGGGGTCCAATATTGCACAGCCTACTGGTACTTGTGAAGCTCCTGGTACAGCGCGGTGAGTACGACATGACGAGCTCATTAGTTTAATATCAGATCACAGAATCATTCAACAAATACACTCTAACGTCTCCAAAGTAATCAGTTCACACTGGATTGGGTTGATCTCTATACAGGAGAGACACAGGTAAAACCTGGGCAAGTGTCCCCTAAAGACAGGAGTCCACTCTTTAGAGGTCATGAGGACAAATTGAGGGACCAGCTGATATTCAATGAACCAAACAGTATTGACAGTATTGATCATACACAGAAAATCAGATTTGCTCATGTGAATCAAACATGTAAACTGAACATAAGCGCTCCTGCTAAAAAGATCCTAGAACTAACAAATATGCAGCAGTGCCACTTTTAATGAACCATAGGACAGTAAAAACCTGCTGATGAACTAATATAATCTGGTTTTACTGAAAAGAAATCAGATATGTTGAAATGTGAAGTCCAAGAAAAGCACAGTAAATGTTTAAAATGGCACATGGATTTCATTTATAAAGCGCTTTTCAAGTGGTTGAGCAGTCACGAAGTACTTTACACTGTTAATCACATTCACACGGATGGAGGCGCTGCCGTGCGAGGAGGTGCTGCCGTGCGTTGCGCTGCCGTGCGAGGCGCTGCCGTGCGTTGCGAGGTGCTGCCGTGTGAGGCGCTGCCGTGCGAGGCGCTGCCGTGCGTTGTGAGGCGCTGCCGTGCGAGGCGCTGCCGTGCGAGGCGCTGCCGTGCGAGGTGCTGCCGTGCGAGCCGCTCAGTCTGTTCACTGGGAGCAGTTTGGGGTTCAGTGTCTTTATGTTTAAATGTGAGTTAAGTGTTCCTGAAAGTGTAAAACATCAGATGAAAATGAAACATTTTCAAAATAATTGTAGTTGTAATTGTATTTAATAAGTACTAGTATCGGTACTCAGTACAAATAGCTGAAGGTCAGTACTCAGATTTATATTCATCCTTTAAAAAAGTTTTGTTTTGTAGTTATTCTCAGTCGATCACTAGCAGTGCCCACAAACTGAGAACACAATCTGTTTGTGTGAGCATGCGACATGTTTTAGTACCTCAGTAACTCAGACTTTCAGTTTCTGATTCCATGATTTCATTCTGAAAATACACACCCAGATTTTTCTGGTTTTCTCTGGTTCCTCACAGCTGGAACGTCCACTGGTGGCAGGAACTGTACGACCCACGAACTCTCTGGAGTCAGAGCGACTGGGTGAGAACCATGTAGACGCAGACGTGCTGGTGGACCCCTGGAAGCTTCCAGACATGTTGTCCTCCCCTGGTGGCAGGGGGATGCAGGGCCCGGGGGAGACCTCGGTGGTAGGCCCTCAGAGTCCCAGCGACTGGCTGCAGGAGCCCTTCAGTCCTCCTGCTCTTCCCCCCACAGACTCAGCAGCAGGTACCCGACACCACAGTGACCCCAACCCTAACCCAAACCCTAACCTTCACCTCTGAGACGCCTCAGCATCTTCCTGAGGGGAACACTGCGGCGTTACTGCCAGTGACTGAAGGAAACTTTGGATCTGTGCCGCCTGTTTGCTTTGCTTCATGTGTCTCCATGTCAAACTTTCACCTTTGGTTTGTCATACGATTACCCAAGGTTAGGTTCCGTCTGCCTCAACATCTCATCATTTGTTGTTTATTTCATCAACAAAAGTCTTCAGGATGAGTGTTAGAGCACATCTTAGCTCTCGGATGTATTTGTAGAGGTTTCAGTTCAGATTTGATGGTCGATCTCTCCACCTCAGTGTTTGATATTATCTAACTTAGTCCCAAAGTCCGAAGTGAATTCAGCTCGTCGAGGATCTCTGAGGAATCAGCCATGCTGTTAGCATGAGCTCCCTCGCTCTATGGCTGAACATGAGATGAAGCTTTAGTTGTATTTTTGCTTCCTTGAGAGAAAATGTCCCACTCCTGGGATGCAGAGGGGTTTGACAGGTCAGTGTGGGACATTAAGTTAAAGGATGTGCTCGGCTGTTGAGAGCTTCCAAGCTAACCTGCCAGTCACCTGACGAAGCCTCGACTGAGTCCCTTCTGATTGCAAAGCATCTGTCTATCTATCTATCTGTCTGTCTGTCTGTCTGTCTGTCTGTCTGTCTGTCTGTCTGTCTGTCTGTCTGTCTGTCTGTCTGTCTGTCTGTCTGTCTGTCTGTCTGTCCGTCCGTCCGTCCGTCCGTCCGTCCGTCCGTCCGTCCGTCCGTCCGTCCGTCCGTCCGTCCGTCCGTCCGTCCGTCCGTCCGTCCGTCCGTCCGTCCGTCCGTCCGTCCGTCCGTCCGTCTATCTATCTATCTATCTATCTATCTATCATCCATCCATCCATCCATCCATCCATCCATCCATCCATCAACTGACGTAGATGATTCCAGCACATCCCAGATGTTCCTGGACACACGGTGACTCAGCAGCCAGAGTCCAAGTCGCTGACACGCTGCACTGTGCTTGTCCTCCCAGGTGAAGGCTGCGGTGAGCCTCTGGACCCCGGACCCTGTCGACAGTACGTGGTCCGGTGGTACTACGACCCCGAGGCCAACGCCTGCGCCCAGTTCTGGTTCGGAAGCTGTCAGGGCAACGGCAACAACTTTGAGAGTGAAGCCAGCTGCAAGAGCAGCTGCGTGTACACGTAACAGCGTACGTGTTCCCAGAGGACATCGCTGAGGAACAGTGGGGGGACTGGTGCCACAGGCCTTGACAGGTCAGCTGCTGCTGCCGTGGCGCTCTGCAGGACGCTGCAGGTGAAGGAGGAGACGGGGAGCAGATCTGGAGCTCCATGCTGGCTCTCTCACTCTGTTCCACTGCGGGTGATCCAGCTCAATTCTGACCTGCTGACAGCGTCATCAACTCTCTTTTCATTGATGCCTCATCGTTCTTCATGTTGTCACCAGCAACACCTCCAGGAGTAAAGTCTCTGGCTGTTAGTGTGATTCCACAGCTCCGGCTAACTCTCCACCAAACAGTGTTTCTCAAAGCTGCAAATCCTTTATAGTTACCTCCTCTTATCTTAGAACATCTGGAAACATCAGGTCTGTGCCATGAGAGCAGGAACTGTCCCTGGCCTATCTTTAATAAACACATTCTGCTGGATCTGATCCGCAGTGTGCAGTAATGTGACCATGAGTATTTAGTCCGGTCTGCAGATACCTCACGTGATGCTCTCCTCCCAGCATGCAGCAGGGCCGGGCTCACTCCACATTTAAACGTGTTCATACTCTCACAATTAAGCTATTCTTAGCTATTCTATTAGCTATTCTTAGCCTGCGCTGTGAATATAGTCTGCTGTACACTTATACAGATGTAGTTTTTATACACAACAGTGTAAAAAATATAAAACTGTGTTCTGTACCTGTTCTAATGTAGCTGCTTTGTTCATGTTGTAGCTATTTCAGTGTTCTTTTCTTCACTTTACAACATTTTACTTCGTCCTAAACACACTTTTAAAAGGATGTTGTAAGAAAAGACATTTGATGATAAAAAAAAAATATTTTTTACTGTACAAGTTTCTCAATGATTGTTAGGTAGAAAACAACAAAATAAACTTTTTCACAAACTATTTCTTCAGGGTTGTTCTTTTGATGACGTACATTATATAACACTGGGTAACAAAAAAATGTTTTTGTAAATTGTTTATGTTTTTTCAGCTGATTTAGGACAACTTTGCTCCGCTGAATCTGAAAATGACGTCCGTTTCTCTGGATCAGGTGAGGTTCTTAAGCAAAGTTGTTTTGAAGAAAGTCCGATCTTCTGATTGCATCGATTCTAGTTTTATGTCATTATTGGTTCATTTTTGTTAATATTTCTCACCAGAAATAGGTTTTTGAGAAGAAAATCGTTTTCCAACAAAATATATTACTTATATGTTACAAACTTCGATTACTGTCAATTGAGTACTAGACGTTGACAAAGCTGGATCATTTAGCTCTTTATGGGAGGAAGGATGTGGAGCGTCATCATTGAGAATCACTTCTTTCTCAATTCCTTGTTCACTGGAGGAGTCTTCCTCACTAATGTCAGGAAGTTCTCCAAAGACGACGTGCTGATTCAAGATCAGGATACTTCAGGCTACTCCAGTTCTTTCTGATGATCCCAGCCACATCAATAGTACTGAAGTAGCAGTCAGTGACATGATTTGTTCCTCCAAACTATAGCAATCCCAAACTTCAGACAACCCTTCTTGTCTTGCAGCCAAGCTTTGTCTTGATCACCAAGCTTAATACCAAATGGTAAAGGGACTCACTCCATAAAGCGCCTTTTCGCTGACAGTGAAACATGGTTAATCACATTCACATTCACACACCATGCCAGGTGCTGTCACTCCAATGGGGGCAGTTTGGGCCTCAGTGTCTTGCCCAAGGACACATGGACTGGCCACTCTACCAACCGAGCTATGCCGCCCCACATACCAAAATAAGCATGGTGAGCACGCTTTATGAAACTTGTGACTGATTTCTGTTAGGAACAACGATGTATTCGCCCCAGATGGAGCAGAAAATGTCAGGCTTATTTTTGCAAAATCTTCTAGTCAAAGCCGTTCTATTCACCTGTAACATAATAAAATACCACTTTGTCATCAAGTGCTGCATGCAAACTCTTCAGAGTTCCCTTATTTCAAGAAATAAGAAAGATTTTTGTATCATACAAAGCAAAAATAGTTGTACATGCAAACACAAACGTCAAAAAACATGTAACTGGCCTCGTTAAAAAAAGTTGACCTGATATAGCAAAACCAATCTTATTTCTGGATTCAGCACATCAACATTACTCTAAATCAGTTGAAAAAACCCAGACAAGTTTTTGGCTGTTGACCAGTGTAAGAGTGGAGGAGTTCAAGTATCTCGGGGTCTTGTTCAGGAGTGGGGGGAAGATGGAGCTCGAGATCGACAGGCGGATCGGTGCAGCGTCTGCAGTTATGCGGTCGCTGTATCGGTCCGTCGTGGTGAAGAAGGAGCGAAGCCAAAAGGCGAGGCTCTGGATTTACCAGTCGATCTTCGTTCCATGAGCTTTGGGTCATGACCAAAAGAACAAGATCCCGGATCCAAGCGGCTGAAATGAGTTTCCTCCATAGGGTGGCTGGGCGCCCCCTTAGAGATAGGGTGAGGAGCTCCGTCACCAGGGAGGAGTTCGGAGTAGAGCCGCTGCTCCTCCGCATCCAGAGGAGCCAGCTCGGGCATCTGTTTCGGATGCCCCACGGACGCCTCCGTCGGGAGGTGTTCCGGGCATGTCCCTCCGGTAGGAGGCCTCGGGGCAGACCTAGGACACGCTGGAGAGACTATGTCTCTCAGCTGGCCTGGGAACGCCTTGGGGTCCCACCGGAAGAGCTGGAGGACGTGTCTAGGGCGAGGGAAGTCTGGGCTTCCTTGCTTAGACTGCTGCCCCCGCGACCCGGACTGGATAAGAGGAGGACAATGGATGGATGGATGGACCAGTGTAATGTTTGACGAAGGAGTCAGGAGGTGACTGTGAGGTAGGTAAAGGCAACTCATGGCCTCATCAGCTTATTTTGCATTGTTACTCAATGCAATACTCATCCTGCACAAGGATGCTCATTTTAAGTACAGATGAAGCCAGAATAACTCCAAATGACTATAGTTCTGGGTTTATTTCTAGATAATAATAAAAAAAAAATCATTGAATTAGTTGAAATGAGTCTCATAAATCCTCTGGATAAATGTACTCATTCACCATTTGGCCCTCTGGTAGTGAAGATTTTTACTTTTTAGAAATTCACCCCAGCATTGTACTACTGATGGTACATAATACAGCCTACCGACACCTTGATGGAGAGGAAAGAGGTCTTTTATCACCATGAATGGGATGTAACCTGCTCCAAAAGCACTACTCATGAAGTCACACTTAAAGATGCAAGATTCTTCATAGAGTGGTCAAAACGTGTACTGCCTGCTCACTTTCAGGATCTGCATCAACTTCTACAGGAACTGCTGACTTCTCTCAGCTAAGTTGTTCATGTGGTGTTACAGGATGGAATTGGCCATGCAAAATGTGACAGAGCTTCGATCTTTTCTTGGTTCTGTGGCTACTATCGCCTCTTTGTTGAAGACTTTTCCAAGCTCTGCTGCCTATTCCAAAATAAAGAGTCACTTGACAAGACCTACTTCAAACACTCTGACCCCTTCGGCTCCTGATGGAATGTGAACATGCATTTCAAAACCTCAATTCTTGACTGACCAAGGTGGCGCCCATGTTAGTATTTGCACATCTACAAAAAGCATTTGTCCTACAGGTGGATGCTAGCCTGGATGGGCTCGCTGATGTCATGGCTTGTATTACAAATATTGTTACCTGGAACGTTAAAGTCCTGAACCACCCTGTTAAAAGGAAAACGGTTCTCACACATTTAAAACCTCTGGATGCTAAAATAGTTCTTCTGGGGAGATCTGGGACCAGCAGTTCTTTAAGATATGATGGAATCTGGTTGTTAAGAGCGTTCTAAGTTAGAAGGAGGATTTTAAATTCTCTTCTGGATTGAACAGGGAGCTAATGAAGCGAGGTTAGTATTGGAGGGAGGTGATCTCTGGTGCTGGTTCTTGTCACGACTCTGGCTGCAGCATTTTGAATCAGTTATTGTTTCACCCTGATAATAGGGAGTTACAATAGTTACTCTGGAAGTAACTAATGATGGATTACTTTTTCAGCATCACTCTGAGTCAGCATGTTTCTAATGTTGGAAATATTACGGAGGTGAAAAAGGTAGTCCTGCAGATTTGTTTAATGTGGGAGTTGAAGGATAAATCCTGGTCTAAAAGAATGGAGCGGAGAGACCACAGTCCTAACAAACGAGCTCCGTGCTGCAAACACACAACATGGAGTGAACGGCTGTGGGTCCCAGCGACCAGAGGAGGAGGCGGAGACCAAGCTCACCTTTTGGAGCAGCACAGGACTCCCAGCAGGTGACGGAGAAACTCGCCGCTGCATCTACCAAGTCAGAGTGCGGCGCAGGTGTGAAATACACTGCGCTATCAGGGGCACCGCTCACTAATCATTGTCCAGTCGTGAGGGAGAGGAAGCAGGGAGGAAATCCATCATGCATACATTTAACATACTTTAAATAGCTGCCCCAAATATTGGCTACAAAAAATCACAAATGCGAACTACGACCACGGTCTAAAGAGGACTGACTGGGCGTTAGATACCCGTGGCTGAGGGTCCCGGGCCCTTTCGTCTGCATGCCCTGCAGATCGGGGAGGATGCTGCACATTAAGGTGTCGACCAGCAGTGGAACGGCCAGTCCGGCGTAAAGTCTGGTGGCTGGGCCTGGGTTGATCACCTGATGAAGAAGGTGCAGCTACTGGGGCTTGGTCCCTAAGAGAGGGAGGTGTGCAAGGAATGACCTGGGTTTCGGCTGGGACTAGGATCAAAGGTTCTGAAGAAGGAGCAGAGCTGGGTAGCATTAGGGTTGGCTCCAGCGGGGTTTTCGCCACAAGGAGCCCTCGATCCTCCTCACTTGAGACCCCGTCAGGCTGGAGTAGAGCAGGAGGGGCTGGTGCCTGAGGGGGGTTGACAAGTGGCTCGGGCCCACGTGGGGCTTCATCTTGTCCCTGAGGACTTGGCGTACCTTATGCAGGTCATCCACCAGAGCAACTGAATAGCCTGCACCCCCAACGGGTGCTCTCAGGACTTCGTAGACTGCCGGGTTCCAAATATCCTGGATCTTATGTTGACCTCTAGCACCATGGTCCCTCATTGAGACCAGCTGGCCCACCTTCAGAGGAGCGTCATGAACCCGCTGGTCGTGCAGCTCTCTTCGGCGTTCGACAGCTGCTGACAAGCGCTCGTGAGCACTCTCAAAGGCTAACCATAGTCTATCCTGGTGCTCTGCCACCCAGTCTTGGAGGATCAGAAACCCGCCCTAGGAGAAAATCAACATGAAGTTGCGGTTCCCGTCCAAACATCAAAAAGAAGGGAGACTCTCCAGTGCCCTGATGGGGTGTGTAGTTATAACAAAACAGGACCTGAGGGAGACAGGAGGCCCAGTCATGCTTGCGGGAGACTGGGAGTTGTGCGTAGGAGGTTGTGGAGGGTCCTGTTGAACCTCTCACACTGCCCATTGCCTGCTGGTTGGTACGGAGTGGTGCGAGATTTTGACACCTCATACATGCTGCAAAGTTGCTGGACCAGGGAGCTCTCAAAACTCCTGCCCTGGTCTGGAGTGAATGCGACTCGGAACACCCAGCCTATAGAACCACTCCTGGAGCAGTACCTGGGCCACAGTAGAAGCCCGTTGGTCCCGAGTGGGGACAGCCACTGTGTATTTGCTAAAAACGTCAGTCATTACAAGGACGTTCTCCAAGCCATTTTGGGAGAGTTCCAAGACGGTGAAGTCTATGGCCACAATCTCGTTGGGCTGGGATGCAGACAAATGGCCCATAAAGCTATGAGGGGCATGGGCAGAATCTTTTGCAACTTGACATCGCTCACACTCCTGGACCCCAAGTTTAATGTTGGAGGTTATACCGGGTCAGTAACAGCGCTCCTGGACCAGTTCAGAGGTCCTTTCAATGCCTTGGTGGCCATGTTCATGGTGCAGCTGCCTTAGGGTCTCCTCTTTAAGGATCGCAGGCAGGAGCAGCTGCTGGCCTTCCTCACTCAGGTGTTAGGAGACTTCCTAAAGGAGTTAGTGAAAGGTGTTAGGAGGCTTCCTAAAGGAGTTAGTGAAAGGTGTTAGGAGGCTTCCTAAAGGAGTTAGTGAAAGGTGTTAGGAGGCTTCCTAAAGGAGTTAGGAAAGGTGTTAGGAGACTTCCTAAAGGAGTTAGTGAAAGGTGTTAGGAGGCTTCCTAAAGGAGTTAGTGAAAGGTGTTAGGAGGCTTCCTAAAGGAGTTAGTAAAGGTGTTAGGAGACTTCCTTAAGGAGTTAGTGAAAGGTGTTAGGAGGCTTCCTAAAGGAGTTAGTGAAAGGTGTTAGGAGACTTCCTAAAGGACTTAGTGAAAGGTGTTAGGAGGCTTCCTAAAGGAGTTAGTGAAAGGTGTTAGGAGACTTCCTAAAGGAGTTAGTAAAGGTGATCACGGTGGTGAGGCAGTCAGACTTTCACTGAGTGACGTCATAATAATGTGACGGTGGCACAAGTCAGTGACGTCTGCCATGGTGGGGAAAGAACTACAAGTTTCTGAAAATGGACTACAAAAAGTTCATCTGGATTCTAGATTCAAGGCACATTATTGCTTTGGTAACTTACATGATCTCACCTCCTTTGCTAAAGGAAGCATCAGTGGTTCCTAAGCTAAAGGAGGTTCTAAAGGAAGCATCAGTGGTTCCTAAGCTAAAGGAGGTTCTAAAGGAAACAACAAACCTCCTTTCCTTCTTATTGAGAATTCAGACAGTCCTTATCAAGGCCGCCACACAAAACACTTCCGGGCTGAAGGAGAAGATGATAGATAAGGAGATAGGAGGGACAATTGGGACGTACCCTCAGTCTCGACAAGAGATGCCATTGTGCAAATCCAAGATGGCGGCGCTACAGAGCAACTAGTTCACAGTCGCCGCCATCTTGAAATGACGAAAATCAGAAACCTGCCAGAAGTGATGTACACGGAAGGTGGCACACCGTAAGTGAAGTGACGTAGCGGAACCCACTCGCCGGAAATGACGCAACACAGAAGTTATTCTCCGGAAAAGACACAAAACAGGCCGTTTATTCCTCAAAGCACATTTATCGCTTCTTTTTACGTCTCTTTCGTATCTCAACAGAGTCGAGGATCGTCTTCTGATAAGGTCAAGATTAACCTTCTTGTCCATATAGAAACAATCAGTTTGCACTAATAAGAAGCAGTAGATATATCAGTACTAATGATAGTAGCAGTAGTTACATCAGTACTAATGATAGTAGCAGTAGTTATATCAGTACTAATGATAGTAGCAGTAATTATATCAGTACTAATGAGAGTAGCAGTAGTTATATCAGTACTAATGAGAGGAGCAGTAGTTATATCAGTACTAATGAGAGGAGCAGTAGTTATATCAGTACTAATGAGAGGAGCAGTAGTTATATCAGTACTAATGAGAGTAGGAGTAGTTATATCAGTATTAATGAGAGGAGCAGTAGTTATATCAGTACTAATGAGAGTAGGAGTAGTTATATCAGTACTAATGAGAGTAGGAGTAGTTATATCAGTACTAATGAGAGTAGCAGTAGTTATATCAGTATTAATGAGAGGAGCAGTAGTTATATCAGTACTAATGAGAGTAGCAGTAGTTATATCAGTATTAATGAGAGGAGCAGTAGTTATATCAGTACTAATGAGAGTAGCAGTAGTTATATCAGTATTAATGAGAGGAGCAGTAGTTATATCAGTACTAATGAGAGTAGCAGTAGTTATATCAGTACTTCCACTGACCCTCGGCATTTGTTGCGTTTTTAAGATGTTTTTTTTCTCTCTTATCTGTTTTTATCTGTTTTTACTGTGAAGCACTTTGTGACTCCGTGTCTGTGAAAAGCGCTTTAGAAATAAAATTCACTTACTTACATCCATTTTCTCCAGCTTCTCCATTTCCAGGTGGTGGTGGTGTCAGTCTGAGCACCGTCACCCAGATCACATTGCACCATTAAGAGCCTTTCCTGCAGGTGGAGAGCCCACAGGAAGGTGGAGAGCCCACAGGAAGGTGGCGAGCCCACAGGAAGGTGGAGAGCCCACTGGAAGGTGGAGAGCCCACGGGAAGGTGGAGAGCCCACTGGAAGGTGGAGAGCCCACGGGAAGGTGGAGAGCCCACAGGAAGGTGGAGAGCCCACAGGAAGGTGGAGAGCCCACAGGAATAATGAGAAGTTCAGATGTATTAAATGTAGTGAAAAGCAACAGGAGCTGAAATACACAGGAACATTTCTTTCAAATTAAGTTTTAACTGTCCTAATCTGGAGCAGAATAAAAATGATAAATCATTTATATTCGAGTAAAACATCTTCATGAAACTGTGAAAATATCCTGTGTCGTAGAAACTTGGCAAACATAAACTGGGAAAGTTTGAACATTGAATGAAGTAAACAAAAGCTGCTGAGTCAGCAGGAGTTTCTGAAGCTATTTGATATGATATGAAATGAGTTCAGCAGTGTTTTCCAGCTGAAGCAGCAGAGGCTTCTGACTTCAGTCACAAGGACATTTATCACATTTTCCTTCTCACTCGCATGTTTCAATTCAATTCAATTCAATTCAATTCAATTCAACTTTATTTGTAAAGCTCTAAATCACATCAACAAACATCTCAGAACCTATTACAATGATAGAGAACAACAGAACCCAACTAAACCTTCCAGAACCTCTTACAATGATAGAGAACAACAGAACCCAACTAAACCTTCCAGAACCTCTTACAATGATAGAGAACAACAGAACCCAACTAAACCTTCCAGAACCTCTTACAATGATAGAGAACAACAGAACCCAACTAAACCTTCCAGAACCTCTTACAATGATAGAGAACAACAGAACCCAACTAAACCTTCCAGAACCTCTTACAATGATAGAGAACAACAGAACCCAACTAAACCTTCCAGAGCAGCAGATGGAACAAGCAACAGAGGAAACCAGGAAGAACTCCCTCTCAGGAAGAACAGTTCATAAGAAGTCCCTCTTCAGGAAGAAAGGGGGCGGAGCCTAGACTCTGGAAGGGGGGGCATCCACCTTGACCGGTTGGGGGGAGAAGTACATGGGATAGGACAGGGAGAGAGAGGAATAGAAGAGAGAGAGAGAGAGAGAGAGGAATAGAAGAGAGAGAGAGAGAGAGGAATAGAAGAGGGAGAGAGAGAGAGAGAGAGGCAGACAGGCCAGAGAAGTACAAATACTAAGAAAAGTCTCTGATGAGCGTTGGTCTGATGATGAACCAATCTCAGTCTGGAGTTTAAGGGCCGTGCCGTTGTGGGGGGGTCCCGGTGCTGTAGGGGGGTCCCGGTGTTGTGGTGGGGTCCCGGTGCTGTGGGGGGGTCCCGGTGCTGTGGGGGGGTCGGGTAGTAGGACCGTGGTAACTCCACTCTGGGAGTCTTGGGTCTGATCCCCTGGATCCTGCTCCCCTCCTGTCAGGATCTGGTGGCTCCAGTAATGTTGTTACACAGAGAGAAAGAAAGAAAGACAAGAAACAGAAGCTCCAAATGTAGAGTTCCTCCCTTTAACGGCAGAGAGGAAATCCCCTCAGCAGTCTAGGCCTAGAGCAGCTCAACTTAGTGCTCCTATTTTATTCCTAATGAGAAGCTCTATCAAAGAGGAAGCTTTTTAGTCTCCTCTTAAATAAACTAATGGTGTGGGCCCTTCGGACCGAGGCGGCTAGTTGATTCCAGAGTAAAGGAGCCATATGGCTGAAACTCCTGCCTCCTCTTTTACTTTGAAGGACTTTAGGGATTACCAACAGTCCTGCATCCTCAGAGCCAAGGGCTCGTGGAGGGTGAGACACTTCTAGAAGTTTCTCCATATAGGACGGAGCCTGGTGATGAAGAGTTTTAGATGTGATCAGAGTGTCTACTGAGTGTCTTTTGACAGTTGCAGCTGTTGTTTGTCGTCTGGAAACCTCTCCTGACCTCTGCTCCTTCTCTCCATGTCCAGTTGGACCAAAGCACAGACTGTTGGAAACCAAAGCTTTTGATTCACTGAACATCACAGTTCGTCTCTGTAAACGTCTCCAAGCTCGCCAGCTATCATTCAGCACATGATTAGGGTCCGAGCACTGAAAGTGCAAGGACCCTATTGGCGTGGGATGAATGGCCCATTGAAGAGCCTGCACACGTTTTAAAACACCAAATGCGGTACAGAACTCAGGCCTGGCGACTCATCATGGATTTGATCAGTTTCACTCATGGGCCAAACAAAATGGCTCCACAGCGCCACCTAGGAAGGTGATATGTAGGCATGTAGAACATTCCAGAACAAGCACATTTACAATGGGGACATTTTTGTCAGATCGACAGGGAAGCCAATTTTATGAGTTGAATTTTCAAAATAAGGTCACAAGGCATTGGACTTTAAGTTACTCCTCCCGGGGATTTGAGCCAATTGACTTAAAATTTGAGGTCGGTCATTGAAAGGCATTGATTATTAAAAGTTGCATAAATCAAGAGTTTTTTTTCTAAAGATATGGTCCTCGCGTGCCGACGGATTTGGTGGTAAATATGGTTGGTGTACTGTATATCCCAGAGCGTGGCTACGGTGGCACGGCGGTTTCTGATCAGGCCTGTGGAAATGTTAAGGAGATCATTAGTTTCCGAAATGGGAGGGGCAGAATTTGTGACATACACGTGGAGTGTCGGGTCCGACCGGCACACAGGTCCTGCAGGGAGCTGCAGGTCCACATTGGTGCCCCGCTGAGGAATCTGACACAGGGTGGCACATGACCTCGGCATGCACCACCTTCCAACATGGGTGGGTGTGCGAGGACTCGCCCAACATTTCTTGCAGCTTTAATCAACATTAATGTCAGTGTGTCGCCCTCCTCCCTCACCCCCCCCCCCCACCCCCCACCCCCCCTCCTACCACCAGTTTCTTCTGACCTCATATTACCCGCTATATCGAAGTAACGTGATTCAAGGTTTAAATAATTATTCTTTTTGCATGTTAGATATTGTAAGGTATGAAGAAAACCTCCATCAGCCTCCAGACATTTCTTTTTGTTTTTGAGATTTGGAATCTGCTCTTGCTGCTGCCGCTCGGCTGTACAGAGGTACAGTGGTTCGCTCTGTGGCCTCACAGCCAGAAGCTCCTGGTTCAAATACAGGCCTTTCTGTGTGGAGTTTGCATGTTCTCCCTGTGTGTGGAGCTTTCCTCCAGGTACTCCAACTTCCTCTCACAGTCCAAAATAACATGCACTGTGGAAGACCCTCGACCCCCCCAGCTCCCCCGACCACTGCTCTGTGTGGCTGCTACCGACGGCCACCAGGGGATTAATATAAAGTCAACACCTAGAACACCTTCCAACAAGGAACCTTTACAGAACCAGATGAACCTGAGCAGCATTTTCCAGACAAAAACATAAACTGAGTATCAAACAAACAAGCACACACATTAGCAAATTGCTAATGCGTGTATCTCGATCCCCCCGGCAGGAGAAGGACAAGGGACTGAGGGCCCCAGGCCCCAACACAAGCCCCCAGGACCCCACCCAGATCCGGGTGGAGGAGTTGGCCACACCTCCATGAGCCAAGCAGGTTGCATGGAGGGATGTTTTTGTGTTTTGAAGAAATGATGCGGTGATGTGGTGTTGAGGTGTTTGGTCTGTGTACTGATCACACTTTAGAGTATTTCAATGTATGGCAGTACCTCCATCAGCCTCTAGAGGTCGCGGACCCCTGTTGGAGAAGACAGCTCTTATTTTGAAGAGGCTTTCTTTGTCCACCTCCGGTGTCTCCGCCTCTCCGGGCTCTGCAGGTCACAGAAACGAACCGATCCACCGCAGGGACAAACCGCAGGAGCTGCTGCGGCGCTGAAAGGTTTATTTTGGGGTTTGGCTTGTGGCTTGTTGCGGAGATGGGCTGCGCTGGATTCACCTGCTCCAAACACAGCCTGTGTGTGCTGAACATCCTGCATGTGGTGAGTGTGTGTCCGCCATATGGATGCTTCCCTCAGGGCTGATTCAGCTCTCAGCCTCCATGCAGCGCAGCTTGGATCAATCATGCAGTGGCATGGCTCAGGATCAGCTTTTCACTGGACCATCACTCCGAACAGAACAGAACCTCCTTTAACTGCAGAGTGGTGGTAAACCTGCCGCTCCAGGAGGATTCTGTCTTTACATCATTATGTCTCCAGTCTGAGGAAAAAACACCCAGATCCTCGGATTCTTTAGATGTAAACTAGCTTTGGATTTCCACTTCATGAGGATCCTATGAGGAGGATTGATTTAAATTATGTTAAATTTTATTTATACGTCAAATCCAACAGCCTCACAGCTCCAGACAAAAATGTTCCTTTTACACTGAGTAGCTGGAATAGAATAGAATAGAATAGAATAGAAGTCCTCTATGTCACTCTACTGCAATGTTAATGTTGGCAGCATTGAAATGTTGTGACAGCAATAAAAAAACACACAATAGTAGAAAATACAAGACTGTGAAGAGGTGAAATATATGTTTTTTAAAAATATTAAAATATTAACAACCAGGTCTAGGAGGAACAAACAGAAGTATTTACAAAGGTATTGCAGAAGAGAGTGTAGCAGCGGTGCAAATATAAGATATAAACACTAAATCTGAGAAGAAAATCAGAAACATTTTCTGTCGATGCAGCAAGTAAATTTTGCTTGATAAGAAATCTTGAAATATGATGTTTAAATGTGAGGAAAGATGATACTCAAGGACTGAAATAAGTAAATTAGTTTTAAAACGAGTCATATTATCTATCACGTCCAAATCATTTAGCAGTGTAAGAGGAAGAAACCTCCAGAACCAGAACCAGAGGAGGAGACTATCTGCTGTTCTGGTTGGAGGTGAGATGGAGGTGAGATGGAGGAGAGATGGAGGAGAGATGGAGGAGAGATGGAGAGAGAGAGAGAGAGAGAGAGAGAGAGATGAGAGAGAGAGAGAGAGAGAGAGAGAGAGAGAGAGAGAGAGAGAGAGAGAGAGAGAGAGAGAAGAGAGAGAGAGAGAGAGAGAGAGAGAGAGAGAGAGAGAGAGAGAAGAGAGAGAGAGGAGAGAGAGAGAGAGAGAGAGAGAGAGAGAGAGAGAGAGAGCGAGAGCTCTCCCAGCAGTCTAAACCTCCAGCAGCTTCACTAGAAGCTGGTCCAGGGTGTCCTGAACCAGCTCGAACTCTACGCTTTAGTAAATAGAACTTTAGCCTAACCTTTAAAGTAGAGACTCTGTCAGCTTCCTTAACTGAAGCTGGGAAATGATTCCTCATGGGAGGAGCCTGAGAGCTGGAGGAACCTTCAGGGGGCCAGCACTCCGAGAATCAAACCCTCAATCCCACTGCGCAGTATGTACTGGTACAGTATGTGGCGAGGTGGTACCAAAAGTACCGTACGAAACCGTTAACATCTTTCGGCACCCCTCCGTTGAGGTACCAAGCAGTACGGAATGGGTCCAATAAGGAGGAGCGTCAATGCAGCCATCTGTTGATTGGTGGTGACAATCGTCACTGTCGACAAGCAGCAATATTTAAATTATAAACCCTCCTGTTGTTGTTTGCACACTCCGCTTCGTGCTCACTGGTTGATATTGGCGCTCTACTGCCCCCTAGTGTTCCAACAAGGTGCAGAAGCTCCTCTCAGCAACAGGAGAGGAGATTCAGCAGGAGCTGGACGCTGAGAAACGTTTTCCACTGTGTCACAGAGAACGAGGCTCACGGCTTGAAGAAAAGTGCGGCGCTCCAGGGTCTTGTCCAACAAAAAACCAAACGTTGGCACTGCAGTGTTCTGCGCCTTCCAGCTCGCTAATAACTGTACCCCGTCATATTTTATTCATGTTTTAGCATGTAGCCTCGCTACTGTTTGAACCCCCAAGAATGTTAGCATGTAGCCGGTAGCACAGTCGGGGGTTACGTGATGCACCTGAACGCATCACTCAGGGCTGTCAGCTCCTGCACTTAAAACCGGGAAAACATCGACGTCACAATCAAACTTTTCTTCTTCTGGGTCCTAATGGGAGTAATCAGTAATCAGTAATCAGTAATCAGCTGTCGGAAAAAATGCTTGTTCGGCAGTATAGTTCATATTCCCAGAAGAAGCTGTCGAACTCGTTGGCCACGCCCCCTCACCCGCAGCCACACGTCGTGAAGCCGCGTTTTAACTTTTAAACTGCACAGCTTATTTCTCACTTCTAACGTTTTCAGAAGTGTTTCAGTAATAAAAGAGAAGGTTTGTGTCTGAGTCGCTGTGGTGGTCTGGTTCTAACTGCTGGAGCTGAAAAGCCCTGAGTGATGCGTTCAGGGGCATCACGTAAGTCCGCCCTACCGACATGTTAACGAGCTCATACAGCTGCGAGGCTACGCACTTTTACATGATTAAATTATCACTGATGCAGTCATTAGCGAGCTGGAACACGCAGGCGCAGCAAGTTTCAGCAGTTTGGCACCAAGAGACTTTGGCAGACGGTCGACACTTGCTGAACTAAATGTCTTCAGCCAGAGGGGAGGGCGCAACGCCATCAGCTCGACCTGGAGTGACAAACTTTCTTCTTGTTCTTATGGAGGATGAATCGGCCTTTCACTCGGACTCCTGAGCTGCAACGTAACAAATGTGCTTGTTGTGGCTGGTCCTGCCTTATTTACTGTTGCATGACGACTTTACATACCTGTGTCATTACGTGGCGCTTCACAACCCCGCCTACATTTTAAACGTACTCTCTGCGGTGGGACCGCGCAACAGAGTTGGGTCTGGGTACCGCTTTGTGGTACACCGTACCGTACCGTACCGTCACATTCTGTGCAGTGGAAACGAGGCTTAACAGTTCTTTAAGATATGATGGATCCTGGTTTAAAAGAAAGATTTAAAATTCTGTTGTAGATTTAACATGAAGCCAATGAAGAAAAGCTGATATTGGACCGATGTGATATTTCCTGTCGGGATTCTCGCTGCAGCATTTTGAACCCGTTGAAGACTTTTTAGCAGTTATTGGGACAAACTGATAATAGGGAGTTACAAAAGTTTACTTTGGAAGTAACCCATGAAACGTGGATTACTTTTTCAGGATTGAGTCAACATGTTCCTGATACTAGAAATATTAGTAAGGGTTAAAAAAGATTTGTTTAATGTGGGAGTTGAAGTCTTCGTCCAGAATAACTCCCAGGTTAATCACAGTGGTACTGGATGCCAAAGTAATACTGTCCAGTCGTACTAGATGTTTACATAACTTCTTTCTCAGATGTTGTGGGTCAAATATAAAAACTATAAAAACAGTTTCGGCTCACCCAGACTTTATGTCTGTAAGACAAATTGATCAGGATTCAGAAAGATTGATTTATCAGAAAGAAGTGCAACAAATCTAAGATTGGGATAGAAAAAGTGAACTTTTCCAGTGTATCCTACTATTTTATGATGTCACTATAGGCTGAATCAGTAATAACCTGAAAGCAACTTAAAGAAAAACTTTAGACTTCAGCATCTTTTGTTTTTGTTCTTCTTGAAACCTTCATCGATCACCGACGCTGGTCTCTGCCGGTACTCTGGAGGAGCAGGTTGACTCAGGGTTTTGGATTAACTGCCTCACTGTTCATAGTCCACGTCGATAGCTGTACTTCTGCACTGCAACCCAAAGTCCTCTGGGACAGACCCCGAGACGAGACATTGTCTTCCTTCTGAAGTGTCACTGAAGCCAAAAATCAGCTGAACTCCAGTCCCACCTCCTGTAACAGTGAATCATCCTCAGCAGCACGGCGGCAGAGTCACTGCAGGGTTGTTGTTGTGTGTCTCCTGCAGATGGTGAGTCTGCTGATGATCTGCATCGCGGCGTGGGGGAAGTGGTTCGGCCTGGTGTCCAGTTTCCAGGTGGTGGGGGGAGTGATCGGTGTGGGGGTCTTCCTCTTCTTTGTGGCTCTGGCCGGCCTCATCGGGGCCATGAAGCACCACCAGGTCCTGCTCTTCTTCGTATCCTTTGCCGGCTGCAGCCGTTGGATTTAAGCTTTAAAGCCCTTCGACACTGGTGCTGTGTTGAACATGATGCATGGATGAATGTGATGTCATTAAATATGACATCAGACGGAAATCTGAAACGTCTTATAACTTTATGATAATTAATTAGTAAATAATTAGTATCGATGATGTGAAGCATTTCACCTGCGATGCCTTAGAATTATTCCCAAATGAGAAGTGATCGCTGCTTCGAGTTATTTGAAGATTTCACACTTTTTAAAATGTTTAATTTGTTCTGGATTTTTCTTGAAATGGAAGTCTAGAGCCAATCCGTTTTCACATCACAAACATTCAGACAAATTTCAAGTGTTAAAAAATGAGTAACTACTATAAAGTGTCGGCGCTAATTGGAGGTGATGTTTCCAGGAGCAGTTTAGAAAGATCCCTGCTCATCTCCAGCTCTCCACCAGCATCAATCTTCCACTAGCTTCTCCTCTGCTTCATTCCTTATTAGAACATTTAAAAAGAGTCAACTGGCTGGAAGCTTTTTTTTTATTATTTCAATGAATCTCCACAATGGAAAAGCTTCACTTCAAGATGAAGAACTACTTAGAACAATGTGAACTGTTTTGGGGAAATAATGAGAAGCGGGGGAAGATGATGTCTGAGAGGTTTTTCCTCCAGAGCCTCGGTCACACTTCGCTCTGCGTTTCCCTGCTGATCAGTGAAAAGTGGGAAGTCTCTCCTACAGCAGCAATAGTTCACAGGGAAATGTTTTGTTGTGACCCAGCAACCGTTCCTCTCCCTTGCTTTTCTCTCTTTTGGAAAATGCCTCTTGTATTCATGTATGCACGTGTAATAGGATCTGCAGCTGCATCGTGTTTCAGACTGCAGCAGCGATGCTCCTGGTGACCGCTGGCTGTCAGAAGATGTTGCCAGCGCTGCACATCCTGTGTGTGATGCTCCTTGACAGTGACGCTCAGTACATGGTCATCCTGTCCATGGTGTTCATCGTGCAGTTCTCTGTTTCCAGCGCCTGTCTCGCCATTAACAGAGAGCAACAGGTGAGTTATTCAGCAGCGTCCCTCCTCAAACCAAAACTGAATTAAAGACGATGATTGGCAGTAGTGCTGCTGTCCATGCTGCTTATGCTTGTAACTCCAACCAGCGTTAATAACTCTTCTCTCATATGCAACATGCGAGGTTTCCCCTTTATGTATGAAGCACACAGTTCAAGACTGCGTGGAGCAGGGGTGTCAAACTCCGGTCCATGTTCTCCATGTCTCCCTTCTTTAACACACCAGAATGTCCTGATGGTTCATCACCCAGTTCTACAGAACGCCTGATGACGAGCCGCTCATTGTAATCAGCCTGTTGAAGCAGGGAGACGAGGAGAAGCTGCAGGGCTGCACCTCCAGGACCGGAGTTTGACACCCGTGGTGTGGAGCGTTATCGCCCACTGAGCTCCTCTGATTGGATCAGGAGTCACAGCCACAGTGAACTCTCCACCTCACCGTGTGGAGCAGTGAGCTGGCAGGCTAAAGTCCATCGGCGTGTCGAGTCATGCATCCTCAGAGAAATCTGCATGAAAAGAACTCATTTAGTCTTGATTTGAATGGATAGACAATATCTTCCACTGTTTGTTTGAAATATCTTCCCCTGGAGTTTTGATCCAATTTGACATATCTGTGAGGTGGAGGTTTGTAGTTCCTGTTTGGGACAATCTTACAGTAGGAATGGAAGTTTAAACACAGTCCATATATCAGCGTCTACATCTTTACTCTTATACGTTGTGGTGATGTAGGATCACCTGCTGGAGGTGGGCTGGAACAACTCTGAGAGCACTCAGAGAGACGTGGAGAAGAGCCTGAACTGCTGCGGCTTCAGACACGTGGATCCCAACAGCACCTGCAGCGCTGTGAGTTCAAACTGATCCCAGAACTTCCTGGTGTGTTTAATCAGACCGCTGGTCTCAGGCTGCTGAACAACGGCACTTCCTGTTCCCCTGCAGGCCTGTTTCCCCAACCACTCCTGTCTGACCTGCGCAGATAAGATCCAGGAACATGCCGGAGCCATTCTGCACTTTGTCGGAGGCATCGGCCTCTTTTTCAGCTTCACTGAGGTGAGCCTTCACAACGGGAGCATGAGCACAGTGTGAAGCTGCTTCACATCTCAGTTCAGTCCTTGTGTTTTCATTATAATTCATCTGAATCCATGCTCAGCGTGTGAATATCTGCAAATAATCATTTCAAATGTTCAGTTATTGTTTTACAGTAAGAATGAATGTAAATATAATTCAGATTGAAAGATGTGGTGCTGATGTCAGTGATGTTACTTCATTCTGGCTTCATGCGATCAACAAAAAATCTATTCAAATAATTACTTGAAAAATGATTATCAAATAATTAATTCAAATAATTAAATTCAACTTTAATTATATAGCATCAAATGCAACACCGTCATAGAAAAATATTTTTTTACATTTATACACAGTTTGTGAAATTATACTTTAATAAGAATAGAATAGAATAGAATCCCTTTTATTATCTTAATACAATAAAGTTGCAGAGCTTCTCCTCTCAGTGCAAAAGAACAAATGACATACAAATACAAAAATATAGCAATTTAACAGAAAATAGTCCAACATAAGAAAGAATACTATAATATAAGAAAAAATACTATAATATAAGAAAAAGCATCATAATATAAGAAAGAATACTATAATATAAGAAAGAATACTATAATATAAGAAGGAATAGTACAAAATAAGAAAGAATACTATAATATAAGAAGGAATACTATAATATGACTATATATAATATATTATATGATATAATGTGACTGTTCCACAGAGACATATAATAGATGTTCATCTGGTCGAGTAGAGCAGCTTACCAAAGCTGCAGGTTCAATCCCCCATTGAGATTGTCCAAAGGTAAAATGTGCCGTGTAAAGTTCATTTTGCACATCAGAGGAACCTTCAGATTAGAGACTGTGTGGAGACCAAAACAAATCAGCTTTTCTTTCTATACATTAACGTGTGTCACACTCAGTGTGATCCATAATGAAGGTTTGCGCTCCAGAGACTTGTTGATTTGACAGAAAGGTTCACATTTCATGAATCGCACTGAGATTCTCTGGTGTGTTTTACCCGTTGTGAGGACAGTGAACACAACCAGGTCACACAGTCTCACCCGCTGGTACAGAGCCAGCGCTGCATCGATTAGTGTCGCCTGTCCATCCACTCAGCCGGTCGCAGTGGAAACCTGACCTGCTGTTTGTGTGTCAGATCCTGGGAGTGTGGCTCACGTTTCGCTACAGGAACCAGAAAGACCCCCGAGCCAACCCCAGCGCTTTCCTGTGACAGAACATCTCTGGAAGAGCAGCGACCTGCAGCGATGCTGTGAGCGGCGGGCTTCAGGCTGGAGCCGCGAGACGAGCTCCGGGTTTACACTCGTTTAGATCTGAATTTAATTTGCTCATGAAACCTCCACTGAGTGCAAGAATAAAACCTAAAACACTGCTGTGCTCAGTGGAACCAAGTGAAGGGTTTCTCTGTGTGTGTGTGTGTGTGTGTGTGTGTGTGTGTGTGTGTGTGTGTGTGTGTGTGTGTGTGTGTGTGTGTGTGTGTGTGTGTGTGTGTGTGTGTGTGTGTGTGTGTGTGTGTGTGTGTGTGTGTGTGTGTGTGTGTGTGTGTGTGTGTGTGTGTGTGTGTGTGTGTGTGTGTGTGTGTGTGTGCTTTTGCAGAGCTCTGTATAAAATGTGTCACAGTGATTCTTTTACTATAAAGTATACAGTATGTGGTAGATCACAATTGGAAGAAGAGTAAAGTATTTCTTTGGCTGTGTTTGTTCTGTTTGAGTGTTTGTTGATTCATTTATCCAGCCGACCAGTAACTTCATGTCTGTGGAGCCAAAAGTTCCATCTTCTCTCTGTTCTGTCTGAAGTCCAGTTGTTTAAAGACTGATGAAGCCGTTTGAACCCTTAAAGCTTCCCAAACCTTTTCATCACTTCTGTCAGACATACCAGTGTTCACACACTCACTTTCACTCGGATTGAACAGATCAAATAAACTTACAAAAAAGATCCCCCACAGTGAATTTATTAAAAGTTAGTGATATTATAAAAAGTTGTAATAATGAAATTTTCAACATTCAGTGCTTTCAAAAATGTGTTTTTAAAAACAGCTTTAAAACCTAATCAGCCTCTAAACTTTAGCTGTGTGAAACCAGCATCACTGAAAACAGAGCTGGTCTCAGAAGAACTGAGGGTTAACTGGTTTTTATTGGTGTTTACTGTCGGGATGATGGGGTCGGGCTGACGGGGTCGGGGATGACCGGGTCTGACTGACGGGGTCAGGGACGACGGGGTCGGGATGATGGGGATGACGGGGTCGGGATGATGGGGATGACGGGGTCGGGGATGACCGGGTCTGACTGACGGGGTCAGGGACGACGGGGTCGGGATGACGGGGATGACGGGGTCGGGATGACGGGGATGACGGGGTCGGGATGACGGGGATGACGGGGTTGGGGCTGACGGGGTTCGGGCTGACGGGGTCGGGCTGACGGGGTTGGGATGTGCGCCGCCCTTTGGGAATCACTGCCTTACCGCCGACACTGTTTGGGAATTTCCACTTTGAACAACTGTCCAAAATCTTTTTTTTTCAACCTCCTAATAAAGACTGACTTCTCTATTTAACTTTGAATGAGTCTGCGGCAGTAATATGAGAAGTCTTTTACTTTAGTCCTCAGGAGACACTAAAAGAGACAAGAAACTGTCACCAAGAAGACCCGAGGTGTTGAGCTGGAGGTGAAGGTACAGAGCTCACCATCTCTCTTTGCTGTTTCTATGGAACCACTAGCAGCAGCCATCAGACAGAACAACAACATAAAAGGAATACCAACAGTAAATGTAACACATAAAATATGTCTCTATGCAGATGATGTGATACTTTTCCTGCAGAACACACAGACCTCTCTTCCAGAAACAAAAGGGTTAATAGACAGGTTCTCCTCAATCTCAGAATATTCTATAATTAGGAACAAATCAGTCGTCTTGCCTATCAACTCTATATTCCAGCACACACCGAACACCCCACTAAAACCAGGGAACATCAGATACCTCAGCATTAACATCTCAGCCAAACTCTCAGACTTGGTGAACTTAAACTACCCCCCCTTATTAAAACATTGGAGGAGGACCTCACCCGATGGAGGACACTCCCTATTTCACTTCTGGGGAGAGGAGCAACAATCAAAATGATGGTCCTGCCTAAAATGAACGCCATCTTCTCAATGATCCCAACAAAACCACCAAAAACCTGCTTTAACACTCTGGATTCTCACATCTCAACATTCTGATGGAAAAACAAACCATCAGGTAGAAGTTTAAAAACACTCCAGAACACCAAGGACCAAGGTGGCTTAGAACTCCCAAACGTTATACTTTTTATCTGGCCAATAAAGTACTTTATGTAGTAAAATGGATGAATCAGAAACCCTTAGATGAAGGCTGGCTGGACATTGAGAAAACCTTGTGTGAAGATCTCCAGACCAGAGATCTTCCCTTCTTCAGTCCTTCATCAAAGAACCCAGCTGCTTTAAAAGCATCAATAGAACCACGTCTCTGACAGCTTGCTGGGAGGTTCTTCACCCCCTCTGGAACAATCCTGACATCCTGCAAAGAAAGAAACCAGTAGAAGTATGTTCCTGTTGTTTTGTGTGGGCGTGTGGGAATGTGTTTGTGAGGGGGGGGTTCCCTAACCACTGGCTTCCAGCCGGGCTCGTACTGGACCCTGCAGGTCTTAGACTCTGCTGTCCGGGTCTTGAGGGGGTAAGCCACTTTTGGGGTTCTGCCGCTTGGCAGCGGTAGAGCGCCCAGGCCCCGCTACCCCCCAATTTTAAACCGCACCCGAGACACACATCTTGCTTCGCCGCCGGGGTTGGGGGGCTCTCGGCCCACTCGGCCCGGGGGCCCTGCTCCGTCCGATCTCGGCTTGGCGGCTTGGGTCGGGGCCGGGGGCCCTGTGCACTTTATCCTTCTCTTGTGGGCTCCTCTTGCCTGTGGGGGGGTTTCCTCTCTGCATTCTCCATCGGGTGCTTTTTGGGCGGGGGCGTGGCTCTCTGGGGTGGTTCGCTGGTGTCTCCCCGGGCCTGGGGGGCTGCCATCTGCCGGGGTGATGATGTCCGGGCCCGATGGCCTCGGGCCCCGGGGTGTCGCTACGGGTCCCCCCACAACAGTTCCAACCACACCCAGTGGACAAACCACACCCAGTGGACAAACCACACACACACACACACACACACACACACACACACACACACACACACACACACACACACACACACACACACACACACACACACACTTCCAATCCTCACGAAAGGTGCTTCTGAAGTTGCTTGTTCTCTATCATCATTTGCTCAAACTTTACAAATCATGTTCTTCTTTTGTTGTTGCTTCTTTGTTAATTCATGTTCCTGCTTCATGTTCCTGTCTAGCTAGAGCTGCTCAGGCTGGTTAATCTAGGAAATCATCTTACTGTCTAGATAGAGCTGCTCAGGCTGGTTTAATCTAATAACAGTTGTAAAGTATTTGCATCAGTGTGATAAACTGTAAATGTCAGTTGAAGGCTGAGGTGAGTCGCACCGGAGACAAAACGCTGTGCAGAGACACACTTCTGTTTGTTTCAATGTGACAAAGTTAAGGATTGCAATGTGGGAAGATTATTATTATTATTATTATTATTATTATTATTATTATTATTATTATTATTATTATTATCATTATTATTATTATTATTATTATTATTATTATTATCGTTGTTGTTGTTGTTGTTGTTGTTATTATTATTATTATTGTTGTTGTTATTATAGTGACGAAAGCTTCCCATGTGACAGGATTGTCCATCTTCTTTGTGTGTGTGGCGCTCGTCCCCTCAGCAGCCCAGCAACAGGAAGCAGCTGTCAGCAGGCCGCCCGCCCTCACTTCCAGGTCCGTATGAGAACCTGAGCTCGGTCAAACTCTGGACATGTTGCTGTCAGTAGTTACCAGAGTGATGGTATGACCCACCAACAAGAAGCTCATTATCAGCTCTTTGGCCCCAAACGCCGTCCAGCAGAGAGCAAACTGCAGGGAGCTCCAGAGAAATGCTGACGCTGCAGCGTCTGCCGACACAATGCCAGGACGTCCTGTCAGACACACCGTCCAAGATAAAAACAAAGTCCTAGACTTTTCCAGGACAAAGGGAGATCATTTAGGACAATTCTTTTTCAGCTCACACTGCCTGTTTCTGTCAGAGCTGGATGGAAACACACAACTGGACTTTAAATATGTGTGCTTGATCAAATCCCTCACATTGTCCACCTTTAGACGTATTGGATAAGAGCAGACTTTCTCAGGAGCTTCAGGAGAAGACACAAATCATAAACTCTTGAGGTGGAGCCTTTCTGCTGTTCTGGGTTCGGGTCAGAGGATCGAAAAGAGAGGAGAGGGAGAGCAACATCCAACAAACAGATGGTCAGAAATCCACTGGCTGACATGATGGAGGCTCAGATCAGGAACCTTCAACTCTACTGTCAGAGGGAAATGAAGAAGCTCCGTCTCTCAGCAGTCTGAACCTACAGCAGCTTCATTAGAAAATGGTCCAGGGTTTGTTTTTAAATATAGACCAACCTTCAAAGTAAAGGCTACCGTCCTCCTGAACTGATTCCACATGAAAGCTCTGCCTCCATTCTACTTTCAGTAAACCTGGGAACCTGCAGGGGGCGTCACGAGAGCCGACTGTCCTTCTGGGGGGACGGGGGACACTTTTATAAGATACAATGGAGCCTGGCTGTTGTGTTCTAGATTGAACATGAAGCAGGACCCTCGCTGTTGAAGACTGTTTAAGCAGTTACTGGGACAAAGTTACAATAGTTACTCTGGAAGTACAAATACATGGATTCTTCTTCAGCGTCACTCTGAGTCAACATGTTCCTGATTTTAGAGACATGACAGGTGAAACAAAGGCCGTCCTGCAGTTCAATGTGGGAGTTTAAGGACCAGTCCTTGTCAAAAAGAACTTCCTCACAGTGGTACTGGAGGACAAAGTAATACTATCTAGTGTTACTACATCTTTAGATATTTTCTCTCTCAGATGTTTTGGGCCAAATGTTATATTATATTATATTATATTATATTATAGTCCCCTGGCTAGCTCAGTTGGTAGAGCATGAGACTCACAATCTCAGGGTAGTGGGTTCATGTCCCACGCCGGGCGCCACCTTCCCGTGGGCTCTCCACCGCCAGAAAGGTTCTTAAATGGTGCATTGTGATCTGGGTGACAGTACTCAGACTGTCACCCCCGCGACCCGGAAACGGATAAGCGGAAGAAAATGAATATCATATTATATTATATTATATTATGTACTCCCTAATAATGACCACAAGGGGGCACAGTTGGGCTGGACTGGCCTCCACAGTGAATCAATGGGCTGCAGTAGATTTTAAATTCTATTGAAGTTATAAGAGGATTTTATATTAGAGTGAAGTGACGTCTCCTGTCAGGACTCTCACTGCTGCATTATTAATCACTCAAAGGCTTTTTTATCAGCTTTTGGGACAAAGTGATATTAGGGAGTTACGATAGTCGACTCTCCAAGTACAAATACACGGATCCTTCTTCAGCGTCACTCTCAACATGTTTCTGATTTTAGAGACTTTACAGGTGGAAGAACGCCGTCCTGCAGAGCAGTTTAATGTGGGAGTTGAAGGACAGTGGATAAAAGTAACTTGCAGGTTCCTGACAGTGGGGGCCTTTGGAAGAGCATTAGGGCCACTCAGGAGACAAAGTGAAGACAGGAAGACAATAGGGACACATGTTTGCTTTGGTCATCGCTGCTCAAAGGAAGTAAGAAACAGAGTTCTGGGTGTCAAAGAGCCAAAAGAAACATCAGTTGCTTTTTGTTTAGACGCATCAGTTTTTATTCCAAAGGATGTACAGTAATAATAACAAGGTAGAAACAAGGTAGAGTCGAGGGGAAACACCTGACAGTGAGGAGGAACCTTCAAATGCTTCGTTTTCCATGTGTGAACTGGAGACGGCAAACGGGGCTGGTGAGGCTCTGACAGCGTCTCGTCCCGCCGCTCACAGCTCCGACTTCAGCAGCTTCTTCGCCTTCTTCATGTTGGCGAACACTGAGGAAGAGGAGGAGACTCACACTCACACACTCATCAGACACAGCGCGCACGTGTGTGTGTGTGTGTGTGTGTGTGTGTGTGTGTGTGTGTGTGTGTGTGTGTGTGTGTGTGTGTGTGTGTGTGTGTGTGTGTGTGTGTGTGTGTGTGTGTGTGTGTGTGTGAGCTGAGGGACTCACAGAGTTTGATGTCGTTGGGTTCGTAGGCGTACATGCGGTTGGAGTAGCGGCCGACGATGTCAGCCCTGACCGTCATTGTGGGGTCTGTGGGACGGCGGGGACAGACTCAGTCATGTGGACAAATGTGTCTGAACGTTATACAGCAGCTTTACTCTCACGTTTACCTTCATGCAAATATAAAGATACTAGATATTGTGTGTACCAGTGCCTCCTATGAGGATGTGGCGCTGATTCACAGTTTATCTTTTCCTTTGCAAGACGACATTTCCACCTTCCGACTGGAGGAGGACTGCCACCGTGCTTTATTAAGGTCTTCTACACTCAGACTCACATCCATCAGTCATAACGCTGAGTTATAGATGGTACCAACCTGTAGATACTGCTCACTTTTACTTTTTGGTGTATTAATATTCTCATACGAATAAATCATTAAGTAAAAGGTATTCTCTGAAACTTTCTGAAAATATTTCTCATTTACCATGAAAATGGTTAGAAATGATTACATTCCAGTAAATAATAATTCTGTATGAAACCTGATTTCTACCCTCTAAAGAGGACGATCAGTGTGTTCACTCCGTAAAGGGGGGGGGGGGGGGGGGCTCTTACCAACAAAGATGATTCTGGGGACGTACTGTCCATCAGGGGACAGATGTTTATCTGTGGTTTCGTACTGCGGCGGGACAGACAAAGAGAGGATGAAGGATGATGAAGATCAGATCAGCACTGAGGGACACGTTCTAGCAGCTGAAGCAGAGAAGACAACCTGCACACTGACGAGAGGCTGAGAAAAGCAGCTTCACAGGAGAAGATGTGACAATAGCAAATGTTGGACTTTTTAAAAACTTGGATTACTTTGTAAAACCTCAGATTTGCCTTCAAATAAAACCTCAAACACACTGAAGCTCATTTTCTTCATTACACTTTACAGTTTGGAAGTTTTCATTCTAAAATCAACTGTGACAGAGGGAAGAGTGTCTGCAGCGTCTCCTTGAGGAATTTCAGTGAACTACAGGAGGAACACGTCTCTTTAATTCATCTGCCTAAGAACACAGAACACTGTGTACTTTCACTCCTCCAACGAGCCACAGTGGAAGGACAGACGACTGTCTCTCACGTAGAGGTCCTTCACAACAGCACCACAGTCCTGACGCCTACCATCAGATTGAGAATAACAAAGTCCTCGTCCAGGGTTCTCTGGAGTTCCACGTTCTCGGCGAAGATTTTCCTCAGTGCTGCGGGAGAAAGTGTGTTTCAACTGGAGCAGTGGGAGAAGCAGGATACGAGGGAGGAAACGTCCCAGCAGCACAAACAAGAAGCTGCTCACTCTGCAAACACAACGGCTGCCTGACGCAACTCTACCAGAGGAGATGAACTACCAGGACATGAACTACCAGGGGAACTGAACTACCAGGAGATGAACTACCAGGAGATGAACTACCAGGACATGAACTACCAGGACATGAACTACCAGGAGATGAACTACCAGGACATGAACTACCAGGAGATGAACTACCAGGAGATGAACTACCAGGGGAACTGAACTACCAGAAGATGAACTACCAGGAGATGAACTACCAGGACATGAACTACCAGGAGATGAACTACCAGGAGATGAACTACCAGGACATGAACTACCAGGAGATGAACTACCAGGAGATGAACTACCAGGACATGAACTACCAGGAGCTGAACTACCAGGAGATGAACTACCAGGAGATGAACTACCAGGGGAACTGAACTACCAGAAGATGAACTACCAAGAGATGAACTACCAGGAGATGAACTACCAGGAGATGAACTACAAGGAGATGAACTACCAGGGGAACTGAACTACCAGGAGATGAACTACCAGGAGATGAACTACCAGGAGATGAACTACCATGACATGAACTACCAGGAGCTGAACTACCAGGAGATGAACTACCAGGGGAACTGAACTACCAGGAGATGAACTACCAGGAGATGAACTACCAGGGGAACTGAACTACCAGAAGCTGAACTACCAGGAGATGAACTACGAGGAGATGAACTACCAGGGGAACTGAAGTACCAGGAGATGAACTACCAGGAGCTGAACTACCAGGAGATGAACTACCAGGGGAACTGAACTACCAGAGGAGCTGAACTACCAGGAGATGAACTACCAGGGGAACTGAACTACCAGAGGAGCTGAACTACCAGGAGCTGAACTACCATGAGATGAACTACCAGGAGATGGACTACCAGGGGAACTGAACTACCAGAGGAGCTGAACTACCAGGAGATGAACTACCAGGGGAGCTGAACTACCAGGGGAACTGAACTACCAGGAGATGAACTAAGCATCTGCTCACCCAGGCTGTGTGGACAGTCTTCCAGGTGAAACAGGACCATCAGAGGCTTGTTCCTGGAAGACAAACCAGACCCAGTCCCTTCATCAGCTACACCAGCAGATATAATCTATAATTACCATTAAAATAACAGGAGTTGTTTCTTACCTGGATCTGGACCAGTACAGACCCTCCTCATACGTCTGAGCCCAGATCAGCTGGTCGCCCCACCCTGAGCAGACAGTAGTAAAATTACTGACATTCTCAGTCTGTGTCACTTCATGTGTCTCTGAGTCAGTAAGTCAGGTTACAACGGTGAAACACCCTGCAGGGTGTAGATGCCTCCTACACCCTGCTGGGTGTAGATGCCTCCTACACCCTGCTGGGTGTAGATGCCTCCTACACCCTGAAGGGTGTAGATGCCTCCTACACCCTGCTGGGTGTAGATGCCTCCTACACCCTGCTGGGTGTAGATGCCTCCTACACCCTGCTGGGTGTAGATGCCTCCTACACCCAGCAGGGTGTAGATGCCTCCTACACCCTGCAGGGTGTAGATGCCTCCTACACCCTGCAGGGTGTAGATGCCTCCTACACCCTGCAGGGTGTAGATGCCTCCTACACCCTGCAGGGTGTAGATGCCTCCTACACCTTTGACTCAACACTTCAAGATGAGCTTCACAAACCTCGGGACAGAGTCTGAGGGATCCTCTTCCCAGTCTTTGGCACATATTTGGCAAAGGTGTCGGAGATGGCCACCAGGACCAGGAGAACAGAGATGGCTGCTTTGATCATCTTTTCAGTTTCCTGGATCAAAAGATAGAGATGGTGAAGATCAGGACACCTGAGGGTCTCAGTTCACTAATGTTCTCTGGTTGGTAATGAGGCTGCACGAGGGCCTCTGGAGAAGCTTTAAGTTTTTCTTTCACAAAGATGGAGGTTCTAATCACACGGCGTTTCCTGAGGGTCTACGTTGAGGTTTGAGGAGCAAAGTACTGCACACAGTTCAATGATTTCACTGATTCAGCAGTCTGACAGAGTCTGCAGAGCAGCTGCGAGGAGCAATGTGAAGGTCAGAATCATCAGGGATTCAGTGTTTGAGTGAACAAAGTCCAGATGACATAAAAGTAAGACCAAACAAAAGAGCCTGGTGTGTCTTCCACACAGCAGGGAGACCGTGGGGCTGCGTTCACCCACAGTCAGCTGTCAACCTGAAGACGCTTCCACTCATGATGGAAACACTGAAGCTTCAGAATCACCGCAGCAGCAGCACCAAGAAGAAACACATTTACTCTTTTTTTAATCCAATTCAGTTCTATTTCTTTAGCGCTTAAGCCTCGATGGTACATGTAAAACCATTTCACATTACATTCCTGGACCACAGAGAAATTCTTGTTGGAATCGTGCCGTTGATTTGTTAATGGAGTAATGTTCTAATCCAACCGAGGCCTCCACTAACTAGTCTGGAAAACATTTACCTTTTTAGAATCACAACAGCAGCATGACATTTTGTTAGTGTACTAGTGAAGTAAAATACCAGTATACTCTGTAAGCAGAACCTATTACCTTACCTTCCCCTAATCTGGTTATTAATAGAAAATGTTTCCAGGTTGGAGTGAACTGAGACTGAGCAGAGGGAGGGGGACCAAAGAAAACTCTCCTCATTCGCTCCATCTGCTTCAGTAAAAGTTCACAACAGGTTTGACGGACTGTCCCCGACCTGTTCTTCACCCTAAAACCTTTTACAGAATAATTTATTGTTTTACACATTTAAATGTCCAGTGACCATCCAAAGTCTGTTTACAGAGAACGAACAATAAAACTTCCCAAAAAGAAAAACCCTTCTATTTCCTCGGACTACTTAGTCTGGTTGAAGAAGTGCCCAAGGTGTTTCCCCTGCCTGCCTGGAGCCGCCGGTCCCGGGGGAAACATCTTACCTGTTGTGCTCAGGTGAGAAGGTGAGTCCTGCCTTGTGCGCCTCCCGCTGCGCCGCCCCTGTTTTAAGCACCTGCCGCGCGCGACGCTCCTCCTCCATCCGTCTGCAGCGGAATGCTGACTCACCCGGATTTCAACTGGTTCCTTTGACTTTTCCGTGTCCTGCCGCAGACATCCGGGAGTCTCTGATTGTTCCATTGAACATTAAACAACAGTGGACGTTCCAGTGCATGGAGTCATGGAGTCTGATCGATGGATCAGAGCTTCTCAGCCGAGAAGTCCAACTGGAGGAAAAGGGAAGTTTATAAAAGCACTTTTCAATAGTCAGACTTTGCTTTTTCAGCCTGTTTATTGAGGGATTGAGGAGCGCCCTCCCTGTCACTGTGTGCAGGTAAACACTGTTTGTGTCACTCTTCATGTTTGTTCATGTAGTTGGAGTGACTCTGCCTGGCTCCTGGGCAATGAGGCCAAGATGCTCCAGTCTGGCATCGGTCCAAAGCCCAGTCAGCACTGCGGCTGGATCCCAGCTGCCACGTGTACCGATCACTGCAAACTACTGATTCAAACTACACGTCTGATCCAAGCAGCCACAAGTTTTGACTGGCTGTGTCTCGGTTGGTAGAGTGGTCCTTCTGTGATCTGTAGGTTGCAGGTTCCATTCCAAACCTCCACTCTCCATGACGAAGTGTCCTTGAGCAAAACACTGAACTCCAAACTGCTGTCAGTGGATTGGTACAGCCCCGTACATGTGGCAGCCATTACATGGGCAGTGGCGGTCTGCAGAGGCGTGGACTCAGGAGTTTGCCGGTTTGAATCCCACAGCTGACACCTGTAGGTCCCTTAGCATGACCCTTGACCCCCATCAGCCCCCGAGATGCCATAATGTGGCTGCACCTCCACATTCTAGAGATGAGATGGTCAATGAGGAAACCAAAGAAATTTCCCCAAGAGGATTAATAAAGTATGATTAGTGTCATTTAGATTTGTTAATGACTTGCCCCTCATTCATTCATCGTTTAACTGTAACAATAGGATTTTAATAATTACAGGTGACCTCCAAAAAAACTAAATAAAAGAATCTGCAGATATCAGAACATATTGTTATTTTACTAATCAGGTGAAGGTGTGGGTCAGTTTGTATGTTGATGCTGGTTTCCTTCTCCTGCAGGACTTCCCACGTATCCACGATGATTAAACTCCTCTCATGTCCTTTGCTGACTTACTGAGCTGCGGTTGGTGGATAAACTCATCTTACCAAATATATCCAGACTATAGGTTCACGAGAGAGAAACAAACGTCACACAAACACAAAGTGGAGATTCTCTGAGTGCTGAAGCAGCTCATAAAAGATGAAGATGTGATTATTTCAATTTGACAGTGTTTTCAAACCCGATCACTGGAGAAGAGCTGGCTAAAAGAAATATTAATAACTAATATAAATATTGTGTATAAATGAAAGATTGTGATATTACCAAAGGTTCAGAAATGATTCCTGCAGACAGGTTTGAGGATGCAAACTGTTCTCGTTGTGCCTGAGCTTTATCTGAAGGATCTGAACCGTCTCCTGTGTGCTGCGGTGGGAGTTCAGTGTCAAAGGAAGCTTTGTCCCCCCCACCCCCACCCCCACCCCCACCCCCACCCCCACCCCCACCCACACCCCCACCCCCAGGCCAGCCCAGCTCCTCTATGAGTCCTTTCAGCTGCTGCATTGTGAAGTCAAGCTGCTCACCAGACTCCATCTCCACTTTCCGCTGTGCTCCACACTCTAAAAGTTATTCAAAGAACACAGGCTTCAATTTGTGTTTTAAACTAGACAATAAAATACATATAAAACATTTCTGCCCTCAAACATTTTAGTGAAAGCATTAATATAACCTTGTAGAATGTAAAATACTGTTTCTAATTCTTCTTACATTTTAGATGATTATAGTCTCTGTATGAAGTTTAAACTTAATCCAGATTTGATACAGATCACTTGAGAATAATGGGCATAAACTGTCTTTAAATGTAGTCTCAGTCTGAACATGCGGCTGTTTGGATGTTTGATGCAGTTTAATCCCAGGTTTTGTTCTCAATGCAATGAGTTCCTGTCAGTCATTGCTGTCAGCTTCTAGTTTAGAACGTTGGTTATTATGGTCT
>NC_137643.1:25414475-25417236 GCF_963383615.2 Lipophrys pholis
GGAAAAGGCCGGTAAATTATTAGCAAACTGTTGAAAACGGAAAGCGCAATCATGAAATATTGCAGCTAGGACGGAGGAAGGAAGGAAGGAAGGAGGAAGGACAGAGGAAGGAAGGAGGAAGGAAGGAGGAAGGAAGGAGGAAGGACGGAGGAAGGAAGGAGGAAGGAAGGACGGAGGAAGGAGGAAGGACAGAGGAAGGAAGGAGGAAGGAAGGACGGAGGAAGGAGGAAGGACAGAGGAAGGAAGGAGGAAGGAAGGACGGAGGAAGGAGGAAGGACAGAGGAAGGAAGGAGGAAGGAAGGAAGGAAGGAGGAAGGACAGAGGAAGGAAGGAGGAAGGAAGGACGGAGGAAGGAGGAAGGACAGAGGAAGGAAGGAGGAAGGAAGGACGGAGGAAGGAGGAAGGACAGAGGAAGGAAGGAGGAAGGAAGGACGGAGGAAGGAGGAAGGACAGAGGAAGGAAGGAGGAAGGAAGGAAGGAAGGAAGGAGGAAGGAAGGACGGAGGAAGGAGGAAGGACAGAGGAAGGAAGGAGGAAGGAAGGACGGAGGAAGGAGGAAGGACAGAGGAAGGAAGGAGGAAGGAAGGACGGAGGAAGGAGGAAGGACAGAGGAAGGAAGGAGGAAGGAAGGACGGAGGAAGGAGGAAGGACAGAGGAAGGAAGGAGGAAGGAAGGAAGGAAGGAGGAAGGAAGGAAGGAAGGACAGAGGAAGGTGAACTTCAGGTCAAATCTGTAGATGTCAATATATTAGAGTTCAATATATTAGATTATATATATTAGAGTATATATATTAGAGTTCAATATATTAGAGTATATATATTAGAGTTCAATATATTAGAGTATATATATAGTACTCAGCTGATCACCAGTATAGACGAGGTGCATGGAGACATTTCTATGACTGGATCTTCCCAAGTTGGCTGAATGATAAATAGTGAAGGTCGATTGCTCAATAACCAGGGAAGAACTGATTTGGGTGATGAAAGAGCTGCTGAGTGGGAAAGACGCCGGCCCTGAAGGGTTCACAGCCAAAGGTCTTCAAATACCACGCCTCTACTTCTCAGTGTGTACAATCAGGTACCATCAGGTACCAGATACCTCCTCAAACACTTTAATCACACGGATTCATAAACAAGATGAAGATCCTGAGGCTGAACTTCCCAACCGACACCAGATCTAGTCTCCGAGGTCGAGGTCCGAGGTCGAGGCCGGCAGGCTGGAGACGGTCACCACTTCACCTCAGGAAGACCAGCTGGGCTTCGTTGGACAGACAACAGAAGACGGTTTGTCTCTGTTATGTTGGCGCACTGAAACTACAATTTGCAGCCGTTTCACTCCATGACAGAAATATTTGACTTTGGGGACATGTCCATTCTATTTATTTTATTCTATAGCACTTCCAGAGCGTGAGGTCTGATGGCTTTGTCCTCAGATAGTTGTTGTACACAGACAGTATTCTTTTGCTGGTGTCGGACACTGTGACTTCGATGATGTCATCGCTAAATACAACCGACACCTCTTGTGCAACATTGTGAAGTTCTGTTCTTGTGGCCAAACGGAGGTATTACACAATAGCAGTGAGACGGAGTTCCTGTTTCTCTCCTTTAGATCTGTATGTGAATGGAAATAGTTCCTAGTCCTGTCCCGTGTCCTCCAACGTGGCTTCGGTTGGTTAAAGGTGTTTAAATGAGGCGGTTTCTAAAATGTTCCTTCATTTGTAGACAGAGCTGTACTGCGTGTACGTAAAGTAGATGATATACAAACACCAGTCCTGCTTCATCGATCAGCTGAGCCACCTTTGCTTCTTCTGCTCAAACAGGAGGACAAAGTGAAGTGCTAGTGTCTCTGGGACGGACTCAGGACCTCTCCACTACGTCTCCGGCCTTCAGCCTGATTTCACCCTGAACTCCACGTCACATAAATAAATACTGGACACACAAAGAACACGATAGTATTGCACTTAACAAGTATTAATTTTTAACAAACTGCACACATCAGAGCCAAGTATGAGATCAGCCTTCAAAAAACAAAGACACTTCCTGGTCACGTCATCATCAGAACCGTTTTAATTCTTGGTGTCTAAGATAGAAGAAGGTCCACATTGACATGAGAACGTCTCTCAGCAGGTGGTGTCTGAGCATCATGATGTGAAAGTCCAGTTCCTCCGTCTCCCAGAGGAGCTCTGCTGGACCGGAGGTCTGGGGAGTCCAGACAACGGACCCTCGTGTTCCACAAACCAGTTTGAGATGGTTTGAGCTCCAAGAGCTGGAAGTCTCCATCAGTCCACTGTGGTCAGAAAGGGACGGACGTCCTCGGGTGGACTGTGGAGTCTCAACCTGCTCCGTTAACAAGAATCACATGAACATGGCAACAACAATCAGGGAGTCATTTCTCCACACAGATGGGAGGGGCCAAAACTGGAGCTCCAACCGAGCTGCTGGAGCTCCAACCGAGCTGCTGGAGCTCCAACCGAGCTGCTGGAGCTCCAACCGAGCTGCTGGAGCACCAACCGAGCTGCTGGAGCTCCAACCGAGCTGCTGGAGCTCCAACCGAGCTGCTGGAGCTCCAACCGAGCTGCTGGAGCACCAACCGAGCTGCTGGAGCTCCAACCGAGCTGCTGGAGCTCACTATGAAAGACATCACGTCTTCACACTGCTGTGTGGACGTCCTCTCAGCAGAACGAAGACAACACACTGAAGCTTGTGGTTGTTGGATGTTTTACTGTATTTTACACCAGAAACCATCAGGAAAATGATTAGAAT
>NC_137643.1:25417436-25534936 GCF_963383615.2 Lipophrys pholis
CAGCAGCCCCCACCTCGTCCTCTTCCCCGTCCTGAAGGACAAAAGCTGTGTGATGCAGTCTGTGTGTGTGTGTGTGTGTGTGTGTGTGTGTGTGTGTGTGTGTGTGTGTGTGTGTGTGTGTGTGTGTGTGTGTGTGTGTGTGTGTGTGTGTGTGTGGACACACTGTACCTGGTGAAGTCTGTTTTCAGGGCTCCTGTTCCTGCGTACTGTACAGCGCATGCATTGGCATTGTCAGCCCATGCTGGTTAGAGAGCACACACAGAGGAGATGAGCACACGCTGGTGAACACGCCAGCAACGTGAACACAGGCTGGGAGCAGAGCACACAACCGCTCACCATTCTTATAGATCTTCTCAAACTCGGCCTGCTCCTCAATACGCTGACCCACGTTTAGGACGCCCACTCTCTGCGCGCACACGCACACGCACACGCACACACACACACACACACACACACACACACACAAAATATCTCCATGTTTATCACATATAAACCAATCTACAGGAGGACGTAACAAACTGCAAATATGTGACTCTACTGCTAATCTGTAGTGACTCTATGGCCCCCGTGTAGTGACTCTATGCCCCCGTGTAGTGACTCTATGGCCCCCGTGTAGTGACTCTATGGTCCCCGTGTAGTGACTCTATGGCCCCCGTGTAGTGACTCTATGGCCCCCGTGTAGTGACTCTATGGCCCCCGTGTCGTGACTCTATGGCCCCCGTGTAGTGACTCTATGGCCCCCGTGTCGTGACTCTATGGCCCCCGTGTCGTGACTCTATGGTCCCCGTGTAGTGACTCTATGGCCCCCGTGTAGTGACTCTATGGGCCCCCGTGTAGTGACTCTATGGGCCCCCGTGTAGTGACTCTATGGTCCCCGTGTAGTGACTCTATGGTCCCCGTGTAGTGACTTTATGCCCCCGTGTAGTGACTCTATGGTCCCCGTGTAGTGACTTTATGCCCCCGTGTAGTGACTCTATGGCCCCCCGTGCAGTGACTCTATGGCCCCCGTGTGGTGACTCCATAGTGGCTCTGAGCAGGAACAAACCTGGAGCTGGGACTGTAATGAGCGCCGGGCCAACAGACTCTGGATGACGTTGGTTCTGTCCAGACAGTCCATGCAGTTACTGCGGAAGACTCCTTTCTGCTGGGACACCGTCTTCCCCTCAGAGGTCACCATGAAGTAACTACACACACACACACACACACACACACACACACACACACACACACACACACACACACACACACACACACACACACACACACACACACACACACACACACACACACACACACACACACACACACACACACACACACACACACACACACACACACACACACACACACACACACACACACACACACACACACACACACACACACACACACACACACACACACACACACACACACACACACACACACACACACACACACACACACACACACACACACACACACACACACACACACACACACACACACACACACAGTTACATGTGTGTGTTTTTGTCATGGGAGGGGGACATACAGGTACGTCTCAAAAAATTTCAATATCATGAAAATGTTCACTCATTTCAGAAAGTCAAACCCAGATATGATCTAGGCTCATGAACATAGAGTGAAATATTTCAAGACTTTATTTCCTGAAATGTTGATGATTAGGACTTACAGATAATGAAAACCCAAAATTCAGTGTCTCATAAAATGAGAATATTACATAAGATCAAGAAAAACAGGATATTCTAAACCAAACTAAGTCTGTTCATCTCTCTGCACTCAGTACTTGGTTGGTCCTTTAGCATGAAGTACTGCGTCTTAGGGGCGTGGCCTGGAGGCCATCAACCTGTGGTACTGCTCAGGTGGAATGAAGTCCAGGTAGCTTTGATAGCAGCCTTCAGGTCATCTGGTGTCTCTCACCGTCCTCTGGACAATAGCCAGAGATTGTCTCTGGGGTTCAGCTCAGGCCAGTCTGCTGGCCAGTCCAGCGCAGTAACACCAGGGTCATTGAAGCAGCTTCTGGTACCTTTGGTACCTTTGGCAGTGTGGGCAGTTACCAAGTCCTGCTGGAACATGAACTCAGCGTCTCCATGAAGCTCGTCTGCAGGAGGAAGCATGAAGAGCTCTAAAGGTTCCTGCTGGACGCTGCCTTGACTGTGGACTTCAGAAGACCCAGTGGAGGGACAGCAGCAGAGAACATGGCAGCACAAATCATCACAGACTGAGGACACTTCACTCTGGACCTCAAGCAAGGTGGATTCTGAGCCTCTCCACTCTTCCTCCACCCTCTGGGACCTGGAGTTCACTCTTCCTCCACCCTCTGGGACCTGGAGTTCACTCTTCCTCCACCCTCTGGGACCTGGAGTTCACTCTTCCTCCGCCCTCTAGGACCTGGAGTTCACTCTTCCTCCACCCTCTGGGACCTGGAGTCCACTCTTCCTCCACCCTCTGGGACCCGGAGTTCACTCTTCCTCCACCCTCTGGGACCTGGAGCTCCAAATGAGATCAAAATGTTCTTTCCTGTGACAAAAGGACTTTGGACCACTGAGCAACAGTCCAGTTCTTGTCCTCCACAGTCCAGGTGAGACTCTTCTGACCTGGTCTCTTGTTCAGGAGTGTCTTGACCCCAGGAAGACACATGAGGATCCCATGTCTAGGATTGGTCAGTGCCTCGTGGCTCTTGATGCGCTGACTCCAGCCTCAGTCCGTCCTTGTCCAGTATTTTGCTGGACAGTCCTCTCCAGGCTGCGCTCCTCCCTTTTGCTGCTGCACCTTTTCCTCCCACTCCACCTTCTCTGGACATGATGGATCCAGCACTCTGTGAACAAGCAGCTTCTTCAGCAAGGACCTTTAGTGGACAGTGTCAATGACTGTCTTCTGGACATCTGTCCAGTCAGCAGTCTTCCCCATGATTGTGTCCCCTCCGGACCCAGACTGAGACATTTAAAGGCTCAGGGAACCTTTGCAGGGGTTTGGACTTCATCAGCTGATGAGGGTGAGACACCAGGACTTTACAAAACTCAACTTTTCAACAAGATTCACATTTTCTCAGACACTGAATTTTAGGTGTTCTCTCTCTGTAAGCCAGAATCATCAACATGTCAAGAAATAAAGGCTTGAAATATTTCACTCTATGTGTCATGAGTCTATATCATATATGGGTTTGACTTTCTGAAATCAGTGACAACGGGAGGGGGACGTGAGGGGGACCCAAGGGAGATGTGAGGGGACTTGAGGGGGACATAAAGGAGACAAGAGTGGGACATAAGGGAGACGAGAGGGGGACATTAGGGGGAATTCTCGGGGGATGTGAGGAGGACACACCCATAGTCATCCTGTGTCTCGGTCACAGAGTCCACCAGGATCTGAAGCCGCTCCCACCTCATGTGGCTGCACTCTTTGTGGAAGTCGAAGGCAATGTAACTGCACAGAAGACAAGGAGACAGAGGAGACAGTTTATTTAATATCACTAAACTGCACTCTGATATGTTTGATATTCACTTCTAATTTGATATTATTTGACAGAACAGGATGTCATTTTAGAATTTAAATTCCTGAATTAAATAGTCCAGAAGTGGTCCAGTTCTTTGGATAAACTCCTTGCGATCCCGTTTAGTCCTCTGCTGACACTCACTTGAGCATGCCGTTGTTCATACCGGACACCATCTTGGCGAAGGCCTGCTCCAGCGGCTTCTCTGAGCCCTTCTGGTTGACCTGCACACAGAACCCGGGTGGATCAGACCTGCACTGCTTCTACTCAGCAGCACCACAGTGACGGTGGGTCTTTACCAGGTTGAGGATGGTCTGCTTCCCGTAGATGAGGAGCTGGGAGTCGAAGTGTCTCTGGAAGCCGTCCATCTGTGAAACATGAGTGTGATTATCCTGTCCTGTCCTGGGTCCTAAAGCACTCTGACTCCTGTGTCTCTTACATGGCTCATGGTTTTACTGATGATGGGTTTGGGTTTGTACTTCAGGTTGGGTCTCTGACTCCAGTAAAAAGGCATCGACCCTCGCGTCTATCAGTGAGAGAAAAGAGCAGAGAATCAACCAATCAGAGGTCAAAGTCAGTGGCGGCTGGTCAATGGGGGGGGGGGGGGGGGGGGGTCAACGCCCCCCCCCCCCCCCCCCCCCCGGGTGGAAGCAAGAGGAATGTTGTTTTTGTTTTTTATATAAAATAAATGAATAAACTGTTGAAATTTGTTCATGCCAACAAACTAACGAATTAACTCTGTCACTTCTCTTCTAATTCAGTCTGATTATAAACTCCGTCACTATTTACTTGTTTGAAAGAAGAAGTTTGTCAGAAAAGCTGCAGGTCAGGTTCAACTTTCTCCATCAGAGTTAATTTAAATTCAAACAAACAGAAACTTGTTCAGAATTTATCAAACGTGTTCAGGTTTGTTATTGTTTATAAATGTTTAGATATGATCATATTTATTAATGACTGAAAATCTAAAAGTTAAAAAAGCACACAGTTTATTTTGCACTTCTATTTTTGAGGTTTACTTCAAATCATTCTAAAATACTTGAAAGATGAATTGATGTGTTGTTTGAAAATAAACCTGATAAACCTTTTGTTTCACTAAACTCAGACTAACTGTCATTTCCAGTAAACCAGCAACAAAACATTCTTTTTCTAAAAGGGACTGATGAAGCTTCTGCTTCTATTTGTTTACTAGTATGTTAATAAAAGAGTCTTGATAAGTGTCTCTGTTCACTCGCTGTTTAAAAGAACTAGAATGTGTCACCACTAGGGGGCTCTCTCAATCTAAAAAAGACAAGGTTGTTGTAATGTGGTTTATAAACACACTGTATTTAAATGAAGGCTGAAATCCAATTATAACGGAGAGTTCACCTGCTCAAAGTGCGTCTGAGAGACTTACCTGCACAAAAGAAGCTTTGGCTCCTTCATACAACACGATCTGTTCAGTCTCCACAAAGTTAGCAGCGTGGCCCTCAGAGTCGATGCCTGAGGACACAAACGTCTTCACATCAACACAAATACGACTGTGTGTTTACTTTAACACGCCTCAGAAAAGATTAAATTAAAATTAACTGGTACAATGATACTAAATACATGATAATGGCTGAAAGTTTGGCTGAGTCAATATTAAAGATTCAAACAGATTGGTAGAAGGATCTCTCATACACTAACGCTGACACCTGAACAAGCAGCGAGAACAGGACCGATGTTCCACAGAACACATCACATTTCCAATTTAGACACACTGAAGCTAGAAATCATCAAATATGAGTAATAATGCTCAGCGTTACCTCACAGACTTTACAACAAGTCAATGGCACTTCATACATTCAATATTTAACTTTCTTAACCGTAGAAAAGTCTTTGGTGAAAGTGAGTCCTGGCCAGCTTCCAGACGTCCACAGAGGTGGATGTCAGAGCTCCATCAGAGGTTTTCTGTGGGAGAACCAGTGTGTTCTCACCTCTGACATAATATCGGACTCCAGCTCTGAAGCAGCTCCTCCTGGAGATGAGGATCCACTCGAAGATCTTCCCGTTGATCCGACAAGGCTTCATGACGATGACTGGAATCGGAGGGTCAAAGAATGCTTCAGCGGCTGCTTCTCAAAGACACAGGGAGAACCCGGGAGGTTCCAGAACAGTAAAGGATACATCCATGGACCACAGGGAGGGCAAACCTGTGCAACTGTGGACACAAACACAGATCAGGTCATCATAGGGGCATGAGGGCGATGAGGAGATGGGGAACATGAGGAACAAGAATGATGATGATCAACAGGCAGAAGACTCACCTCCGGCTGCCCCGCCAGTTCTCTCAGCAGATTCCCGTTCCACACAAACCTCTGATCAGCCTGCAACCCAGCGGAGCACATGTCAGAACACGTAAGAACGCATCAGGACAAACCAGAACATGTCAGAACAGGTGAGAACATGTCAGGAGAAGTCAGAACATGTCGTAATGAATCAGAACACGCATGAAAACATCATGTTCACATGTCAGGACACGTTCCACCTTCAGAATCAGAGGACACGAAAGAACAATAAAACAATAATTACGAAGTACCAACGTTGATGAGACGTGACCAGACGGATGTTAACCGTTTAAAGGTTTCTCACTGTTTGGTCCATTCCTGATATTTGACTCGTCATCACAGACTTTCCCTCATTATTTTCTATCCACATATCAAACAAACAGCTGCTTTGGAAGTGAAAACACAACAAGTGGCTCTTAGTTTGGATTTATTCTACTTCATCTATCTGACCGTTATAAACTCAACATGCTGAGGAGATTCAATTGAAAAACTTTCCCTTCGAGCTCTGAGAGGACTTATCTAAAGGTATAATAACTAAGCTCCAAACTCTTCATGTCAGCATCGTGTTACTTTGGAGGAATTGTAAATAGTTTGATAAGAGCCGAGCTCGTGTCCCATTCCATTGTGACATGGAGCACATATGAGGTTAGTGGGTTAGTTAAACCTGGATGTAGATTTTAGGTGTGGACAGACGGACGTTATATGATCCGAATATGATGCACATCCAAGATAGTCAGTGCAAGACTTAATGAAGAACAGCTGATAAAAGAGGTTAGATTATGTGGAGGTTTGTGAGTGCTGAGGCCTGTAAAGAGACAGAGGAAGCGTCACCCTCTCCAGCAGGCTCATCTCCTGGAAGTCGGGGCTGGTGTTGGACAGCCGCTGCAGGGTGTGCGTCAGGTCGAAGTCCGTGCAGAAGTAGAAACCATCTGTGGTCAGCACGTTGTTCATCATGGACAGGAAGGTCTTATTCTCCTGAGACTGCAGGAGGAAGACAGAGAAAGGATTGCAGGTTTTAGGAAATCTATTGACCGCTTATTCCCTTTCCTGCTTCCGCTGCTTGTCATGGAAATCCTACAACCCGAGGCTGAGGCTGCACACCTCAGAGGGAGGGAAGCAGTCTCATGTCGTCTACTCAGAGCTGAAGGCTGGAATCCAAATAGAGTGAGCAGTGACAAGTCTCTGGAGTTGTCAATCGTTATAACAATGTAAGGCACCACGTAATAAGGTGAAACATTTCATCCTACATCACAATAAATAGTCTATTGCTATGTTATAATACGATGCATCAGTCGTGCAAAATAATCTAACTTCAGTTAATGAAGAGGTAAGCTGGGGCCCTCTCCTCTTTTACTCACAAGTGTGTGAATTGATCTTGATATGAAGCGTCTGTAGAGCCAAATAATCGAAAGGTAGTTTCTACAGAGCTAAGACGGGAAAAATGAATAAATGAATGGGCAGCGGCGGTGAGCATGTGGTTGCATGTACAGGTAACTAGTTGCAAGTTGGCAAAACGCTGCTCCATTCAGGATACTTTGTCTCTCCGGCGATTTGTCAGTAAGTCTATCACAGATCACTATAACGAGATAGTTTAATACGTGGCCACGAGTCACTGTCTTACTGTTAAAGCATCTCCTTCACTCACGTTATTAACTTCAGGTAACGATTTATTATCTCGTTCCCTCACATCGTTTTCTTTCCTCGATGGCCACTCCGTTAGTTGGTTCCCATTCTTTTGTGTTTCCTGAGAGAGTTGGCCTGTGATTGGCTGAGAGCGGAGAAGGGGGCGGGTCAGGTCAGACTGCATGTGTGTGTGTGTGTGTGTGTGTGTGTGTGTGTGTGTGTGTGTGTGTGTGTGTGTGTGTGTGTGTGTGTGTGTGTGTGTGTGTGTGTGTGTGTGTGTGTGCCCTCTCGTTAGTTTGCCATTTTTCATTCATGTACAAGGTGCCGTTTAACTGCCTCCAGCCCTCCATCCTCCATCCCTCCATCCCTCATCCTCCAGCCCTCATCCTCAAGAGTCTCCAAATTCAGCAGACTTTAGAATCTGATAGAGTTGTTGAAGATTGAGATTAAAGGCTTCAAATGGACCTGAATGCATATACTATGTTTCAGGGGGAACGATTAAAAGACTTGAGATTAAATGTGCAATATATTTAACCATTTGCCAAACCAACCAGCAGTAGCGGCTTCTTGTTAGAGCTTGGTACACTTGGCCGGGCTAAGAGGATCTGGCTGCTGAGCCCGTCAGCTCAGAGAATGAAGCATTATATGACACAGCCAGCTCCTGAAATCCTACATGCTGCTTTCACTGTTCTGTCTGGAGAGCTCTCCTCTCCATCATGTCTTTCAAACGGTTTCCTGGAAACAGAAGCAGATTAATAATGCACTGCCTGCTCCTCTGAAAGCAGATCGTACGGCAATCTGCAAACAAAGACTGGAACACAAAGTCTTGAGCAGAGAGAAACTGACACCATGTCTGAGACTACAGACACACTGCTGAGCTGCAGACTGGCTCATCTACATGGACTGGAGAGTTTTTATTCTGTCAACTTGCTGTCGTATTCAAGTTTATAAATCCACCCTGAATATTCAGGTCGTGGTATTTAGAAGTTTCCATTTCTCACTGCAGGTATTTTAACAGAAACTAAAGGATTTACTGTCATTTCTGTGATTCATGAAGTGATTTCTTTCCTTTTAGTGCAGTGTCGCAGCAGTGTGACTAAAACTGTCCACTGGCTTAGAAGACTTTTAGAAAGGAGTCTGCTACACCAGGCATTACAACACCGATTCTCAAACTGTCATACATGGACCTCCAGTGGGAAGCGAGCTCCCTCTAGTGGTACACGGAGGAAATATCCTTTTTGTTTTAATGAAATAAACACTTATAATAAATAATGTCATTTATGTTTTCAATAAATATAATCTTTCCTTCATTTTCGTCTCAGGTTCACACGTGTTACGCATGCAACATGTTTATTTTAATGGCTTAATGGACATCCTAAGAGAAAGAACAGTTTTCCTCCAAAGCAGAATGAAGATTGAGAGTTTCGACAGGATGGAGGGCATTCACAGCAATCTTACTTTGTTTTAACACGAATTAAAACACTGCAGATATAAATCATAAGAGTGAGGAGAGTCATGACAAACTGAAATCTGCCTTGTATATATACCATTAGCAATATTTGATGCTTTGATTTATTTATATTTATTTTCGAGGGATGGAGGGATGGAGGGAGGGATGGATGGATGGAGGGACAGATATTTATCTTGTGTGTTTTCATATTTATTCTTCTACCATTATTAGCGTTGTTGTTTCAGTGTGGAACCGGTGGATTCTGGGAAGCAGCCGGTGTTTTGAGAGTTTAATCCACAGACATCGTCGGATGAGTCCAGTAGAAGAATTGCAGGACGATTAGGGTTGGTCAACAATACGGTATTTTTAATACGCTGGATCGAAAAACAGAAACGGCATCAGTTTCATTAGTCATTAAGAAATAATAAATAAACAAGTCTTCTGTTTAATATAATAGCAAGTATTATTTCTTTAATGCCTTAATGAGTCTTTTTCCAGCACTTCTGTACGTGTGGTTGAGTTTTCAGTTCAGTGATAATAAAATGTTTCTCTTGCTGCTGTTTCGACAGTAAATAAAGTTTTTTGATGCGACTTCGTCACGTGAAGCTCAGAAGTGAGCGAAGACGTCAAAGCTTCACACTGAGCCAGTTGTTCTCAGATTAGACACTCAATGCCCAGCATGAGCTCCCTGGACAGAAATACTTTTAGTTAACATGACACCATTTACGTTGGCTGATCACACCGTTACACCTGAGAGGAAACTTTAAATGCCTCCAGACGGATTACTTATAGTCCTGAAAACCAAACAGGAGGCTTTTAACAGTGTCAAAATGTGGATGCAGCCCAACTCAAGAGACAATCCGTCCAATTCGTCTTAATTCACAAACCCAAACGTCCTCTCGGGTCTTGTACTGTCCAGGCTGACGGCTTTAAGAGGGGATTTACACCTCAGATGCAAAGGCCCCGTTCACACTGGAGGGAAATGTGACCCAATTCATCTTTTTTACTCAGCGATTCATACCAAACCTATTTTGTGGCCAGGTGAAAGCGCCCCTTCCGATGTTTTCACACCAGAACCAGACCTTCATCATATGTGGTGCCAATTGGGATATTTTTCTACATGCGACTGCTTGGTTATTAACTTGTGACTGACGGAGGAGAAGGCTCCACCAATGCTAAAAGCTGTGCTCTTGTTTTTTCCTCTTTCTCCTTCTTTTCCTCTTCATGTTTTCTAGATTTTGTCAACTTGTATTTAACAACCACTTGAAAATGGATCTATACACTGACCTGTGTTGCCATATATGGCAGTATCCCCCAACTGGCGAACCAAACTCTCTTACCTTTTAACTTTGTTTATTCCATGTATTTGAGTGTTTATAGCATGTTCCTTATTACATATATAATATAACAGATTTTAACAGAGTTTTACGCAGGCTTGGATTTGGGCTGTTTTTATTAAGGTGTGTGGTTTTATGTTGTTTAAGCTCAAACACAAAGTCACACCTGGCAACCTTGGTGCTGACCGGCGTGGCGTCCATATTTACTTTGGTCAAATGCATCTCCTGCGCTCTGGGTCTGATCACGATCACACGGCAGCCTGATAGAGGGCGCCCTTTAATATGTAATATGAATGATCACACACACAAAAAAAAGGATCCCAGCAAAAAAAAAAATCGGAATTGAGCATCAAGACCTGCAGAGTGAACGCAGCCAAAATGAATCTGAATGCAACACGACTCTACAATCACCAAGTCTGTTCTTATGATTCTGGTCCGTATGTGATGGAGCGACTTCGGAGAATAAACTGGGATCAAACACAGAAGAAATCACTCCTTTTCCTGATAAACACCCACAGAATGCTCAGAGCACAGAGACGCCACTGCACTGCATCGAGTTTAACAGAAAATACTTTAAACACAAAGGTTACAGGTTACAGCATGAGCAGGAGGACTGAGCCAAAATGTGTGTTTCACTTCTTGAAAAGGAATACAACTTCATACTAGTGTTAGAAATACTTCAAATACAAGGAAACCTGTGTGATCTGTTGGTGACTAATGAGCTGAACATTAATGACGTTAACATTAACCACGGTAATGTTCAAGGCTTCTCCAATCAGCTGCGTGTAAATCCCTCCTCAGAGGAAAAGGTTTGATATTGATTATCAATTATCAAGGTTTGATGACATGCAGGAAAACGATTCACAAACGCATGACTGTGATGACATAAGACTGAAAATCCTCAAGGAACCACTGGAGCTGCTGTATTTCAGCCACTTCCTGATTTGTGTGATTATTGAGACAGAAACAGTATTTGGTGGTGGAGGTGCAGTTCTGCTGAGGAGATGTTTGGATGGTTTTATGTGGCACTTGGTTCGTTATGTGAGGAGATATACATACATACGAGCAGGGCGACTGGTCATTAGGGGCAGGAGGGGCTCTGTCATCAGAAAGGACTGCATCCAAAGTATGCTATTAATTCTTTAAGATTATCTACAATATTTTCTTGTCTATGAATAAAACTTCCTCCTATAGAGCACATAATTACTGTGTGAGGACTGTCCTCCCTGGTTACTGGTCTCCTCTTGCTGTTTCAGGTTGTGTTTTCTCCTGATCCACATTATGGCACGTTTCCACCGCACAAAACGTGCAGGGAAGGAACGGAGCAGTTCGGAGCGGTACGGCAAAGCAGACCCCAGCAGAAATTTGGGTGGCGTTTCCACCGCAGAGGGGAGGGTTAAAATGTAGGCGGGGTTTAGAGCTCTGTAGATATGTGACGCTGCTACAGTGATCTCAGCCGGGGCGACAGATCTGGACCTCATGAATCCTCTGTTGGTGTTTACATCCTCCACTTTGCACTAGTTGTTCAGTTCTTTTATTCTTATTTTTTGCAGCCACAGAGCTGCAGCCGCAACATCCATGTTGGTTCTGAGAACGTGAACGTTGACCCGGCTTCACAAATCCAGTCGGTGCCGGTGTCGCGCCGCTGGATGTGACGGCTGCAACTTCCGCATGGAGGCAGAGATCGCGGACGCGAGGCAGGACAGACACCGGGGCTCGGGGCTCAGACCAGCTCCAGCGTCCCGGTGCACCGTCAGGTTCCAGCGTCGGGGAACCGGAGTGCCGGGGCGGCACGCGGTGGTTCACGCAATGGAGCACCGGCCAGCGACGAGACACGACGAGTGGACTCGGTAGAGCATCGGTTACGGCCGTAGTGTCTGCTCGGTCTCCGTCCTGCCTCGCGTCTGCTCTTTAGGGACCAACATGAAAGTTGAGCAGCAAAACCAACCAGTGCAAAGCTGAATCTGTTAACAGAGGATTCATACAGCCGACATGGCAAAATATTGAGGCCGTGTAGTAAATCACTGACCAATCAGCAGACGGCTCCTCAAACTCAGACCCGTTCCATGGTCCTGAGTACCCCGACGGAGGGGTAGTGGAAAAGCCTCCACCTTTGGAGCGGTATTTTGCGGAAAATCCCAAATTGGTGCGGTGGAAACCCGAACCGTAACGGACTATACCAGTACATTACCGCGGTGGAAACGGGGCATTAGTGTAGCTCGCCCCTCTCTCACCATGCAGTGTGTATTACATTAGTGTAGCTCGCCCCTCTCTCACCACGCAGTGTGTATTACATTAGTGTAGCTCGCCCCTCTCTCACCACGCAGTGTGTATTACATTAGTGTAGCTCGCCCCTCTCTCACCACGCAGTGTGTATTACATTAGTGTAGCTCGCCCCTCTCTCACCACGCAGTGTGTATTACATTAGTGTAGCTCGCCCCTCTCTCACCACGCAGTGTGTATTACATTAGTGTAGCTCGCCCCTCTCTCACCACGCAGTGTGTATTACATTAGTGTAGCTCGCCCCTCTCTCACCATGCAGTGTGTATTACATTAGTGTAGCTCGCCCCTCTCTCACCACGCAGTGTGTATTACATTAGTGTAGCTCGCCCCTCTCTCACCATGCAGTGTGTATTACATTAGTGTAGCTCGCCCCTCTCTCACCACGCAGTGTGTATTACATTAGTGTAGCTCGCCCCTCTCCCTCTCTCACCATGCAGTGTGTATTACATTAGTGTAGCTCGCCCCTCTCTCACCATGCAGTGTGTATTACATTAGTGTAGCTCGCCCCTCTCTCACCATGCAGTGTGTATTACATTAGTGTAGCTCGCCCCTCTCTCACCATGCAGTGTGTATTACATTAGTGTAGCTCGCCCCTCTCTCACCACGCAGTGTGTATTACATTAGTGTAGCTCGCCCCTCTCTCACCATGCAGTGTGTATTACATTAGTGTAGCTCGCCCCTCTCTCACCACGCAGTGTGTATTACATTAGTGTAGCTCGCCCCTCTCTCACCATGCAGTGTGTATTACATTAGTGTAGCTCGCCCCTCTCTCACCATGCAGTGTGTATTGGATGCAGTAAAGTGAAAGTGGCTCCATCCATTCAGTTTACATGATTCTGACGCCTCGTGGGGCTTGAAGCCTGAAGCATCACTAACAAGGTCATTAGATGCTCGGAGCTGATTGGCTGGTGCTGATGTAGACACTGCTTCACAGAACTGGAGCGAGTCGAACAAATATCAGCTTGTTAGCAGCTAAAGCTAACAAACAGTGAAGAATAAAATTAATTCAGTCGATTATTTACGAGAAGGAGTTTGAAACTCTTACTTTGGCGGGGAAACTTAAGGTAAACTAGTGGTAAACTGTGTGATGTGATGATGAGAATCTTTTAAGAATATCATGCTTATAAAGCTTTACTCGTGGGCAAGTGGTTGAGCAAATTTTTTTTTTGATCGGCTATCTCCAAGGATCAACATTTTCACGGGCTCAGCGCCTATATGCTTGTTATAATGTTGTGGCTGGTTGTGCACACGCTTCACTTTAGAATTCAGTGCCGTCACTAGACCTGAAATAAAATCTTGTCCCACCAAGTATTTACATCTAGAAACACCACTGCGTACAAGTACTGTGGCTTTTTATTTCCACCCGTACAACCCTTTTACTGGATGTGTTAAAAAGGTTTAACTCTTGTTTTGTAACCTTTAAGGTCTCGCCTGGAGGCGATTGGATAAAAAACATTTCAGAGCTGAAGGCCTTTTCAGCAGCCTGGTTCCTGACCGTCCCAGACCTCCGTCTGGGTCTGACTGACCTGGATCTCAGAGAGATGCAGCACCGTCTTCTTGTAGGAGATGATGTCAAAGTCCACGGCCTTCCACACGGAGTGTCCCATCAGACTGCCCACGTTCCTCTTCCTGGTGATGACGATAAGGTACATCCCTGTGGAGTCGGAGCACTCGGTCACACACTGCGGGACCGCCTCAACACCACGCCGTGAGCTGCTGCACCCACCTGCTACCAGACGAATGGTTCCCATGATGCCACAGATGGGTTTGGTGACTGCTGACGGAGGGACGTCCTTCTTCCCTGAGAGATCAGCACCAGCTGGTTAAACTCACTTGTCTGCATCAGTTGTTTTACAGATAACACACCGACGTCACGCTGCTTCCATGAGAAACGAGTTCAACCCAGCTGTGGTTCGGTAAACCACCATCAGGCTTTCACTTCAAACTGTCATGGACCACAGGATGGACAGGAACTACCATCATCAATTACTTTTGAAAGATGTCAATGCTCTGGAGCTCATACCGGTCCCTACCACAGAGACCTCAGTCCACTCAGACATAGGGTTGTTCAGTATACCGGTACTGTATTGGTATCGCGGTACTGAAGCAGCGCTCCGCTTTCTTTTATTTTGAAATTTTTTTTGCGCTCCGGTTTCTCAGAGACGGGGTGCGCTAACGCGCTTCGACCCGAGATCCACAACTGAATAAGCGCTTCATACTCGACCTACACAACTTCAAAATAAAAGTCGAGAGAGAGAGAGAGAGAGAGAGAGAGAGAGAGAGAGAGAGAGAGAGAGAGAGATAACTTGTAGAAACAGGTACTAGAAGTACTATATGAAGAACTTTGGCTTCAAAACAAAAGAGCACGGTGTCTCCATCAACACTGAAGCTCCACTGTGTAAACAGTTAGAGAACACGTCTGGTCCTCCGTGTCCCCTACCTGTAAGAGTCATCTCGTTGGACACCCGGTCGATGGCCAGGACGGCGTCGGCCCCCTCATCACAAGCCTCGATGTAGAACTTCTCCGGGGTCGTGTGCCTGCAAGAGAATGTTGAGCCATCGTGACCAGGAGACCACAGTCCAACAAACAAGACGACTCACCAGATCAGACACTCTGCCTTCAAATGACTGAGATTTCTGTTAAGTTGCAAAGAGGAGAAATTAAATGGTGATGCTCTCTTCAATCTGTGAGGTCCAGTGTGAAATCCTGGTGTTCTGGTGAACTCTGGTGAACTATCCTGCAGACACACACAGCCAGGGGGGAAACACCACGACATGGACCACATCAGTCCACTTCTCAGGGCTTTGTTCCACTTCCTGTCTCACAGACAATATTTCAAAAGAAAGGTATGGCTGTACAAAGCTCTGAATGCCTTCTGGAAGGTTAGTTTATGTAACAAATGATATAGTTTGCTTGGACTTGCACTGCTGTACCTTGTGTGATACTGCACAAAGGAATTATTTTCACCCTACGGAAGCTTTTCTACTTTACTCACCGACTTCTTTATTCTCATGTAGACCTGAGACGGTTTTATCTGCGTCCTGTAGGACGTTTGAACAACGATAAAGTGACTCTGAATCATCACCAATTCTTACAATATATAAAATCTATCAACCATCTTGAATGGCAGTGTGATTCCTCCTGACGGGGCTGACGTGTCCCGGCTGACCAACGGACCTGGGATGGTTCTGTTGTTGTGGACGGTGTCTGCTATTTATAGCAATAACAGGGTCTGTGCTGGGGCATTTAGTGAAGAGGAGCTGAGCTCCAACTCAAACCTCCATTTCTCCACCCTCAAAGAGGAAGAAGGAATAGAAGCTGCTGAGATGAGTAGTGGTCTTCACTGGGAGCCTGCGGTTAACCCTCACCCTCACTCTGCAAGTCCAAGTGGAAGAAGTCTCACTGCTTTGCTCACATCTGATTTCATGACGACAGTCTAAACAGCACAAACCTGTTTTTCTTTTTAAACTGGAGCCATGAAGTTAATGAAGACACACCGACTCAAACGGTGAACCAGGAGAAAGAAAGAGAGAAACCCTGACCCAGCAGCAGAGCGGAAAGCAGAGCAGAGGTCACGGCCACGCTCAGATTTAAATCCCTGCAGCAGAGAAAAGCTGGAAACAGTCAGCTGCCGTAGGGACATACTCGCTCCTTTGTTGGCCTCTCATAAGTCATCCTGAGAAACAAACTGGTTTACGGGGCTTTGAGTTGGTTCAGTCACATTTCTGCTGTTCATGACGGACAGAGAGGTGAACAGCTCCTCACACCTCGTCTCTCAGTCCTGGTGATGGTGTACAGCCGAACACCACCTTCTGAGATGTAGTGTCAGCGCTAGAGTCCCACCTGATGGAGCGGTCAGCTGATTGACCACGTTCACACCAACCCTCTTCAGAAGCCAGTGGTCTCCTTCCTCCTCAGAGCTCAGACTAATAATAATAACGTCTCACACGACAGTCTGAATGTGCTGCCATTACTGAGGTGATCCTGACCGCCTGGTTCCTCCACCTGGTCACACTACGACGTTATCTGCTTTTTATACAAAGTGATCAATCATCACCAAATCTCGTACAAAGTGAAATATAAAAAACACTGTTGTGAGAACTACTACTCTATATAAAAAACCTCATCTTGCAGTCTAAAACTTTTTAATTATATTATCACTTCCTGCCTATATGACTTGAAACACATTTGAACTCTGACCCCACCAGAGCCGAGCAGACCTTTCTTCACATGGCGCACGCTTCCTGCAGGAAATACTCCACATTAACTCCATTTAAAAGAACCGCTGGTCCCATATTCCCCAGCAGAACACTTGGGTCCCAGAGTGCAGCCTACTGGACGTTTTCTAAAAGTAGAATGGGAGGCAGAGCTTTCAGGCTCTTTTCATGTGGAACCAGATCCCAGTTTGGAGGCTGACAGCCTGGTTTCTACTTAATAAAGCGTACAGTCGGGGCTGGTTCAGGCCACCCTGGGCCGGTTCAGGCCACCCTGGACCGGTTCAGGCCACCCTGGACCGGTTCAGGCCACCCTGGACCGGTTCAGGCCACCCTGGAACATCCTCTAGTGAAGCTGCTGGGACACTTTCACTGCACTGAGCTTCTTCTCTGTCTCACTCTACAGAGAGTGATGTGTCACAATCACCCCTCCGTCCTCTCCATGATCTCTGACAATAGAACTGGAACTTCATTATCTGACCTTCCTGTCCTCATAAAATGGATTATCTTTCTTTCTGATGAGAATTTGTTTGTTGTGCCCTTTTCTCTCCATTTTCTAACCTCCGATCGATGCCAGTGAAGTCCCCTCTGTCTGCTTCTTCCAGGTAAAATGCAGCTTGACTCCTGCACCCTTTTCTTCATGCCTTTCTATGTCCAAGCGCCATTAGATGGCGCTATACAAATCTAAATGAAACCACTCTGCAGGCTGCTTCTACCTGTAAACCTGCTGCTTGGTGATCAGTAGAGGGCAGAATGAAGGAGTCCAGTACAGGCTGTGACAGGTCTCAGAGGTAAAGGAGTGAGTGAACAGCTCTTCTCTGTGGTTTCCTCCCACAGTGTAAATACCAGTGTACAGGGTTATCTGGTCACTGCCTGTCTCTGTGTGTCCCGTGGTGGACGGCTCCCCACCCTGTCCAGGTGGACATGTCTCCACACTGTTACCTGGATCAGATCCAGCACACCTGACCCTGGACGGATGCATGAACAGACCTGCTTCACCTGCTACTGTGTGACTGTCTGAGCAGCTCCAGGCGGGAAACAGGTGTGCAGGTGACAGACAGGTAGGACTGGTTGACTGCAGTCTGAACCAGATGAAGACAAAGGGTGTGTGTGTGTGTGTGTGTGTGTGTGTGTGTGTGTGTGTGTGTGTGTGTGTGTGTGTGTGTGTGTGTGTGTGTGTGTGTGTGTGTGTGTAAAAGTACACGGTTCACACACACACACACCGCTGACTCAATAACTGTCCTGACCAGTGACATTCATCAAGTGACAGGGAGCTGAAGCTGCTCAGACAGACAGACAGACAGACAGACAGACAGACAGACAGACAGACAGACAGAGCTGTATGTGGTGAAGCTAGTTAATGTAAAGCTGGTTAACGTGAAGCTGGTTAACATGATGCTGGTTAACATGATGCTAGTTAACGTGAAGCTAGTCAATGTGAAGCTAGTTAACGTGAAGCTAGTTAACGTGAAGCTAGTTAATGTGAAGCTAGTTAATGTGAAGCTGGTTAACGTGAAGCTAGTCAATGTGAAGCTAGTCAATGTGAAGCTAGTTAATGTGAAGCTAGTTAACGTAAAGCTAGTCAATGTAAAGCTAGTTAACGTGAAGCTGGTTAATGTGAAGTTAGTTAATGTGAAGCTAGTCAATGTGAAGCTAGTCAATGTGAAGCTAGTCAATGTAAAGCTAGTCAATGTGAAGCTAGTTAATGCTCCACCAGCAGAGCCTGTCAGCAAACTTCAGCCTGTCTCCGCCCTGACGCTGCCTCGGAGCCGCGGGGGCTCCCCGGCTCTCCGCGGCTCGCTGCCCCGCCTCATGGCGCTCACACACGGTCACACGCACGGACAGATCGCGGAAAACGATGAGGTGGATTTTAAAAGGTACTCACAAATTATATCTCTCGTAGGCGGTCGCCATCTTCGCTGAGACTGAGTGACGACAGCAGCGGAGTGAGCTGTATGTGTTGCCAGGTCCGAGACACCGGAAGTACTAAAACACACGCTGCTTTCCAATGAGAGCGAACCTGGCGCCCTCGAGACGGACGAAACCTGGTGGACATTTAAAGGAACATGGTTCTGGAAAAATACCTTTTCTGTGGGATTATACACGTTGATCTGGCATATGGCCTCCTGGATCTTAACCTTGTGTATGAATGTCTTACAAAACCAGTATTTAGTGAGTTGCCTTAGGAGAAATTCAAGGGGTATTTTTTAATCCCTTCAGTAAAGCGTGCCAGGGTTAGGTATTACTCAGTACAAAGACAAGGTAACTTTATTTAGCACATTTCAGCAGCAGTAATACTTGGTGGTGTAGTGGTGGGTGAGAAGGTCGTGGGTTTGAATCCGGACTGGGCCTTTCTGTGTGGACTGTTAGTACTAATGTTGCTGTCTGTTGGTTTCGTATCACGACATATTTGAAAATATATTTAAATGTAAATTTAAAAAAAAAAATCTATTGTCAAACTCAATTAAATTAAATTTTATTCCTGTAGCAGAAAAATACACAAGTCAACTCACAGCACTTTTACAGAGAAAAAACAGTTATTCCACATAAACAAGCACGGGAGACAGTGAAATGGAAAACTCTCTTTTAACAAGAAGAAACCTGCAGAACCAGACTCGGAGGAGGAGACTTTCTGCAGAATCAGACTCAGAGGAGGAGACTTTCTGCAGAATCAGGCTCAGAGGAGGAGACTTTCTGCAGAATCAGGCTCAGAGGAGGAGACTTTCTGCAGAACCAGGCTCAGAGGAGGAGACTTTCTGCAGAATCAGACTCAGAGGAGGAGATTTTCTGCAGAACCAGGCTCAGAGGAGGAGATGTTGCCCCTCTGGCATGGCAGTCAGAGGACAACAGTGTTATGGTTGTCTCAACGTGTGGAGCTGTGGTAAGAATAGAGAATACGCACACGTTAAGCTGACATTGTATTCATGCAGGAAGGTTTATTCTTCAACAAGACTCAGGTATCCATAAACAAAAGAACAACTGGCCATCATCTTCATTCACATTCACAACATGGCAATAATATCCCTTTTAGAACAAGTGAATTTCTCTCATTCTATTAATCAAACATATTTCCAACCAAGCTATTGAACAACATCCACAAGGCAAATGAACTGCAGAACTCATATTACTTTACTACTGACTATCATTTTTAACACTCAATACAAAACAATTAACACATTTTTTCTCTGAAAAATCCTTAATACCATCTTGAACAACACGGAATACATTTGAATCACAAAACTATGAACTATTTTACTTCTTGTCTAGAATATACAATATTTCCAGTACAGAACAAATTCACAGAATAACAAAGGCTGACCAGTCACCTACAATATGACAATTCTGATCTGGTATCCACCAGGAAGATACTTCCTTCACAATCCATCAGAAATATAATACTGCATGAACACTGTTCATAAGGTGCACCATAAACCCAGTTTAAACTTCTCTCAGTTACTTTGGGTCACTTCCCCCACACACTGATTCATGTGATTCAACCCAGCCAGCATAGCATTAGTTAGCAGATCTTTTTAAGTGTTGTTTCCTCTCCAATGTCTCGCTAAACCAATTATTTTATGAACAGACACATTCTGGTCAATAAACTACATTTTCAACTATTAAAGTCTGCAATTCCCACTCATTTGAAATAACTAATTACTAACCTGTGGTAAGAATAGAGCAGTTGATCTGACATTGAATTCATGCAGGAAGGTTTGTTCTTCCTCTGCGACTGGATCTATCTTATACGCCCCCTAGCGGCTGAATTTAGGTCAGCCTGGTATTTTGAATGACAAATACAATTAAAGAAAACTTAATGAAAAATAGAATAAACACAGGCGTCTGCTTTTTATCCTGTCGTCTTTTGAGCCTTTACAGAGTCTTTCTGCTGCTCTGGTTGGAATCGGGGGATACAAAGAGAGAAAAAGAGAGGACAGAAACAGAGAGCAACAACAAACAGACATGAATCCTCGTGCTGCAGGCGGGATGGAGGGTCAGAACACAAACTTTCTAACAGCTTTTTAAGATGATGGAGCCTGGTTGGTAAGAACTTTATAGGTTCAAATATGGATTTTAAATCATATGCTAGATTCAACAGGAAGCCAATGAAGAGAAGCTGATGTTGGAGTGATGTGAGTTGGGGGAGCTAAAGGATCAGTCCTGGTCAAATATAGCTTCCAGGTTCTTCACAGTGGTACTGGAGGTCAAATTAATACCATCTAGTGTTACTACATCTTTAGATAAATTCTCTCTCAGAGGGTTTAGGCCAAATGTCCTAGCTTCTGTTTTACAGCTTACAGCTCATCCAGGTTTTCATGTTTTTAAGACAAGCTTCTAGTTTAATAACAAGTTGATCAATATCATCTGGTTTAATAGATAAATAGGTTTGTGTATCATCTAGGTGGTCTCAGAGAGGAGGATCCAGTACAAACTGAGCAAAGATTCTCATCCCCTCCATGGTGTCCTTCAGTAACAGACTCATTTCACCAAAGTTCACAACAGAGCACCACAGAACTTATTAGAATTGGTCTGTTTTAAAATGTAATCCACACACAGAGTACTCTAATGGAACTAAACCAAACACCACTTTTTGCAAAGCTTTAACAGTTGGTACTCTTTCACTGATCCACTGCAAAAAAAACCTTCTTCCTTGTTGCATAAGAATACAACACAGCCTCTTATTACGTGTTGATGGTAAGTGTAAGTTAACTAAAGATAATCTGACCTAGTATTGATGTAATCATTGGGTAAAAATGTTTTTACACAGTCTAGTTGGGATTGGATCTAACAACGGAAGACTTTTAGGGCCACTGAAGGAAAAAAAAACCCGGAGGCTAAAAAAAACATAAAACCTTCGTGGCCTCAGAAAAAGTCGAAAATCAATGTGGAGATTAATTTTTTTCACAGAGAGACTTCTGTCCATCCCTCATCGTCTGTCCATCCCTCATCGTCTGTCCATCCCTCATCGTCTGTCCATCCCTCATCGTCTGTCCATCCCTCATCATTGTAGATGTGAATTCACATTAAATCACTTAATTCTGACTATATCGGGTTGCTTACTGCTTATGGACGTGATTTTAAACAGGATTTCCTTGATTAATAAGAAGATTTAAATAAGCAGCCGGGATCCGTGTCTTTGTCCTTCGTACTGGACGAACTTCCTCTACAGAACCAGGCAGCAGCTGCTCTGTCTCTTCTGGTCCTGATACTGATGATAACTGTGTTCCTCTACAGAACCAGGCACCAGGCTGCTCTGTCTCTTCTGGTCCTGATACTGATGATAACTGTGTTCCTCTACAGAACCAGGCAGCAGCTGCTCTGTCTCCTCTGGTCCTGGTACTGATGATAACTGTGTTCCTCTACAGAACCAGGCACCAGGCTGCTCTGTCTCCTCTGGTCCTGATACTGATGATAACTGTGTTCCTCTACAGAACCAGGCACCAGGCTGCTCTGTCTCCTCTGGTCCTGATACTGATGATAACTGACCGTGTTTATGAGCTCCATTCTGTCCTGAAGCATCTTTTCAACACTTTATTAAACCATCTGATATACATTATGAGGAAGCAGTCACACCCTGACATGTGGAGGGACCGACTGTTTTTTCCACCGTGAAAAAATAAAATCTCGACTTTGATTTTCGACTTTTTATGAAGCGCGCAAAGGTTTTTTTTTTTTTTTAGCCTCCGAATTTTTTTTGTTTTCCAATGGCCCTAAACCTCTTCCGTATAACAGAGATGTTGGTAGTTTGAACCATGGACATAAACACGAGACGCCGCACCGCCTGTCTCCGCCCACCGCTCCGTTACGTCAGAGCGGCCGCCATCTTGAGAGGGGCAAGTCTGCCCCGTCAGCCTAAACAAGTCTGTGTGACAGCGAAGTGTTTTCTGAAGAAAACCAGGCAAACATACATTTACATGACTGTGAAGAATCATTGCTTTCATTTTTAATTTATTAAATTAAAAATCATTTCATTTATTTATTTAATGTAGCATACTTATAGAAAGTCTAGAGAGGACATGGAAGCAGTTTGCAGACGGGACATTGGGACGCTGTCCTCTCCTTTTAGAGCAGCAACATGATGGAGCCATGACAACAATATGGAAAGTCTTTATTTACACACAATGGGACATTTATGGACAATGAACATGTACATTATAAAGGTATTACTTTTTGTGTAACAAATTTAGATTTGTTTTAACATATTTACACACAATAACATATTTACCTGTTATACTTTCATTTATTTTTACAGTTACCTTTAATATTACATAGAAAATACTAGTTAGATATTTACCTGTTACATATTTATTTATTGTGACACATTTATCTATTATTCCATATTATATGACATATTCTCTTCCAGCTCTTCAGTTATTAGATGTTTCCCTCTCAGTTCCTCCAGAAGACCCCCCACTGTGCTCTTTGCCCTCCGTTCTCCATCTTTTCATTCCTCTCCTCTCTTCTCAGACTCTCCACCTCGGCCATGGCTTCACTGAGTCTGGCTGTCAGAGCATCAGGACATGTGGGCAGTGATAGGAGAGGTCCTAGTGAGGACCAGATGGACCTGTTCAGAGTCCTGTGGTATCACATTCATTCACTGCTTGTGCAACGTGCAATCAGTTGATCTGCTCTCCTCATCAATATATATAATAATACTGTCTGTGTCCATGTCAGTATGTCTAACAGGAGTGAGGTGTGACATGTTGCTCAGCTGTTTGAGCACAGCCAGACAGAACTTCCTACTGGGATCAGGCTGAGGTTCTCCTGCTGGAACAGGCGGGGAACAGAACACTGACTGGTTCTGAGCAACTCATTTCTTTTGAAATGTAATCTTCTACACACTGTAACTAAAATAGCCTCCGTTAGATGAACCCAATAGACCTTGATATTGTTGTTGTTGTTTGAGGGCGAGCTTCAGCCAGGGAATAGAGAGAACCACGGCTCCAGCTCATCTATGTCCAAGTTAATGTTATATGAGTTAAACACAACAACAACAACAATAAATATGTTTGTCCTCCCTGTGGAAGGTAATCCCACGCTGTCCATTGTCCTGATTTGGTCTGTTTGTACAACCAAAAGCAGAACAGTGATGCAGTATCGTTGCTGAAGTCCTGACAAATGCCCCTCCCAAGATGGCGGACGCACTGACGTATGTTCCTGCCCTTCGCTGAGGCGTCTAGTGTGTATATGTCTATGGTCACTGAGGCGTCTAGTGTGTATATGTCTATGGTCACTGAGGCGTCTAGTGTGTATATGCACTGATAAAAATATTCTGCTCGATCTACTTATAAAAATCAAGGCAACTTTTTGCATCATTTATTTATGTTGACCAAGCAAGATTGTTCTTTGTTTAAACTACCTACTTATTTTCTTACATGAAAAATAAAATCCAAGTAAAATGAACATAATTTTTTCAAGTAGACTACGCAAAACTAAACTTTGTATTAATTACTAAATTTTTTCGATGTCGTAAATGAAATTTTGAAGTAAATCCAACTTGATTTTATTATGTAGTTCAAATGAAACTAAACATTGTATAAATTATTACCTTTTTTCAATGTAGTAAATGACATTTTGAAGTAAATCCAACTTGATTTTATTATGTAAATCAAACAAAACTAAACCTTGTATAAATTAATTTTTTTTAATGTATTTGACATTTTTACGTAAAATTAACTTAATTATGTCACGTACATCAAACATGACTTTGTTGTTTTCATATACTATTTTAGATATTGAAAATTAATTCTGAAAGGAAAACATTGACATTTTAACACACGGTGCACAAATAGCCATTGTATTACTTATTTTCCTGATTACTCACATGAAGTGAGAGTTTTAATTTTAATGTTGTATTTTAAATTCAGAAAGTATTCCTTATAACATATTTGAAATGCATGCCTTAGGATGATAGTAAAACTTAATAAGCCAAGTCCTTGGTTTTTCCTCGGTTGTGAATAGTGCAGCAAATGAGTGACATTGGGGGAAAAATGCATTTCTCATTTCAGAGTATCACTTTTTATTGTGCCATGTCTTGCTTTATTTATATACACAGACCATGGTGCACATCTGAACAGCACACACGGAAACAAAAATATTGTGCGTTTATCCTCGCCCAAAGGGGGCTTTACCAATGATAAAAAAGGAAAGGCCTCCAAGCAATCAGGACTTTGCCCTATCAGACCAGAGACATATTTTACAGCCAATCACAACAACACTTATAAAAAGATGGCTGCTTGTTCCCCCCAAAAAACTTCCTCCAATCAAAGTAGAATGAAACATTTGAATCATCTGAAAACATCTGACAAGATGCAACAGGCGACAGGCAACCCGGTAAAGACATCTTGACTCGTGTGTTCAGTTCTGCCTTCTGGCCTCAACCTGAGTTCCATCAATCAAATGGCTAGTTCAAGCTATAATACAAAATACAAGTTAAATCAAATGCCTGAGATTCTAGTGGTTTCTAGGCTAGAACTGAATTTTTTAGAACATTTAAAGTTCTTTTGTTGTCCACATTGACAAACAAACAGCAATGAAAAACACACTTTTATGAAAGTCTGAACATCATAAATCCAATTTGGCAAAAAAGTACCTTAAAAAAATAATACCATTATGGCATGGAACAAAGTTAACAAGATTTTTACCCAAAGAATTACTGTTATTTCACTGTAGAACAGTCAGATTTCTTAAATACCCTTATAACCTAAAACAAAAAGCAGGTTTGCTTGGGTCAACCAGAGCCATTTAAAGTTCAAAATAATGAGGAAATCCCCCCCAAAATGGGCACTGTACACCAGCATCAAAACCTCAAAGCTTGCAGTGTAACCTGAGAGAGTGCATTATAAAACAAAAAAAGGGTGTCACTCAAGCTCTCAACCTTCAATGTAGTGTGTGGCTTTAGGCATGAAGACTGACTTTAAGATCATGCACCTTGGAGGACATTCTTTTGTTGCCATCCTCCTGCTCAAGGAAGATCTTCTGAAAGACCTCGAAAGTGTACTTCAGTTTCTTAGGGTAGCTTAGTTCCAGGGCATAGATGAGGCCCATGAGGTAAGCACAAGCATGTGCCACATTGGGAACCCCAAAAAGTACTTCAGTTCCCTCGATGGCGACCCCGACTTCTGTCTGGCCTTCGCTCCCAGCTTTGCTGACCACAAAGATGTTGAGAACAAACGTCGTAAGGGCATCCTGGACATTTACAGCATCATCATCATCATATATCTGCGGAATACACAAAAGACAATCAAGCCTACATCTTTATCAATAAGAGGGATGCACAGAATTCTTCATCATTATGTCTCTTATCAGCCAGGAGAAAAGACAAGTGTTGTGAAGGTATAAAAACACATAAACAATCAAACAATCCCTCTTAATCTACAAGATGTATTTCACCTACAGTAAATGTCATTGTGTTGAGTTGTGTTCAGTGCTCGCCACAGAACACGGGCATATCGCCAATGGAGACTCGTGGCTTGGTAAGGATGTGTGAACAATTTTCTCTTATTAACATTTAAATTAATAGGAATCTCAAAATAAAAGAGATAATATGGCTTACTTTGCTTAGTTCTAGCAGGCTTATAAAGACCCTATTGTATTGTATAGTGCATGTATTTATTTTCATAAGTTAAAATACTTACCAGTAGTTTAAAAGCTGACGGCAGATAATTACTTCAACCTTTAGCTGTCCTAGAATTAAATGTTTTGTCTCAAACAGGAGGGCTTTAAATTAGACTGCTAGCGGAGGTATATCTTATTTACCTGGTAGTCCTGGATTAAATCCTCCATATTTTCTCCAAGATAGAGAATAAGGCCTCTGATTACAGCTTCTCTTCGGGACTCAATGCTGTTGTCCTACAACAAATTAGATATGAAAGAATGTTATGTACAGATATCATATAACTATTTACAAATGAGTTTATGTTGTAGCTATAAGTACCTCATTTAACATGTCAAGGGTCACATCAAGCTTCTTCCCCACAGCTCCTCCCTTCCTCCTGTACAGGCTCAACAGTTTAGGTGAGAATTGATCCAGCTTCCCCAGGAAGGTGGACTGCAATGGCTTCAGTGTGATCCTCCGAAATTCCTCCTCAATCTAAGAGACGAAGACAGAAAAGGAAAAAAAAACATCACAAGACACAGAAAAAATTTCAGAAAAACAGGGAAGGAAGATGGGTATTAAAGTAAGAACTAAATAAATCAATGAAGTCAAAAGACAATTTCAAAAGCCATTACACCCTTCATTTTAAAACATTTAAGACAATATTAAAATATACATACTTGGGAAGGCTCAAAGAGGGCAGGCCATCGAGCTCTGATGTCAATCACTGGTGGTTTATTGAGGATCACATCATTTCGACGGAGTGAGAATGTTTTTGCCATCTTCTCACTGACTAACGTCTTGTTGTCTCTCCTCTTGTGCTCATGAAGAAGCTCCACTCTCTCTTTTTCAAGGGTTGCCTCAGTTTCACCTTGAGGATGAGATGGGAGGTAGTTTACCTCAGATTTCTTTGCCTTCTTCAAGTTTTTTGCTGGAGTTTTATCTGCAGCTGATTTTCTCTTCAGACAGTTTACATTTAGCTCTGTCAGTCCAAGGTGTTTCAACTTTGCTCTGTAATTCCCAAGTTTGTATTTCAAGCTGTTGTGCCAACTATATAACCCGTTGAAGGACACTGGGTCTCTCAAACATGGGTGCTTCATAACCAAGGCCTCTGCTACCTGCTCCCTTTGTGCCTTAGAAGGATAGGCAGTGTAGGCAAAGATGGTCTCTGCAAGTTTGTCCAGAATGTTGGATTTTACAGCAGGATTGTTGAGAAGGGTTCCATCCTTCTTGTGAGCTTCATTGGCAGCTTGTAGAATAAGCTCAGTGTCAAGGGAGAAGGTAGGTACCTCAAACTGAGCAGGCCAAGACTCAGAACGAAGGGAAGCAGTGCTTCTTGGAGAACACAGAATAATGGTGTCAGAGGATGCAGAACATGAACCTGCATCCTCTGAAGAATCAACACCACTGCTACCAAAGCCAGCTCGGACTCCTTTAACACTCAGAGAATCTTCAATCGTTAAAATGATCTCTGGTTCCACAAGAACCACTTTGATGGTGTCTTTGTCCTTTATTTCGTTAGTTTGAAGAAGAGTGAAAAACTGTCCATCAAAATCTTGATCCTGGAACTGCAAACTAAAATCTTGCTCAATATCAAATGTCTCTTGAACAATAGTCTGTAATTCGTTCACAGTTTGGGGGATTCCAGATGGCAGGGAAAGTTTGCGAATTTCTTCTTTCAGTATGACACGAAGTCTGGCCGACATATTGAGTCTGTCTAGGAGGGGAAAAAAGAGAAGAAATCAATCACTGGTAAATATTAAAGAAAAAAATGAACCATTTCAATTTCAATTGACACAAAGCTAAAAAAATTTTTTTATCATGAATTAAATAGCAACAACACAACAACAAATGAATTAAGCATTACTTGTGTAGCCTTGATCCATTACAATTTCACTTCAAATGAGTTTAAAAATAAGAACCACACATAGGTCACTTTTCAGGAAGACAACTCAGTGACATTTGGGATTTCCTTTTTTTTTAGATCTTAGATTGTAAACATAATATATACTGTATTTACTTAACTACCTATTCTTGAATAGGAAGGTGACGCTTCAAAGTGACATATCGCTTTCCCTCAACAATATATGCTGCAAGAGGGTAGGAGTCTGTTAGTTCTTGTTGCTGGAGGACTGTCACTTGTCGTGTGGATTCCAGTTCAAAAGATCGAAGATGTTCACTGTACCATGACACTAGACACTTGACAGCAAATACAGGCTGGTCATGAACAATGAAGATCAGACTCAGTTCAACAAAATCTGGAAGCCCTCCAGTGGATCCATAGGGTAAAATCATTCCCACTGAGTAACTGGTGCCAAAGCAGGTCACTGTATTGGCCACCTGAATATACATCTCCCCTGGAAACTTCCTTTGCTCTGCTTCCTGTAGGTTTTCCTTTAGGACATCTACAGGAACTTTGGAAACATTTGAGACACTGAGTGCAGGTGTCAGTAAATCTGTGCCATGCAGGTGGTAAGCGAGCATGAACTGATGCTTAACAGCAAGAGACAGTAAAATGTTGCGAAAACAGCTGGTATGTCGGACAACTCGCTTGAAAAAACGATGTTTTGCCTCGAAGCGCATCGTCCACAGAGCTACAAGTGGTCCAAAAGCCTTGATTAGTTGGGGATAATGCTCAAGGAAATGGTGCTTCGGTAGAAGTCTTGCTTGTGGGAAAACCTGCATATACGTATCTATGCCTGTGCTCTGAAATCTTGACGTCAAGGTATCGAATAGTGTCATTGGTGTGAAGTGGAGAAACTACCACTTCAACAATGTCTTTGAGAGTCATCAGAAGATGCCATGCTGGTTCACTCTCTGGCACTTTATATCCAATGATGAAAGGAAGAAGACGCAGTAGGCTCCAATTTTCATGAGCGTTTCCACCGACACTTTTTCTGCTGGAGATATTCAGTGGGACCGGCTGCGGGCTGTCAGTATTGTCACTCCATTTGTAGGGGAAGTCTCTGATTAGGTCATTGAGTTGAGACAAAGAAAAGTAGTTTTTCTTTATGAAAACATTAATGCACAAAGCCAACTCAAGAGGTACTATTCCCTCAAACAGGTCATGGAGCAAGTCTGGTGGATACCCAGACAAAACATGAAAATATTTCGGTTTATTAGTTAAGGCACACTGCCTTTTCACACCGAAGCAATGAGCGCCAGTGGGACTCTCGAAAGCGGCTTGTACATGAAGAGAATGTTCCTGCTTTATTCTTGCTTGGAAGGACCCAGTTCTGACTTCTTTTTCCTGAAACTCTGAGTGCCCTCCTAAACAAAACCTACAGACAAAAGATCCAGAAAAGCTTTCCAAGAAGCCGCCGATTGAATGGGCACCTAAATTGTCTGCTATTACACTAACAACTGTACCCTTGATTTTCTTTTCAAAAACAGGAATAAACAGCCCTTCCTCTTCCAACTTAGCAAGATCTTTCAACAGTGGCTCTAGCACTGCCTCATAGCCATACTTTTTTACATCCACAGACTTGCACAGCACAGCTAAATAAATTGACTAGAGTGTGGAGCGAAACTGTGGTGGGACATTTGCCAATACCCAGTAAACTGCTGTGATCTTGTGTTTTTTCCGAGATGTTCCAAGTGGGTTGCAAATCTCAAAGTCATCAATGTAGAGAAGGAGGGGCAGAGTTAGGTCTCCAGTGGACAAAAGGGCATTTTCTTTGCAATAAGTTCCATCCTGAAATGACTCGTACTGTCCCTCATGAGTAGTGAATGAAGTGTTGAAAGCTTTCTCCTGGATGTCTTTCAGGCTCAATAACTGTGACAATAACTGAAGAATAGGAACATACTGTAAAGTTCGACGTCCCTTCTTGTCCAGAATGTATTCAACAGGCTCAATCACATTAAATGTTCTCTTAAAAAACTGTCATCTTTTATAAGATGTGGAAAGGGGGCCGTCAGCTCTCAAAGCAGTGCTAATGGGGCTTGATTCACTCAACTGTTTGACTAAATCTGAGACAACTTGATCTTCAAGCACACAGTCATGTTTCCTCAAACATGAGTTTACAGTCTTTCTTATGCCAGGACCTGACACTGAAGTTGATATAAACTGAAGCTCTGTGACTACTTCAGTAATACACTTGCTTGGCACATGATAAATGCTCTCCAATTTCAATAAAAGGTGACCTAATTTAATTTCAATTTCTTCCTCTTTCAATTCTTCAGCCTCAGACTCGCCTGAACATTCATATGCCCCAGAACCATGTGCTTCAGCTATATCATCTGTAATGTTTGATTTATTCCCATACTTCTGTATAATATGTGCCTGAAAATCACTTAAAGTATGTGCTTTGTGTTGTCGGGATCTGTGTGACGCAAATGTCCCATAAACATTCGTGGAAAAACCCCACTCTCTAAATACACAGGTCACAGTTTCATTTTTCCGAAGATGAACTCCAAGATGGTGAAAATAGTCGTTTTCAGTAAAGAAACAAGAATTGCAGAGTTCACAACTGAACCGGATTACTTCTGTTACTGATTTGTCTGTTGAATGTTTCCTTGACAAGTGCGTTTTAAGTGCATTCCAGGTTTTGAAAGAGCAGGGACAACCTGCATGTAAACAGGGAAGAAATTCGCTGTGGTCGTGCCTTAACCTGTAGTGCCTCAAAAGTTCACTTGCTTCAGTGACAACAAAAGGTACAGATCTTGCAAATCCATCCCATAAAAAAAGATCCAACTGTATCTCGGGGGAGCAACTTTGGTGGTCTTTCTGGTAGAGATTAATGTGGGACTTGGCTGACAAATTTTCCATGTATGTGGGAATCCAGATTGCAGTCAGGGGCTTGGCTTCTGTTTAGCAGCATTAACTGTCCAACCTCAATAGAAAAAAAATAAAAGGAAAACAAATTTCAAAATGTGTTGCCATTTGACCATTTACAGTATTAATCAATGGGACAACAGGTATAGGGATTACCACAGCAGATTTCTACTTTCAACATGCTAAATGTAGAGCTCCTTCAAAGCCTGAATTGCATCAAAACAAACAAACAAACAAAAAAACTACTTTACTACAAATCAACATTGACTCTTTTCAATGTTTAGTAAAAGATAATATCAAACAGGTATCCAACCGTGTAATCCCACTTATTTAAACATATCTGTATTGATTATCAGAATTTCAAAACAAATATACAATGTGTTATTTAAACAAGTGTCTATTCACAACAAAAATAATATATATTCAAATAATTTCCATGCGCAAGTTGTACAAAAGAATCAGTTCTATATTGCAGTTGATATGTCTTAAACCCTTTCAGTTGCAGCTCAAATATTCTTGTGAGGCAGATGATTGTTCTGGAATATATGACTGAGCAGGAGCATATGAAATTGAAGAACTGAGAAAATAAAGAGCTTCACTTCAGGACCTTCTTTAATTAGAGTAAAAGTAATCTGTTATAACATTTATTTGGATAGCCTCATGTTATAGACATAATGATTATTTTCACAGGTAATCAGACAGGATTCAAAGTAATGTTCTCAAAACAATCACGTTAACCTATGAAAATTAAAAAAACTTTTTTTTTTTTTAAATCATAATTTCAAATGTCAAACGTTGTCTGCTTTATGAGCTAACTGATTAAATCAAACTATTGCCCACTTTCCCACTATAATCAGTCAAGTGTTTGAACTTACCTTCATCCAGTCTACTGGTGAAGATCTGTGAATCACCTGGAAGAAAGAAAATATTGTAGTTATCGTCCAGAGAATAAAAGAGACCAACACCATAGATTTTTTTCTTTTCAAATATAATTCACAACCTTATCTAAACAGAATTACTTTTTTAAAAAACAAAGGGAAAAGACTTTGGTAACTTTTAATGTATGGTGTTTTTCAAATGTATATACAAAATTCCCTCCTAAAATATTTCAATCTAATATGTCAAAATAATGAAACAAGGATCTTGAGACAAGCATTTCATTAAATTCAAGTTGGAAATTAACACACACTGAGCACCCTATTTGTACATTTCAACTGTTATTTTCAGAAACCCTGTGATAGAAATGCCTGACTGTAAGTTACTGGTTCTGTGGTCACATCCGTCAGCTGATAATGCTCATCAGTCAACCTGTTATATTAATGTCACTTCAGTAACTCCCAATGAGGATAGAGGCCCAGCAAAAAAAAAGTGCTGTACTCATGGTGGGTTAAGATGAGATAAGACTTCTCATCTCGTGTTGATGTTGAGTTCCTCCATAAAAAAACAAATTTTATTCATTTTAACAGGTCCTAGACCTGTTAATGTTCATGTAAAGTGTCCTGAGATAAGGCTTGTTGTGATTTGGCCAATACAAATAAAGATTGATTACTAAATTGACAGAGGAGAAATTTTAAAATAATAACAGATTCACTTTTCAGCTAGACACAGATCTACAACGGAAAGTATATGAAAATGCGCCCTATCACGAAAAAATATGGAATAACTGGTTAACATGCATCTCAAGTGCTCTTTCTGGCCTGGAATTTGTGAGCTGCAGACTTCGGCAAACAGGTGCCTAAACAGGTTCCTTGCTATACGACAGTCTCTGCGGTTACTGGCGTAATGTGCTTCGGACCCGACATGAGAAATCCGGCTCGCTCTAAGTGCGCAATAGCCAGACAATGACAAAGCCTTATAACAGGCAACCAGTAGTTTAGCGGCACAATGTTATGTCTGGACGGGTCAGTTTTGGTTAATCTTCTCGTGCTGGCTAGCCAGTTTTAACGTTTAGGTCAGATGACCGGTACCTTTCATGTTCTCTAAAACCCGCTGTTGTAAAATTGTAGTGCGGGGCTGAGCGGAAGGTTACGGTACCGCAAAGCGCAAGAATCTCCTCCCGACTGTTCCTGAGAGGAGAGTCTGTAGCTCGTTAAAAGACGCCATGTTGTGTCGCGCGCCGACGTTTCAATAAACCAGAGACGCCACGTTGTGTCGCGCGCCGACGGTTCAATAAACCAGTTAACAAATCAACCAGTGAGCCCAAAGCGGCGTATGTAAACAACAACAGACACTTACGGCCGATGAATTAATTTAATATTGCGGGCAAGTCGAGAGTAACGATCGTCACGACCAATCAGCAGACGGCTGCGTTGTCGCTCCTCCTCACAGACCCGCTTCTCGGTGCTCGGTACCGCAAGGGAGGGGTAGCGGAAAATCGTAGCCGGCGGACGCGGGTTCTTTCTGTACCATCCACAACTTTTCAGTCGGACCGCGCGAAAACCCGTCCACCCGCCCCCCCTACCCCCCTTGCGATGCTCCGCGACAGAAAGTGCGGTGGAACCGCGTCTAAAACGTACTTAATGACCAAAGGTATCCTCAGTTACCACAACACACCTCGGGTAAATTTTATTGTTTCGATAACTTCAAGAAAATGAAGTCATGTAGTCTCTAACCCACTCTTTTAAAAACTTTCCACTTACCTTATTGCCTTCTTCCTACGCAATACCGTGCCTCGTCTCCGGTATTTGAAGCTATCGCCACAGGTCCGTTGGCACTTGGGAACACTAATGGCTTATGGGTATTGTAGTATTTGGTGCTTAAAAATGCCGATTGGAACGAGTAAAGACAACAAGATCTTTTTTGTTGTGTGGATGAACTTAACAAGAATGGCTCACATTACTTAAATTATTCATGTTCCAAAAAAAAATCAAAATGCCTTGTATTTTGAATAAATATTTTTGACTTCAATACTAGATATATTTGTGTAAACATACTAACTTCAATTTTTATTGTTGATTTCACAGATTCAATTAAGTTGAATTTACTTAACCTGAAATTCATTTTTATCAGTGTGTCTATGGTCGCTGAGGCGTCTAGTGTATATATGTCTATGGTTGCTGAGGCCTCTAGTGTATGTCTATAGTCGCTGAGGCCTCTAGTGTATGTCTATGGTCGCTGAGGTGTCTAGTGTGTATATGTCTATGGTCGCTGAGGCCTCTAGTGTATGTCTATGGTCGCTGAGGTGTCTAGTGTGTATATGTCTATGGTCACTGAGGCGTCTAGTGTGTATATGTCTATGGTCGCTGAGGTGTCTAGTGTGTATATGTCTATGGTCGCTGAGGCGTCTAGTGTGTATATGTCTATGGTCGCTGAGGCCTCTAGTGTGTATATGTCTATGGTCACTGAGGCGTCTAGTGTGTATATGTCTATGGTCACTGAGGCGTCTAGTGTATGTCTATGGTCGCTGAGGCGTCTAGTGTATATATGTCTATGGTCGCTGAGGCCTCTAGTGTATGTCTATGGTCGCTGAGGCGTCTAGTGTATATATGTCTATGGTCGCTGAGGCCTCTAGTGTATGTCTATGGTCGCTGAGGTGTCTAGTGTGTATATGTCTATGGTCGCTGAGGCCTCGAGTGTATGTCTATGGTCGCTGAGGTGTCTAGTGTGTATATGTCTATGGTCACTGAGACGTCTAGTGTGTATATGTCTATGGTCGCTGAGGTGTCTAGTGTGTATATGTCTATGGTCACTGAGGCGTCTAGTGTGTATATGTCTATAGTCACTGAGGCATCTAGTGTATGTCTATGGTCGCTGAGGTGTCTAGTGTGTATATGTCTATGGTCACTGAGGCGTCTAGTGTGTATATGTCAATGGTCGCTGAGGCCTCTAGTGTATGTCTATGGTCGCTGAGGTGTCTAGTGTGTATATGTCTATGGTCACTGAGGCGTCTAGTGTGTATATGTCTATGGTCGCTGAGGTGTCTAGTGTGTATATGTCTATGGTCGCTGAGGCGTCTAGTGTATGTCTATGGTCGCTGAGGTGTCTAGTGTGTATATGTCTATGGTCACTGAGGCGTCTAGTGTGTATATGTCTATGGTCGCTGAGGTGTCTAGTGTGTATATGTCTATGGTCGCTGAGGGGTCTAATGTGTATATGTCTATGGTCACTGAGGCGTCTAGTGTGTATATGTCTATGGTCACTGAGGCATCTAGTGTATGTCTATGGTCGCTGAGGTGTCTAGTGTGTATATGTCTATGGTCACTGAGGCGTCTAGTGTGTATATGTCTATGGTCGCTGAGGCCTCTAGTGTGTATATGTCTATGGTCACTGAGGCGTCTAGTGTGTATATGTCTGTGGTCGCTGAGGCCTCTAGTGTATGTCTATGGTCGCTGAGGTGTCTAGTGTGTATATGTCTATGGTCACTGAGGCGTCTAGTGTGTATATGTCTGTGGTCGCTGAGGCGTCTAGTGTATGTCTATGGTCGCTGAGGTGTCTAGTGTGTATATGTCTATGGTCACTGAGGCGTCTAGTGTGTATATGTCTATGGTCGCTGAGGTGTCTAGTGTGTATATGTCTATGGTCGCTGAGGCGTCTAATGTGTATATGTCTATGGTCACTGAGGCGTCTAGTGTGTATATGTCTATGGTCACTGAGGCATCTAGTGTATGTCTATGGTCGCTGAGGTGTCTAGTGTGTATATGTCTATGGTCACTGAGGCGTCTAGTGTGTATATGTCTATGGTCGCTGAGGCCTCTAGTGTGTATATGTCTATGGTCACTGAGGCGTCTAGTGTGTATATGTCTGTGGTCGCTGAGGCGTCTAGTGTATGTCTATGGTCGCTGAGGTGTCTAGTGTGTATATGTCTATGGTCACTGAGGCGTCTAGTGTGTATATGTCTGTGGTCGCTGAGGCGTCTAGTGTATATATGTCTATGGTCACTGAGGCCTCTAGTGTATGTCTGTGGTCGCTGAGGCGTCTAGTGTGTATATGTCTATGGTCACTGAGGCGTCTAGTGTGTATATGTCTATGGTCGCTGAGGCGTCTAGTGTATATATGTCTATGGTCACTGAGGCCTCTAGTGTATGTCTATGGTCGCTGAGGTGTCTAGTGTGTATATGTCTATGGTTTGGATGAATAACTTTGAAAAGTGAAAGCCGGAGAACTGTGAAATGGGTTCTATTTACAAATCTGAACGAAGATGTGATTGATAGGTCTGTCACAGCTTTGTGGCGTGTATCTTCAATTTTATCTATAGATTATCTCTAAATAGCTCCATTTGTTAGAATTTTGTGGCAAAAGACGTTTGCAAAGTCATTACTGCTTAAAGTAAATGCACGAGGCTCGACTGAGCGCGGTCTTTTTGTTAGCCTGACTATAATGCTGAAGAGAAACCTGGGGCTGTTCGAGTTTTCTTCCATTAAAGATAAACAGTGGGCTTTTTTATAGACCAAGAAACTACCATCAGTGCAATTAATTAAATTAATCGCTGTATAACACATAAGTATATTTCCTGACGATTTGGGGGATATTAAAAAAGGCAAAGAGCGAGACATCTATTGTGTTTGGGAGAAGGACCCATATAAAAGAGAAGGCCAGCCGCTCCCCAGCCTCTCCTGCTCCACCTCCAGAGAGAGGTAACCTGTGTGCGCCAGGATGGGAGCCTCAACAGGCCCGAGGAGTAGCCGTGGACCAGCGGCTGTTCATAATGCAGCATCCTGGCTCTCACGTCTTTCCTCCCGGTTGCTGAGCACGGGGCTCCAGTCTACGTGTGCTGCAACTCCCCGGCCAGGCGGCTCTCCTCCCGGGGACTGATCGCGGGATAACGACTCCGGCAGGAGGCTGTGGAATGTGAGTAAATGTTTTATGCTTTCCCCAACGCATACTCTACGATTAAAAAAAAAATAGGTATGCAACACATTGCATCACTTTAAACTAGATTGTACGTGTGCGTTTTAAACCACAGCTTTACACCACGAGGAGTGACCGGAAGCGCCATCTCCACATGTCTTAGCTTAGCAATGCTACTTCCTTTAGCCTTGCGCTTTAGAAATAATAAAATGCACATTTATATGGGAAAAATGGTTTTTTAAATAAAATATCAAGGAATAAAACTACGTGTAAAATCTTAGCGAATCTGTATGGAATGAAGGTAATCCTTTCCAGGTACCTCCAGGCGAACTTTTAACTAGTTTTAAAGTCAACTCACTGTCCCATTTACTAACTTTTTTTTGAGTTAATGATTTGAAACATGCATGGAATTGTGTGCTATCTTACTAAACCTGTATGTTTCACTGTTTTGTGTTTCAGATGACTGGTGCAGACTGAGGGAATACATTTGAGCTGAAGGTGATTGATTGAGTCAATAATGTGTCTTAATAACTGGTGTGACACTATGATGATTCACTAGACTAGAGTCTCTGATTAAACCATGAAGCTCTTTCACAGTGCACTGAACACACACCACATTTGTGTGTGCCAGTCATGGTCAGCGCTGGGCCTCACTGTCACCCTTCGTCTTTCAGCAGGGTTGACCGGTGCGCTGAGACCGGGTGGAAGGACTGCCGAGACCGCGTCCAGGTGAGTTGAGTTGGGGCAGCGGATGATCTGTGGGATGATGATTTCATAGACTAGAGTCTCTGATTAAACCATGAAGCTCTTTCACAGTGCACTGACCACACAAAGTTACCAATAATATGACGAGCCTGTTTACTGCAGATCAAATATTTGGTCAATATTTCTACCCTGACAAGAGTTTGTTTTGGGTTGGATTCGGCATGAGAAGCCTCCTCAGCTCGCTGAATCATTGCTCAGAGCTGCTGCAGTATCCAGGTGAACTGGCCACTCGCTGGACGTCAGTTTCTTGCTGTAGTGGAGCTGATGTGGTCTTTTTGTTCTTGCAGCTGGTCCACATCAGGAGGAGCCGGGGCTGTCTCTCATTGGTAAGTTTAATGTTGAGTTGGTCTCATACATGTTCAAGTTTCAGGGTGACGTAGCAGCAGCATGATGTTCACTGCCTACACATAAAAGCATCTATAAAATGGTTATTTAAAGATGTCTATACAGTTCATATGTGAGTGATGCCTACATGAGCCTGTTTCAGAACATCAGCTTGATATGAGAAAGAAGAAAAAAAAATCAGTTGATCCCTCCTGTTAGTGATAGCAGCATCACACTTATGCAAGCAACTTTTAGTTATGAAGAACTTTAATAACACATCAGTGGACCAAAGAGCTGTACAAAAAGAATACATGGGTAAATGTGCAGTTTGCAAATTTACATCAAATAGATCAGATACAGACAAAACAACTAAAATGGATGCAGGTGAATCAAATTAAAAAGGATAAAGACTTTTAAGGGTTAATAAGTCTGCAGTCTACGTGGTGCTGAATGTCAATGAGAAAGGGCATGTTTTAAAAACCCACAGGGAAGGGGCAGGACATTCCTCAGCAATGACTGCAAAAATAAAATAACTCCTGAGTTGGTTTGATCTGAAAAGATACTGGAATGTTGTCTGACAGTAGCTGTTGTGCTTTTATAAAAAGTGAACTTGACTCAGAATGAGACTACGAACATGTAAAGGGTCAAAGCTGTTTCCTTTCTTTCACTGTGGATGAAGTTTATTCCACATAATGTTTCCAAATCTGACAGGTTTGATTCTTGAGTAAAGTTTCAAACATGTTCTCATTAGTATTCGGCCTCATTTGGCAGGAACGTTTTACAGACTGATCCTTAGTAACTTGAGGCCATTTTAGAAAGACGTGTGTGAATTTTGAAGTTCTGCTGCAGCTCTGAGCCGGTCTGTGATGATATGCTTTTTCGGTTCTGCTGATCAAAGCTGAAGTTTACTCGCAGCGCACTGAGACCCTCAGACTGCAGAGACCTGCTGTGTGTGTGTGTGTGTGTGTCCACGCAGTGTCTGTGGTGAACTGGGTTTGTGTGTTTTCAGGTGAGACTACAGCTGGACATGAACTGCTCCTCACGTGGGTCACAGAAGTGAGTAAACCCACTGAACTGCAGACTGAGGCGAGGAGGAGCTTGTCCCTGATGGAAGGGGATCTTGTACAGGTCCTGCAGTGGATGTGGAACTGGTCCAGACTTGGGGCGGTCCACAAACTCCCAGGAAAGAAAGTCGATGTGGAAACCAGCTCCGCAGTGAGGCTGCTCTTCAGTTTGGACTTGATAATGAAAGTTGAACTGCTTGTATCCATGTGTTGAAGGAAATTGTTCAATAAAAAGTTGACCACATGCTTTCTTGGTGGGTTTTTCCTGAAGAAAACTTGATATATTTTTTAAAACTTAAGACACATTAAATAGGTTAAAGTTTAGAAGGGACAAAGTTTTTTTTTTTCCAGTGCAGACAGGGACCTGTGTAGGATTTAGTTTGGTCTCTGATCAGGGTTAAAGCTTTATCAGAGTGTAGCTCCAACCTCTGGAGGGTAAATGATCAGAATATCTGACCTACTTGTTTAGAGAGCTGTCCTAGTTTGGTTTTTTATAAATGGACATGCAGTTATCTTGTTCATTAAACTTGTCTGAGCTACCATAACTCGTGTGTGTCCTGGAGGACTGGCGTCCTGCAGGTTTAGCTCCTCCCAGTTTCACCACACCTGCGATTGAGTTGCTCGTTATTGGGCTCTTTCACAACCTTGGTGATGACGTCATTAGATTCAGGTATGCTGAAGCAGGGCGAGAACTGAAACCTACAGGACACCAGTCCCCCAGGACAGTTTGGACACCTCTGCCATAAATGTTCCGGTGACGGGCCGTTTTCTTAATGTCAGCCTCGGTGGGACACACACACACACACACACACACAGACACACACCTCTGTCCACTTTATTAGAACAAATGAGCTCCGGTCTGTTCCTGTAGGAAGACCTGAAGGTCAAACTGAACGAACCTTCATGATGTTTAACAAACTGTCTCCAGAGAAACAAGATCTCCAATAAAGAGGCCAGAGCAGCATGGACAAGACAGACAATAGGAACTCTGGTGGTCAAACTCTGTGTGCGCGCGCGCGTGTGTGTGTTCTCAGCCGGAAGTGTGTGTAGCTGTGTGTGTGTGTGTGCGGTTTCATGCTAGCAGATCGGTTAGCTCCGCTCGGTGCTCTCAGCTCCGTGTTTTGCTCTTTTCTTCCACTTTAACTCTCCAGTTCAGTCTTTCCTCGGCTCCCGGAGTCCCGGTGCTGTCCCGGGTGTAGTTTGAGGACTGTTCCGGACCAGAGGCCGTTGTCCGGGCTGAGTTTGAGCAGGTTAGCCCGCGAGGAGCTAACAGCCGTGATGTTGACGTGGAAGGAGAGAAGCGGAGTTTAAAGTCTGTTTTTCTATCGATCGATCATCGATCCAGGTGGGAACAGGACTCGGAGCTCCTGGCAGCCCGGAGGAGTCCGAGCTGCCAGATGTTGAAGCAGTTTGGAGGTGAGGAGATGAACTAAAGTGTTTATTTCTTCTGCAGGTATCTCACACTCTTCCTCACACTCTTCATCACACTCTTCCTCATCTGAACCAGTCTGTGAGTCCGGAGAGAACAAGCATGCAGAGCACAAGTTGTTGGTGTCACGGTCATTTCCTCCAGGGCCTGGAGGGGTAGTTGGGGCAGTTGGGGGCGTGTTGCAGAGCTCCAGCACACCCTCGGGTGTGTCTGGCCCAGAGACTTGATTCTGCCCACAAGTATTTCCACTTTTCCGCTGACTCGACAGCTCATGTGTGCTGTTCCCCTGGATCCTTGAGCTGCCAAGCAGGGTCGAGTAGAGGAAGCGGCCGTCTTTATTTCAGCCATGACGGCTCTGGCTGGCAGGGCTTGGGGGTGGCTGCGCTCCTGGGGCGGCAGAGCCGACCCCCAGCACACGCCTGCTGGGATACCCCGGGGGCAGAAGCCACCGGGTGGGGGTTCCTGGACCTCGTGGATGTGGGGAGGGTGGAGGCGTCAGGGCGAGCAGAGTAGTCCAGTGGAGGAGTACTGGGAGGCCCCGGAGAAGATCCAGCAGCTGGAGGTCAAAGATGTCGGCGCAGAGGTCAAAGTGTCCAGCTGGTGGAATCGATACCTGCCTACGTCCTACCTTGGGTTGAGGAGCACTGAGCAGAGTGGACTGAGACGGAGGAAACACGGTGTTCGGAGTGGAGATCCGTGGGACGGAGATGTGGACGGAGACTTTTCTGACTATGATACTCCTCCTCCGTCTCCCACGCCGCCCTCTCCGCTGACGTCTCCGTTTCGACTCTTCATGAACAGCTGGACAGCGGACATCATCCCAGAGCACTACGAGATCTGCTTCAACTTCTTGCGACACCTCTTCGACCTGTTCGTGGTGGGCTTCCTCTGGACCGTGTCCCCCCCCACCAAGCTGGTCCTGGAGGTTCTGGGGGTCCAGGGGCCCTTGAGGCTCTGGTTCCATGGGATGGCCATGTTTTTCGTCTCCGCTGTCGGAATGGCAGGATTACTCGGTTTGATTCAGGAGTATTTGCCTCAGTTTGCATTGATCTATGGGATCATTCAGGCAGTGGTGATCTCCGTCAGCGTCCGACAGAGTGTGATCCTCGGGGTGGACGAGGACACTGAAGAAAGGCTGGATGAAGAGACGAACGAGGCTGATGAAATGAAAGACGGGAAGGAGCAGCTCCTGTTGGCCAAAGACAAGGTGAAGATCAACTAAAATGAAGGTGAGTCTCTCCATTGTTCTGGTAAAGTAGATTCAACCTTTTTGAGAAAGGAATTGGTTTCAGATTTAAACCTGGGATGAATCGTGGTTGACTTTAAAGATCACAATAACGAAATGAAAAAGACAAAACACTGAAAACTCTAACACACAGCCACCAGGACTGGAACTGTCCTCCAGTCACAATGTTAACGTGCTTTTTAACCAGAATTAGAAAGGACTTTGCATGTCTGTGCAGCAGGATTACGGCCGAGGGGAAACCACCTGTTGTCCATAAAATCAGGCAAACCATCGGCACCACATTCTCATCTATCAATAGTTTCAGTGCCTCTACAGTGTCAGAAACATTCTGCAGTCAGTCCACAGGAACAGAACCGGTGTTTAGTCTTTTCTTCAAAGGAGAATGAAATGATTAGTTTGTTTCCACGGCAGTTCGGGCTGCGCCATGTTGGATAAATCTGAGCTAATGTTCAGTACCATGATCTAGTGTGGTCACAATACCAACATTTTGGTATCGGTATCGATACCACCATGTAGTGGTGATATCGGTATCGATACCACCATGTAGTTGGATACTTTCGATACTTTTCGATACTTTTCCAAATAAAAAGAGAACACAAAAAATGTCATTAGATCCAGCCTGTCTTAAGGAGGACAAATGTCTTTAAATGGTTTGTTACTAGAGACCAGAAGAGACGTAATGTCTTCTGGATCTTTGTTCTGCATCAGAGGTTCAGGTCAGACTAGATGGAGCGACCCGGACTAAACCACTGATCCAGTCCGTCTCCTGGTTCCTGGACGAGGCTGTCAGCTGGTGAAATCAGTGACGTATCACGTTTTGGAGTGACGCGATGACATGGCTCTCACTGGCTCCGTTAACGGTGGAAAAAGAACCGGTTCTTTGGCGGTGCTCATTTAAGAACTGGCTCTGGTACCGGCCCTGAACTAGAACCTGGTTGTTGTTGGTGGAAAAGCCCTAAGAGAGACCAACTTACTCTCCTCGGTGCAAATTACAACAGTGACGCTCCACGGCGAAGGGGAAAATAAAATAAATAAAAAAAGATACCGGTACCAGCCGGGCCCAGTATAGTATCGTTTGAAAGGAGTCAGTACCGTGATACCAATACAGTACCGGTATACCGAACAACCCGACCATGATCACAACATGACTAACACCTCAGGTTAGGATGTTTGTGATTTGGTGCTGTACGTCCAAATAACGGTACTCTTTCTCTTCTTGGGCACACTTTAGAACAAAAGCAACTGGGTTCTTTTTCTCAGGTTTTTTTAACCGTGTGTGTTTCTGATTGGACATTCGTGTACAAGATGTCTTTAGCAGCGTCACTAGAAAATGGTCTAGGGTGTCTTGAAGCAGCTCCGACTGTAAGATTGATTAAATAGAAAAGTCGTAAACTGAACCTTCAAAGTAGGGAAGGCGTCAGCCTCCCGGACTGAAACTGGGAGCTGGTTCCTCCTGAGAGAAGCCTGAGAGCTCAAAGCTCTGCCTCCCGTTCTACTTTTAGTATATGATTGAGCATGACTGTCACCTCAAATGGTTTTATCGTTGATTTATATTATGTCTGCAGAAATACAGAAAAGAGTCAAAACAGAAATTCAGCTTGAGGAGGCAACATCCTCTTTGAAATCGGTTTTCACATAAAGTGTGTTCCTAATGTAGGTTTGGTTGAAGAGCAAAGATATGTCTCGGTGTGTCCAGTCATGGCTTCAGTGTAATCTTTGGGTTGAACCAGCACAGGTTTCCTCATCAGTGTGAGGCTGAACTGATGACACAGTATCTTTATGTTCTGCTATTTTAGTGCATCTAATTCAGACTCTGTAAGACGAGGGGGTGGAAAGCCACACAGTAAGACCCTGTTGAAAGTGTTTTGATCGTGTTACCAGAGCAGAAGTGTGAAACCGCCTGAACCGCAGACTGAACTGAAGGATTGACTGATTCTCTGCTGCTTCAAACCAGTGATTTATCATGACCACATCCAATGAGAGAATTTATTTAACCAGAGTAAAACATTAATGTCTGCTGGAACAATTATAAATGTTACCTTGGTTGTTCCACGTTGTTCCACGTCCCTGCTAGAACAAAGATCAGAGTTTGTCAGACTTCTTCCAGCGTTTTCCAGGTGAGAACGTGTCGATGTCTCCATGTTTCTCCTCTATGACCAAACAGTCTGATGATCTGTGGACAGTTAGTCCACAGAGGAGATGTGTTTCCTCATTATGAGCATTTTTTATGGATCATTGTTGCTGGACGTTCCCGTGGGCTCTCCACCTTCCTGTGGGCTCTCCACCTTCCTGTGGGCTCTCCACCTGCAGGAAGGTTTTTAATGGTGCAATGTGATCTGGGTGACGGTGCTCAGACTGACACCCCCACCATTTGGAAACGAAGAAGATGGATGGATGCTGCTGGTCAATGCAGCAGTTTTATAACTCGTCCCAACAAGCTGCAGTTCATCTCCATCTCTCAGGAATACAGCAGGAATAGAAGGAAAACCGATGGTTTAAAAGAAAGATGAGACTTATTATAAAGTACCATTGAAATTAGGATTTCATGTTTGATATATTCAAAATAAATTCCATGGCTGCCATTATGGTTGAGAACAGATATCGTAACAATATTGTTTAAGTTATTAGGAACGATATCTCCTTTATTCTGCTGCTGTAACAGAACATATTGAGCTTTCCATGTTCCTCCATCTGGCTTCGATTCACCAACTCACCATCTGCGCCAGCAGTTTCCCACACCTCCAGACTGTGCCTGCACAAGTATCCAAGTATGCATACTGATTATATTTTATTTTCATAAATCACAGCGTTTGCGTGGGAATTGGCGGACGAATCTCGCGCTCTGTTTTGTGCGTAAACAACTTCTATAAATGAGGCCCCAGGTCTGTTGTACTGTTCTGTCCTTGGTAACGTCACGTAACTGGTCAGAGGAGTTGCTTCAGATTTCTCTTCATACATTTTACTTCAATAAGACAAGGATTGTTACAATAGAAGTTGTACCTCTTATCAGTTATTAAAAGTGAGTATCTCTTTCAATGCCACAGAAGCCTACAGGCTGTTTCTCCTCTTGGCAGTACATCCAGCAGCTCCAAAAGTCCTGGAATCAAACCCTGAACCGAGCACACAGCCACATACTTTCACTTCAATCTTTGGCAACTTTAATCAGTCCGATTGTGTTACATGAAACCGTGTTTGTTCTCAGAATGAAAATCTGTACATAAATACACCATAGAGCTCAAAAATACATGTTACTTCAACTATAGGATTCTAAATATTAACCACTGCCATGCCAAGTATCACGGGCGTTTTTTTTAATGTTTCATGAGCTGTATAAACCAGAATATCTTTTTTTGTGTAAGATATCACATTTGTTCCTGTCAAGATGACTGACTGCAAACAAACTGAAGAAATTTATTTATTTGTTTATTCATTTTTCCCCTTGTCCTGTTCGGCAGCTTGGGCCAACAATATGATGTGATCTAGAACCTCCGGAGTCAGAACAGTTTTTGTTCTTGAACAGGAAGAGACCTGGAGTCTCCTCCTGCTGCTGCTTTATTAGAAGTTGGCATGGCTGCCGTACACGACCGGGGGGGGAACGCTCAAAGAGAGAGAGAAGAGAAGAGAGAAGACTGAGGGAGAGGGGGGAGGGGGGAGGGGATAACATGCAATATCCTTGTTCGTGCTACATATATAATTTGCAGTTATCACACTGATCCAAATACTTTCCAACTGTTAGATTAGATTAGATTAACCAGCCTGAGCAGCTCTATCTAGACAGTAACATGATTTTCTAGATTAACCAGCCTGAGCAGCTCTATCTAGACAGTAACGTGAAGCAGGAACATGAATTAACAAAGAAGCAACAACAAAAGAAAAACATGATTTTGAGAGTTTGAGCAAATGATGACAGAGAACAAGCAACTTCAGAAGCACCTTTCGTGTGTGTGTGTGTGTGTGTGTGTGTGTGTGTGTGTGTGTGTGTGTGTGTGTGTGTGTGTGTGTGTGTGTGTGTGTGTGTGTGTGTGTGTGTGTGTGTGTGTGTGTGTGTGTGTGTGTGTGTGTGTGTGTGTGTGTGTGTAGAGAGGAGCTGTAGTCCTTTGGTCATGTGATTTAAATTTAGTGATTTGTATGTCAAATTATTCTGGTACTTACCATGTGTGACCACCAGATGTCACTGTCTGACAACAGAAAACTACTACAGTACGACAGAAAAACATCCATTACTACTGTCGAGGACAGAGCAAGAAAAATGTCCACAGCAGAATTTAAAGTAAGACTAGAAAACAGAGTTCAGAGAGAAACTTGTGAGGCGGTGGAGAGAAGAAACTTACTTTGGTGATAAATACATCTTTAGAATGATGCTGATAGCAAGTAAAAGGGCGAGTACCAGGAAGTGGTTGAAGACAGAGGTTCCTAATGTTGAAGACTGGGTTGATATCAGACATGACATATATGGGATGAAAAAGTTAACTTTTCCTGTGAGACTGGAGGACACTTTAAAAAAAACTGGATTGAATATATTAAACAAATTAGCTTAGACTTAATCTGATGTGTATATTGTGTAAATCCCTGAGTTCATAGCTACAGAAGGTGAAGTGTGTTGATTTATTTTACTTTATCTGTGGCACCGGTAATATTGTTTGTTCATTAAGCCAAGACATACTTTATTCAAGTACAAGTATAGGTATGGATTATTTTTGTTGAGATGTTTTCGATGATGTCTGTGAGAGTGGTGAAGCATCTCAGTGGATATGTGTGAAGAGGAGTGTGCGCGACATATTCGTATGGGTACCAGTTGTTTGCAGAATGTTTCTTATAAAGTTCAGTAAAAAGAAAATAAGTGTGGTTTCACTCCTCCAGCAGCTCATGTCCTGTCCTGTGTCTGTCCTGCAGGTGGAGACGAGTCCTCCTGCTGTCCTGCAGGTGGAGACGAGTCCTCCTGCTGTCCTCCTGCCCTGCAGAGCGTTCCACTGCTCCACTGCTCCACGGCCACTCTGGACTCTTCCTGCTCATTTCCACTCGTCACACAAGCTTGAGTTGGGTCACTTTATTGAGGACAGAGAGCTTATAACACTACCTTCACCTGTATTTACTTTTAATTTCGTCACATGTAAGGGAAACGACACTGCGAGCGTGAGACAGAGAGACCCGAGTCGTTTTCTTAAACCCTGACAAGCTGGGACGACGGGTGATCATCAGACTTCTTTCATCATCAAGTTCAATATGCTTAAACCCATTCAGAATCTGAGGCTCAGCTGAAAAGAAGAAGAAGAAACTTGCAGGTTAAAACTTTCTTGATCCTCGGAGGGGAGGATGAGGATGAGGAAGAGCTCCAGCAGTCTCAAACACTTTCTGGAGAAGGACGAGACCTGGAGGAGCTGACGGAGGTCTTGAGGAGTTGGACGGAGTAGACGTCTGTGACGAGGCCTTACACACTGACCTGAATCCTTCTTCATCCCCCCCCCCCCCCCCCCCCCCCCCCCCCCGGTGGTTTGGGCTTCTGACCGATGTGAAGCACAAAGTGTCCTGCTGGGAGGTTCCCCCCCCCCCCCCCCCCCCCCCCCCCCCCCCAGGAGAATCCACATGCTCCCCGTTCTGAAAGGACAAAGACTCTACTTCAACTCTATCATATAGTTGTACTTTATTGTTAACCTCGCCATGTTTCTGAGTGTCGGAGATCTGTTACTCATCAGCTCCAGTTCTACACACAACACACTCCTCAACTGCACACACACACTCCTCAACTACACACACACACACACACACACACACACACACACACACACACTCCTCAACTACACACACACACACACACACACACACACACACACACCCCCAGTGTGAAGCTCCTAACATTGTGTGTACTGTGTGTGTTGGCGGTGGAGCGGGAGTTTGAAGCTCCTGCTGTGGAATGTAGGCACGGTTTAATCTTCATCACCCACAGCAGCAGCTCACTGACTGTACCCTGGCACCGCTTGGTTCTGCCTTACGTCGTCCTTTGTGACGTCACATACCACTGATATGAACCGTCACTTCCTGTCCCTCCAGGTCTGTGATGAACTACACTTTAGTGAGGCACAGCCATGTAAAGGGCGTGGTTATTGTGGCATGTTTTTGCACACCGCAGTGGTTTCCGTCTGCTTCAGCATGTTTTCTAAGATGAATGTTCTGCAGTAGAGGTCCAGTGTTTAGAGCCGGGCTCAGCGGTCTGGACTCACTGGATGGGCTGTATGATGGGGGAGGAGCAGGTCTGATGCTCGGAGGACAGCAGCTTCAGCACAGAGACATTAATACACCAGGACACTAATCCCAGCATCTGACTGCTCACTTTAGCACAGCAAGACCACATTGACCTGAATCAGAGTTTGTGTTGATCACAGGGAAGAAGAGGCCATAGATTTATTCCTAACTCAACATTTTACTGCCTTTTGGTCAAACCCAAATGTTTGTAAACGATTCTCATGTACAATATATTGTTTTGGAGGATCAAATCTGAAAAGTCTCTGGGTCTTCATTTATTCCTGGTGTGATGAAGAGAACATGTTTTTTAAATGTCAAGGCAGGTCCTGCAGAGTGTGATGTTAGACATGAGCTAGAGCTCTGCAAACTCCAGCTGTGAAGCCACATGTGACTCCACAGCTCCTCTAGTGACTACAGCTCCTCTAGTGACTCTACAGCTCCTCTCTAGTGACTCTCCAATTCCTCTGTAGTGACTCTACAGCTCCTCTAGTGACTCTACAACTAATCTGCAGTGACTCTACAGCTCCTCTAGTGACTCTACAACTAATCTGCAGTGACTCTACAGCTCCTCTGTAGTGACTACAGCTCCTCTGTAGTGACTCTACAGCTCCTCTCTAGTGACTCTACAACTAATCTGCAGTGACTCTACAGCTCCTCTGTAGTGACTACAGCTCCTCTGTAGTGACTCTACAGCTCCTCTAGTGACTCTACAGCTCCTCTCTAGTGACTCTACAGCTCCTCTAGTGACTACAGCTCCTCTGTAGTGATTCTACAGGTAATCTGTAGTGACTCTACAGCTCCTCTAGTGACTACAGTTCCTCTAGTGACTCTACAGCTCCTCTGTAGTGACTCTACAGCTCCTCTAGTGACTCTACAGCTCCTCTGTAGTGACTCTACAGCTCCTCTGTAGTGATTCTACAGGTAATCTGTAGTGACTCTACAGCTCCTCTAGTGACTCTACAGCTCCTCTCTAGTGACTCTACAGCTCCTCTGTAGTGATTCTACAGGTAATCTGTAGTGACTCTACAGCTCCTCTAGTGACTCTACAGCTCCTCTCTAGTGACTACAGCTCCTCTCTAGTGACTCTACAGCTCCTCTGTAGTGACTCTACAGCTCCTCTGTGGACTAGAGAATAACTAAATTAAAGAAAATAGAAAGTTTCAGTGAGTTATTGACTGGTGTTTTACCTGGGGGGTAATGGGTGGAGGTAAAGAATGTTCTAAAGAAAAACTGGATTTGTCATCGTGTGGTCGTAATGATGGTCGTCATTATTTAAAAACAAACAAACAACCCATCCCCTGTTGACACTATTTTCTCTGGTTGGACCCAAAAAGGCAGTAAAACTTCATTTGATTAATCTTATGTTATAAAACGTGCAGAAAGATTTCTGTTCTCTTCAGACTGCCGTCGCTAAAATCTCTTCCTCAGGTTCCATAGCGGCGATGCTAATGCTAGGACGCGGGCCTGATGTTTGAAGAAAGAACGACGCCACTTTGAGCACAGTTCAAAAGTTTATTTCACATTAAATCTGCTCTCAGTAGAATCTACAGACGTGTGAATTAGCAGTGCCAGAACAGAGAAGGTGTGAACGTCCCAGAGCCAGTAGAACCAAGAGAACCAGCAGAAGGTGACGAAGGTGAAGATGAACGTCTGCAGGGAGTTTCAGGTGACTCCAGATGTGAACGTGGTGTTCACATCATGCAGCGCCGCAGGTCTGCCCCATAACGTGGAGGGTCACACGCAGGTCTGGGGGTCAAAGGTCAATCAGCTGCAGCCACATGGAGCTGTGGTCAGTGATTTATCCTAATGTTGGTGTGAGAACTCAGGAGAAGATGAAATATCTCATGAAAAGCATCGTTTTTCTTCAGGTTTCAACTTGAATGCTAATGCTAATTGGCTAGCGTCCCTGCTGATCAGCAGTTAAGTTTTCACTCTAAAACTGAAATACCTAAATCCTTCACTTCCTTTGGATTAATATAAACAATTGTTCATTTCTTTTGTGAGTATTGAACTTCTCTGCGTCGCCCCGTGGGCTGCTGGAGGTTTGACACCCGGATTTCAAACTACCTGCAGAGTCCAACAGGTGCAGTCCTGACGTGTGTGCACGAGATGGAAGCGTCAGTCTCTGGACGTCTGCGGTGGCACACCCCCTGCTGGCGGGCCCTGGTATCACCATCACAGGACAGTGTTGTGTCAAGACCTTGAAACAGGATTCAGGGTGAAGTGGAGCTTTGTGTTTGTGTTTTCAGGCTTTAGAGAAAACTTTGAAATGTTGTAGTGACTGAGAACTCAGAGTGACAGAGCTCATCCAGGGAGAAACTCTCTAACAGATCAAAACCATTTAACACCACTTCAAATGTTTAAACTTTAGAATGAAGATAAACCAGCTCCTGAGGCGGACCGGGACGTTTTGACGTAGACAGAAAAGTGTCTCCTGAACAATGTGTAACAGTAACTGGTAAGTAATTAAACTTGGTTTTAGGTTGAGACATTTTCAGTCTTAAAACGATTTTAAATGGAGATTGAGATGTTTCTAGTGTTCTCTTCAGTTTCAGATCTTCACCTCAGATCTCCAGGTGAAGCAGCAGTTTGTCAAGGAGAGTAAATGACTGAAACTTTGTTTGTTTTCTTTATTTGGATTGAATTCTGGTTCTTTTACCAGGAGGAGTCTGCTGCACAAATCAATGAGATGGAAATCTTTATTTACATGTCATGTTGTGGGGGCCTGTAGAGTCACCAGAGAGGAGATGTAGAGTCACCAGAGAGAAGCTGTAGTCACTAGAGGAGCTGTAGAGTCACTAGAGAGGAGATGTAGTCACCAGAGGAGCTGTAGAGTCACTAGAGAGAAGCTGTAGAGTCACTAGAGGAGCTGTAGTCACTAGAGGAGCTGTAGAGTCACTAGAGAGAAGCTGTAATCACTAGAGGAGCTGTAGAGTCACTAGAGAGAAGCTGTAGAGTCACTAGAGGAGCTGTAGTCACTAGAGGCGCTGTAGAGTCACTAGAGGAGCTGTAGTCACTAGAGGAGCTGTAGAGTCACTACAGAGAGGCTGTAGAGTCACTAGAGAGGAGCTGTAGAGTCACTACAGAGAGGCTGTAGAGTCACTAGAGAGGAGCTGTAGAGTCACCAGAGAGGCTGTAGAGTCACTAGAGGAGCAGTAGAGTCACTAGAGAGGAGCTGTAGAGTCACCAGAGAGGCTGTAGAGTCACTAGAGAGGAGCTGTAGTCACTAGAGGAGCAGTAGAGTCACTAGAGAGGAGCTGTAGAGTCACCAGAGGCTGTAGAGTCACTAGAGAGGAGCTGTAGTCACTAGACGAGCTGTAGAGTCACTAGAGAGACGCTGTAGAGTCACTAGAGAGGAGCTGTAGTCACTATAGAGGAGCTGTAGAGTCACTACAGAGGGGCTGTAGAGCCACTACACCGCTGCAGCTAACCCAACCAGCTCAGAGCAGCAGTCTTGTGAGGATGTTTCTAAACAGAACCACGGTCCAGCAGCTTCCTGCTTCCAGGCCTCGTCACACCGACAGCACAGCTCCACAGAGCGACTGCAACTCCTCCACTCACGCTCTGGAACAAAACCTCCAGAGCAGCGTCTAAAAAGCTCCCAGCCCCTGATATGACGCTGCAGGTCAAAGGTCACACTGAGGTCTAGACAGCCGAGTTCTTTACTCTGGAATTTGATCACACACACGGGGATGTGTGTGACTCTCCAGCATGCACACACACTCTGATCCTCACAGCTCTGCTTTGGACCAAATAAGAAACTATGTTTTATTGTCATGAAGACCAAATTTAATTTTAACATCAAGTTACAGTGGAAATGTGGTTCTCATGTGTCCCACAGAGACCGTCACACGCTCCAGTGTGTGTGTGTGTGTGTGTGGAACTGATTTCACCTTCACCTCAGCTGGGCCGGACTAAACTTACACATCATAAAATATCAAATGCTTTTCTTTGTTCCAGGTGAATAGTGAACATTGGATCATTTTGACAAAATGTCTTTAGACATTAACTCTCCCGTTTCTGTGATGCTAATGCTAGTCGTGTTGGACATCATCGTCTTCACTCTCAGAGACATTGAGACCCCTGGTGTACACATTATAAACTGCAGTTTCACACATTTATTCTTTTTACCTTCATTATTTTGACACTTTAATGTTTAGATCGTGACGGTTTCGTTGGACCGTCGTTGGTTGTGTTTATCCGTCTGGAGCGCTGAGGCTAGCTAGTTAGCAAGCTAACCTGCACATCACACTCTGGGACCAGTTTGAACCCTTCGACATCCTCTGATGAAAACCAGAGAAACAAACATTATTTCCACCTCTTCTTGGCTCACTGCCACATGCTGCGCCCTCTAGTGGAGGAATGAGGAACTTCTCTTTATGCGGGTTGGACTGAACCTGCTTGCAGGCGGGTTTTGTCCCCCAGGCCTGATGTTTGACACCCCTGGTTCGGAGTGCGTGTCTGTGTGAGCTGTGCTGCAGGAGGAAGAGCCTGAATAGAAACTAAAGTCTCCTGCAGAGGGCGCTCTGAGCTCAGGTCCTGGTGCACTGATGAAAAGAACTTCTTTCTGTCCGACCACATTCAATTCAACTCTCCTTTAATGAAGCGAACTCAACTGGTCTGAGCGGGGAAACTATCGAGACATTTATCAGCTCTGATTGGAAGAAAAGAGTCGACAAAGATGAAGCTCATCACTTCTCTCAGTCGTCATCACTACGGCCGCCGCAGCAACTCATCAAACATGAAGCAGCAAATAAATTAAAAGCTCACTGTGCTCAATTATTTACACGTTGGGAGCTGAACGCTCACACACACCACACACACACACACACCACACACACCCCTCTGATCACTCTCTCACACAGCAACATTCAGGAGATTTCCCTGCACATCAACCGTCAGGACTGTGCAAACCTGTCTGGAAGCCTTTGCTCGTTCTACTGAATCGTCCTTTAGCGGGGCGTCGGACATGGTGGGGGGAGAACTCTAAAACCTTCTCACTGACGTGAACCCGGAGCTCCGGGTCGTAGAGCGATGCTGATGATTAGCGGGAGGGTTAGACGACATGTCACTGGATTTCCACCTGGATGGTTGAAAGGTCAGAATGAAGGTGTCGGGTTTGGTTAACACACTTCTGATTAAATGTAAACTTGTGGTTCATGCATGTGAGCATGTTTACAGTCAAAGCTTGGAATGGTGTCTGGTTCAAAGCTTATTGTACCGCCACGTCTGGTTCTCTGTCCGACAGCCCAGAGCTGAACTCTTCTCTTCAACGTGAGAGGAGCTCTTAATGAGAGCTAATGAGCGAGTCTGTTTCCAAACCGATTGCACAGAACTGAAGAAGTTGAGGTTCGACCCGGTGATGTTTGGTCCTATTGAGCCCAACTTTAACCGAGTGCCATCAGAGGGATGATAAACTTTGGTTATTTGGCTTGAAGTGATGGAAGCAGAACGTCTGATGGACTCGTCACCTTCACTGCACTGAAATAAGTGTCTCAGTGTAAACTAGCTGGACGTCTCACGCCGGACCACAGCGGCTCCAGGGTGGTCCCCTCCTGGCTGGAGACCACCGTGACATGCAGGGGGACCACCCTGGAGCGAGCTGCTCATTCCTCTGAGACACTCTGCAGGCTGGCTCGCTGGAGCCCGGCTCGCTGGAGCCCGGCTCGCTGGAGCCCGGCTCGCTGGAGCCCGGCTCGCTGGAGCCCGGCTCGCTGGAGCCCGGCTCTCCGTCTGCGTCCAGCTGGGAATGAAGTGGAATTCTCCTGAAAGATGTCGTGTCAGCAAGACAAGCAGCAGAAACAATCACTGGAGGACATGAAGGGAGTGAAACAGAAAAGCTGAGCCAGAAATGACTGACTGATCAGGACCAGACTGAGGAGAAAGGATCTTCTACCTCTGTCGGTTACAGAGCTGCAGACAGAAGCAGAAACCTCTTAGAACCACTTCTGGCTCTATGAGGGGAGTAACGTGAGTGTGCTTGCAGACAGCAGGATGTTCCAGGAGCCGGAATCAATGATTGACCATGTGGAGGGCGTGAGAGAGAGAGAGTGGGGCGGCTGCAGGCTGGAGCACGGCATGAGGCGAAAACCAGAGTGCAGGTCTGTGGTGTGCGGTGGCGGCGACCTCCTCAGTGGCTGTGGGAGCCTCCAGAGTTTGGGGGCACTGTGCTGCCCACACCCCCCCTCGGTCCAGTGCCTCTCCGGCCGTGGCCCAGGATGCAGTGAGCGCTGCCGCAGCCTTCGTCGTCGTCCTCTCCCTCACTTTCTGAGGACGACTCTCCAAACTGTCGCGGCTTCTCATAAACACAGCAGCCTGAAACACAACGGAGCTTTGATGAGACGGAGCGGCTCTCCACCGCCATCACTTCCCCACCGCCATCACTTCCCCACCGCCATCACTTCCCCACCGCCATCACTTCCCAACCGCCATCACTTCTACCTGCATGTGTGTCAAGTCACCTTTACTTATAGAGCTCTTTAAAACTACATAAATAGACACAGGATCCTAAAAACATAAAGTGCAAACAAAAGCAGAGTCTCAAACTTAAACCAAGGAGTGAGTGTGTGTGTGAGTGAGTGAGTGAGTGAGTGAGTGTGTGTGTGTGTGTGTGTGTGTGTGTGTGGTAAACACATGGTCTTGTACAATCCTGCTGCTCTGGTTTTGAGTTTCTCTATAAAACTCGTTCCATCAGTAGAAAGAGTTTTGTGAATAAATTGTGATAAATGTTTCTTTCATATCTTAATTGAGTCACTCTGAATTTGCGGAGCATGATGGCACATGGAAGCGTATGTGAACCCACTTCGGTCCACAGTGCCGTGTCTGACCCGGGGCAGCAGCAGCCAGCGCTTCACCTCTTCTCACAGAGACACTGGGACTCGTCAGGTTACCAGTTTACTGATTAGAAATATGAACCAGTTAGAAGGACTTGTCCCATGAAAACAGCGTGGAGCTGCAGTCTACCACTTCACCGAGGTCCAGTTTACACAAGAGCTGCCACTGCTGTTTCATCATTTTAGTTTTTAATAAAGCTTCACAAACTCATGTTATCTACAGCGTGTGACCACAGCATGTCAAACCCGCTGCACTCCAGAACCGGTTTTGTCGACTCCCAACACGGCTGTCGAGGGAACAATCAGCCACAAATAGAACTAGAGTGTCCGGTTCTCCCGTTAAACAGCTTCATTATTATTACTGATTGTGGTGATTAATGTCCTGAATCAAGCGGTGCCACAGGTCGGTGCCACAGACTCACACTTTGAGGACCTTCTTCCCAGGTGCTCGTTGTCCACCGTGTCGCTGGACCACTCCACCTTCTTCTCAGTCTTTCTTTTCCTCAGCTTGATTGTTAGACTGCGTCCCTCCTGAAAGACACCAGAGGACATCTGAAGCTGCTTCATGGTGCCACCACACAACAAGGACCTGCTCCACCTGAGGTTCTAGGAAACAGGATTTCTCTTCTCGAGGAACTTCAGGGTTAACGATGGTTTTCCATACTGCAAGGCAGGTTCACTCCTTACCTTGTAAATCACCCTGGAACTTACTGAACCTCTACCCTGGTCTGGAGCAGATTATGTTCTGGACAAGAGATCAACCAGTATAAAAGCTCCGCCTCTTGACCAATCACATCTCTTGGAAAATGATCTGCCGAGTCTTAGAAGATCCTGATTGGTGTGTGGACTGTGAGAGTTTTTAGGAATAGATGCGAACTTTTTGACATTTCAAAATAAAGCCTCGTCAATGAACGCTTTGAAGTAAGTTTTTGTTCTCGACTTGTTCCCATATCCGTTAAGCTCCAAGAAGGTTGATCTGCTCTCGCCCACAGTACGCTTAGACCGGCTCCAGATGAGCGGGATGATGGATGGATGGATGGATGGATGGATGGATGGATGGATGGATGGACTCACACATGGAGCGGAGCCTCAAAACAACTCAAGGAAGAACACTGAGGGGCGTCTGTGCTGTTATAAAGGAAATTGCGTGATCACAGTGCTGTCAGTTTATATTGTCCGATGAAATAATATCGTCTAATCCCATTAAGTTACATCATATTAGAAAGGGAATTTTCTGCGACATTCCTTCGTGGCTTTGGTTGTAGAAACAGCGTTGCTTTTGTCCTGGATGATATGTTTGTATTCAGATTTCTGAAGCGGAGTTGTCTGCTCCTCCACTGTGTAAGCTGCTCTGCAGGGTTTGTGATTGGCCACATGCTACAAACTCCATCCAGTTTATGTGAACACACACTGATTAGGATGGGACAACCCTGGGTTGAGTTACCAGGTTGACAAACTGCTTCGATAAAGCTTATCAAGATCGAAAAATGTCTGGGTGAGTCAAGCAAGGTGATAGAGAGATAACCCGGGTATACTGATCTGTAGTCCAGGCCTCTGGTCCTGACTCTACAGGAACATCGAGTGATGTTCATCTGTTTGAAGGCTGATGAGTGGAAAACAACTGCAGTCAAAAATACTGAATTATGACAAGTAATGTTGAGCAAATGTGTTCAGCCTTGAATTCAGAATAATCCTGGCTGTACATCATGTGAGAAATGGGATTATTAGACACTGACGGTCAGACTTAACGTACAGTAAATGTATGAAATCACTGGAACGTCACAGTAATCTCTGTAAACAGTGACACCAGGAGTCAAACTGGATTCCATTGATCAATGGTTGAACTTTACTTTGAACAACTTTATAACTCAATAATAAACCTTCAGACTCTGAGGTCAAACTAGAGTCACACCAGGTTAAAGAACAGAAGGTGACCTATTGTGTCAGATGAGCGCAAGCCTTGTGGCTGTCTCTCACACACACACACACACACACACACACACACACACACACACACACACACACACACACACACACACACACACACACACACACACACACACACACACACACACACACACACACACACACACACACACACACACACACACACACACACACACACACACACACACCTGTACCAGAGGGCTTCACTATCACCCGCTCACACTCACTGTTATTATTTTATTAGTCCAGTGTTTTTCTGCCTCGACCCTTCCTGCTTCTGGGATGCGGTGGCAGCCGCCACACTAGGGCGCTCCGGGGTTCAAGCGTCAGGCTCAGGTAACCTGTCCGCTGTGGGAGTCGAACCTTCTCCCGAGCCCTACCTCTGGGCCACCACTGCCCAGACAAGGTGGTTTACTTGTCGGGGGGCGGGGTGCTGGTCTGAACCGTCTCACGATGTGATGCCTGTGCGGGGGGCGGGGTGGTTTACCGGCAGAGGTGGAGGGCGGTTTACCTGTGCGGGAGGCGGCGGGGTGCTGGTTTGAACCGTCTCGGTGATCGTTTCACTCGACGTCCCGGGAACCTCCGCCATGTCTGGATGCTAACGCTGCTAACGGTGCCGTGAAAGATCCGGATCTGAGCGGCGTGAGGCGGAATAACTCCCTCCGAACCCTCCGAGGACCGGTCCTGGTTCTGTCAACCACAAACTGCAAAGCAGAATGAATAATAAAGATGTTTATAGAGCCTGTGGAGAAAGGAGGATAACGCGATCTGAGCAATTCACACCGGAAACGATAGACTGTCACAATAAAACAAAAGCTCCGGCAGACATGACGGTTGCAGTTACCCACAAACTCCAATACTATTGTCAACCTCTGTTATATACGATACTTTGTGAATTTGAACTTAAACTGAAGTTATGTTCCCAGAGTTGCAGTTTAGGAGAAGTAAATATTGAAAGAAGGTTTTATTTTTTGAACCGGAAACGGAAATATATATTCATTTAAGCAGGAACATGTTCCCAGACGGACGTACTTTAGTTCCCCCTGTCCGTGATCAAAAAGGTTCCGGCCTCCAGAAGACTTTTATTTTCTCAAAATGGCAAAAAACGGACTCACAACTCAGCTTTGTAACAGAATAATGAGGCGAGATGTCGTTTCTTTGTAACGTGTGACGTGTCAGGATGTCGTGTCTTCTATTTAAATAGAATTAGGCTTTATTTTCAGTTTTCCCCGGTTTGTCTGGAGGTCGATACTGATGGCAGGTGTAAAGGTGTAACACAGTGAGTCACACACACACACACACACACACACACACACACACACACACACACACACACACACACACACACACACACATACACACACACACACACACACACACACACACCTCTGTACCTGGGGGCTTCACTGTCACCAGCTCACACTCACTGTTGTTATATTTAAAATGCCCTTTATGCACGTCTATTAAATCAACACCATTGTCAATGAACTGTTGCTATCAGTGTTGTTATTTCCCAGTTTTATCATTAATATTATGTGAACTGTTGATCTGATGGCTGTAGTTTCTGTCACTTTTGGTTTCAGCTGTGGATGTTTATGTGACTGTTCAGATGCTCACTGTACTTTTTGTTCTACTCGGTATTAAAAATATAGGAGTGATGCTCGAACCATCTTTATCTGTTGCGTGTTGGTTGTGTTTGTTTGCAGTGTTCTTGAGGATGTGGAGGGCAGTTGGAGTCCAGAGTGTGAGGCAGACTAGGAGAACGACAGCAAGACTCTGTTCCAGTGGGCCAGAGAAACCTTCATCCTCCTCCTCCTCCCCCCGGCTCCATGCTGAGAAGCAGAGGCGCAGGCGAGAGCGGGACGAGGCCATCCTGTCCAGTCAACACAGCGTGAGCTATCAGCAGAATGTTAACTTCTGAACCGTTTCATCGAATTCATGTGGCCGACATTGGAAAGGCAGGAATCTCCCCTGGACAGGACGAATATATACAAACAGGAACACTTCAGGCAGTGAAGAGCATCGACACTAATCATCACATCGTCACAAAGTCCTCAGACTGTGAGAACAAACCAATCATGCACAGGATGAACGTACAAAATACAAAACCCCCAGCCTGCAATGGAATGAAGGATGAATGAAGTATCAACAACAACGTGACCATGCAGCTCATAGTCAAACGTCTCACTCAAGTAACCTCTGCAAATTTCACCACCACATATAAACTGACATAATTTTACTAAAATGTGTCCCTCCTTTTCTCACTGTGTCCTGCTGGAACATCACTCAGTCCCCCACGTTACTTCCTGCAGCCTGTAGTGTCCTTACTGAAAGCACTTTGTGTTGTGTTAGTCACGACATGCTCGACACTTCTCTTTAAAAGGCTGTGAGCCACAGAATTTGGACTTTGTATGTTCCTAACCTTATTGGTTCTCTGTTTTTTGTGGATCTTCTTTGTTTCCAGGAGGCTGCAGATAAAGCAGTGAGCTGGAGTGAGAAGGTGAAGATATCTTACACAGCTCACACTCCTCCCGGGACAAAGAAAGGTGACTGAAGTCCTCCTGCTGGGTCTGCGCACGTCTCTGCTGGTTCTCTCACTGCTTCCTTTTGTCTGTTTGTGTGCAGACACCAGCGTGCCGCTCCCTTCAGCTTACAGCTCAGACTTTGTGGAGTCCAGCTGGTACCAGTGGTGGGAGAAAGAAGGATTCTTCAAACCTGAGCAGCATGTGAGCAGCTTCTCTGTGACACATCTGAACGTTTCACACAGGCCATGATTCACTTTACGTCGGCATGCTCCTTCATAAAAAAGGAGTTCCAGTGATTTGAAAACAAATCGCGGAGAAGCAGGGGTGAGAACCAGCACATTCTCAGATGCTGAGAGCAAAGGAGATCAGCATCGGTTGCCATGGAGATGCTGAGATCAAAGGAGATCTCCCTGCGTCTGAATGGCAACAGACGCTGGTCTGCTTGAGTCGCAGTTTTTTAAAATTTATTCAGAAACGGTTGAAGATATGAAAAAGCACACAGCATAGCACTCATTTCATGAGCAAGCTGCATGTTTTGATATTTGAATGGTTCAAATCGGTTAAAGATTGCAAAAGATATAGCACAGCGGCAAAGAAGTCGTAATAATAATAATGATAATAAAAGCCAGAATAACACAGTGTGTGTGTGTGTGTGTGTGTGTGTGTGTGTGTGTGTGTGTGTGTGTGTGTGTGTGTGTGTGTGTGTGTGTGTGTGTGTGTGTGTGTGTGTGTGTGTGTGTGTGTGTGTGTGTGTGTGTGTGTGTGTGTGTGTGTGTGTGTGAGAGAGCAGAAAGCCGCCCCAAGGAGGCGGGGCTTTGTAGCGATCTCACCAATGACTGATCAACACCAGAGTGACATGAAATTAAACCAATCAGATCATTTCATGTCTGAGACTCGGGGCGACTTTAAAGCTCCAGAGCTGCTCAGCGATTGGCTGAATGTCACTTCTGGTTTGTTTTGGTGTTTTTACCAGGGCCAGTTGTTCAAAACTGGGTTTATAACACGGTTAGCCATCCCGTTAGTTATCCCGTTAGTTATCCCGTTAGTTATCCCGTGAGTTAACCTCGCCGTCAAAGTTAACAATGAGGTTAACAACAGTGGTTAGCGTCCCTGACACAGCTCTGCCCAAGGCTCCGCCCACTTTCAAGTCTCCGTGCTTCCGCGTGTTGTCTTAAACATAGTGGTGGAGGCAGCGCAGTGCTTTTATCTGCTCTATTAAACTACCATAAAACATGAGAAACTACGCTGCTACCAGGATGTTAAAGTGGGAGATGAAACCTGAGCTGGGTTATCAGACGAGGCTTCATGTTGCCTCATCTTCTTTTAATTTGACCAGAGAGAACAATCTAGAACGTGGCCTGAGTGGCCAGAGAGAAAATAATAATAACACGTGTGGGAACCAGATAATAAGTCGTTACCTCAAGTTAATACAGCGAGGGAACCAGATCATTTAATCTCTGGATTGATGAAGGGAGAGGTCCTCATGAGGCAGCAGGGGGCGCTCCGCTATGAGACGCTCCACAGAACTTCTTTATAATGAAGCCAGACTTCTGGTTCCTCAGGAACTACTAAACAAACTACAAACTACTGGAAATGAAAGCTTGGAGTTTTTAGAGCTAAAATGAGTCTTTTAATGGCTTCATGTGAAAGAGAACTTTAATCAGAGTGTTTACCTAGGTTGCCATGGAAACGGCTGTAGAGCAGCGTTCTATCATTCTACACCTCCATTCCTCCATGTTGAAGCTTTTGATTCAGAAACGTCCAGAAATAAAGTGAAAGGAGCAGAAAGTCACTATGGAATGTTGGAATGGTGAAAAATAAGACCCAGGATCATTTCTTCCTGCTAAAGAGGAGAGACATGAGAATGAGATCTTCTCTTTCTGGACCAAGGTGAGTTTAACTCGTCTGGACTTCATATGCTTTAGTTAGAAAACACCAAGATCTAATGAGCTCCGTGGAAACGAGGCTCTTAAAGCTCCAGAACAGTAAATATGACGGGATGGAGGCGACGTTGGTGAAAAATATAATACGAGGAAGGAGATAGTAACTTGCTGTGTCCAGTTATTAATTTGAGGTTACTAATTATTATCTCATTTCTACGCGTTATTTATATATTTTTTATAAAGAAATTTCTATGGCCACTCCGGGGTGCCCTAAAGGTGTAGCTCTTCATTAGTCCACGGTCCACCCTATCATGAACACAGCGCTGCCAGTGAACGCCATGGTGAGAGTTAACCACTGTTAAAAAGTTAGTGGAGGTCCGGAGGGGCGTTAACTTTAACGTCAGGATAACACCCGGTTAAAGTTAACTGAGTTTTAAACAACAAGATAACAGTGCTGTTAAAGTTAATGGTCGGTTAAATGTATTTAACGACTGGTTAAACCATAACAAAGTTTTGAACAACCGGGTCCTGTTGTTGAGATGAAGACAAGCGGTGAGTCTCTGGTTATTATTAACTCTGTCACTTCTCTTCTAATTCGCTGTTTGAAAGAAGAAATTTGACAGAAAAGCTGCATGTCAGGTTCAACTTTCTCCATCATAGTTTTGAGATAAATATGGATGAATGGGACCCCAGAACACTTTATTATTACTGCACCTCATATCTAATGTCTTTGTGTCCTGGTCCTCAGGAGCGTCTGTCTCAGGCTGTGGACAGGACTTTCTGTCTCTGCATCCCCCCTCCTAATGTGACGGGTTCGCTTCACCTGGGTCACGCTTTGACGGTGGCGGTGGAGGATGCTCTGGTTCGATGGTAACTGTTGCACGAGTGTCTGTTCTTCATGCTGAGGTGAAGTGTGTGAGTGAGTGTGTCTTCCATGTGTCCCTCAGGAGGAGGATGCAGGGCTACAGAGTCCTGTGGGTGCCTGGATGTGACCATGCCGGCATCGCCACACAGGTAAGGCCACCTCGTCGGCGAGCTCGACCATCTCGTCCAGATGAACTTATCGATCACTGAGACACAAAGGAAACCGAGAAAAGAATCAGCATTACTGATGTCACTTGTTCTCTGCCGTCATTCGTTCTACTCTCAAAATCATGTTTTTCTTTTGTTGTTGTTTCTTTGTTAATTCATGTTCCTGCTTCATGTTCCTGTCTAGATAGAGCTGCTCAGGCTGGTTTAATCTAGGAAATCATGTTCCTGTTTAGATAGAGCTGCTCAGGCTGGTTTAATCTAGGAAATCATGTTCCTGTCTAGATAGAGCTGCTCAGGCTGGTTTAATCTAGGAAATCATGTTCCTGTTTAGATAGAGCTGCTCAGGCTGGTTTAATCTAGAAAATCATGTTACTGTCTAGATAGAGCTGCTCAGGCTGGTTTAATCTAGGAAATCATGTTCCTGTTTAGATAGAGCTGCTCAGGCTGGTTTAATCTAGAAAATCATGTTACTGTCTAGATAGAGCTGCTCAGGCTGGTTAATCTAATAACAGTTGTAAAGTATTTGGATCAGTGTGATAACTGCAAATAATATATGTAGCACGAACAAGGGTATTGTATGTTATCCCCTCCCCCCTCCCCCCTCAGTCTTCTCTCTTCTCTTCTCTCTCTCTTTGAGCGTCCCCCCCCGGTCGTGTACAGCAGCCATGCCAACGTCTAATAAAGCAGCAGCAGGAGGAGACTCCAGGTCTCTTCCTGTTCAAGAACAAAAACTGTTCTGACTCCAGAAGGTTCTAGATCACATCATATTGTTGGCCCAAGCTGCCGAACAGGACAAGGGGGGGAAAAAAAGAATCAGCCTTGACCCTGTAAATAAGATCAAATGTATGATTAATATGATTAAATATTATACCCTGTGTGTGTGTGTGTGTGTGTGTGTGTGTGTGTGTGTGTGTGTGTGTGTGTGTGTGTGTGTGTGTGTGTGTGTGTGTGTGTGTGTGTGTGTGTGTGTGTGTGTGTGTGTGTGTGTGTGTGTGTGTGTGTGTCAGTCTGTGGTGGAGAGGAGGCTGCAGAGGGAGGGCAGGACCAGACAGCAGCTCCACAGGGAGGAGTTCCTGCAGGAGGTGTGGCGATGGAAGGAGGAGTGAGTCTAGATCTACACACACCTCTACATGCCGATACTCTCTCCCTATGGCTCCCTCTCACCCCCCCCCCCCCCCCCCCCGTCTCACAGTAAAGGGGATGAGATCTACCAGCAGCTGAGGACTCTGGGAGCGTCTCTGGACTGGAGCAGGAGTTGTTTCACCATGGATCCTGTGAGTCAGACTTTAACCCTTCGTATTCATAGTTCACCTGACCTACACACACTTGGAGGGGGGCGTTTGAAGTGTAAATCTGTTTCCATCATCAATCTGATTGGCGCTGTATAATCTCAGGACTTCAGCAGAGCGGTGACCGCCGCCTTTGTGCGTCTCTCTGACTCGGGTCTGATTTATCGCGCCGAGGGTTTGGTGAACTGGAGCTGTGCTCTGGAGTCGGCCATCTCCGACATCGAGGTGAGACTGTCCTTCTCTTGTAATGTAAAACTCCTATCAAGTTTAGCAGACTCCCTCTGATGGTTTTATCATCACCATGACATGAGGACCTTTTACATTTACACCTAAACCAAAATACTTTGAGCCGTTTTCATTTTACTCTTGTAAGTCATGAAAAAACAGAATATTACATGAGATCAGATGATTTTCAGCCATAAACATGCCTAAAGGTTCTTTAGTTGGTATGCTGTGAATGTATATGGATGTTCCTCTTCTTTGAATCAGATCCTTCTCAGTTCTTCCTCAGTGGGGGTTCTCTGTGTATTTGCACTAATGAAGTTATTGTGATTCTCCAGGTTGACTCTGTGGAGCTGTCGGGTCCCTCCATGCTCACAGTTCCTGGTTATGAAGAAAAAGTGGAGTTTGGGACCATGACTACGTTTGCGTACCCTGTCGAAGGCCTGGGTCAGTGTGAGGACACGTGAAGCCGCATGGTGTCGGTTCTGTCGTGTTTCAGGAGGTTTTCTGTCTGTTGGTTGTAGAGGCGGAGGTGTCGGAGGTGTCGGTGTCCACCACCCGTCCTGAGACCATGCTGGGAGACGTGGCTGTGGCCATCCACCCTGACGACCCTCGATATCAGGCCAGTATGCAGCGTCTGCCTGGAAACACCAGACAGATACACACTGTCATCTCTGACAACATCCAGGGTCGTCCTGGACAGATTTCTTGTCCGAGACAAAAAAAATCTGTCCCAGTGAGCTGTGTTTGTGGCGTGCTGAAGAAGCTACAATACACACCGTTTTATATTGGTGTTCCTCGGGAAGGATGGGTTTAGTATACACGTTTTCAGGGATAACAGGAGCGGTTTCTGGTTGTGTGACAATAAATGTAAATAACAATAGTAGACAATGAAGAGGCAAAAACTTAAAGTGATTTCTTCAATGTGAATGGGATTTTAAATCCAGCTAAGAGGAGATATTAACAAAAATGAAAAGGGAAAATACACAGATTGTGCTGTTGCAGGAGACACACCTCACCCCACCAGAGCATGAACAACTTAAAAGAATGGGCTTCTCAAAGATATACTATTCATCTTGTAAATCAGGTCGTAGGAGAGGTGGAGCAATTCTGATATCACAACAAATTCAGAGACGACTGATAAAGAAGGGAGATATATACTGTGTAGTACTCTCAGGGAAAATACATGATGTTAATATAACTATTTGTAATGTTTTTACTCCCTCTGGAAGTAATTTAGCTTTTTATGGAAACATATTTGATTTGATGATCGGAGGCACAGGGGTTGTCATATGTGGTGGAGATTGAAATATCCGCCTTAATACACACCTTTTTTCTTTTTTTTTTAATTAAAGAAGACAGACAAATTTGGAAAACAATTTTCTGAATTGAACAAGATCATTTCCAGATTTATTTGGCGGGGCAAAAAACCCAGGGTTAGATTTAGAACATTCCAACTTCCAAAAGAACAGGGGGGAATGGTACTTCCTCATTTTAGAGATTCTTATTCTGCAGCCCAGACTAGACCCCCAGTTAATTTATGCAAAACATCCTTTCAAGCTAGATGGAAAGATATTGAACTCTCTACTCTGCTTGACCCCCCGATACAAGCAGTACTACCTCACAAACATTTGGGAAGATTCATAGAAAAGGTTCAGAACCCATGGATTAAAGTACAGTTAAAAACCTGGAATATGATGAGAGAAGAGTACAAAATAAATAAATGACAGATAATTCAATGGTGTGCCTATGATCCTCAGTTCAGTCCTCACACGATGGATAAGGGTTTTAAATCATGGATTTTAAAAGGAATAACAACATTTTACTCTCACACAGAAAAGGTTAAGGGAAGACTATGACCTTGAAAGAACAGATTTTTATAGATTTCTCCAGACACGTGATCCTTTTGAAAGTAACATCACACAGGAAACGGACCTTACTGACCCAATATTGATCACTGTTACAGACGCTCACCAAAGTAAACCCAGTAAGGGTGTCATCTCTAAAATTTACAAAGGCCTACTGTCTAAAAAGACCTTCTGCACAGGATCTGTTCAGGAGAGGTGGGAGAGGGAGGGTAATCGTTTAATATCTGAAGAGGATTGGCTTGACATTTGCCAATCCCAGTGGAAATGCACCAACTCTCATGTGTGTTATCCGTTTCTTTATTACACCAAACAAAAGGTCAATTTCTCAGTAGGGGAGGCGACGTGCTGGAGACAGTGCGGAAATCTTTTGGGCGTGTCCAGTGATCAAACCCTCCTGGACCGAGCTCCACCAAGTATTAAGAGAGATATCTAACACTAACCTCCCAATGCAGTTTATGACATTATTTTAGGGAAATTTACATTTACAGGTTAGACAAGCTGATGGATATTTATTTCGTATTCTGATAACTGCTGGTAAAAAAGCCATTCCAAGGCATTGGTTGCTTCCTGACTCCCACAACACAGGACTGGATAAACATTGATCTTCTGGAAAGGATTACCTTCTCCCTTCGCCTTCAGATTCATGTATTTACTAAACTTTGGACCAAGTGGGTTCGATATACGAGTTCCCTACAAACGGAAGTACCAACTGAATGATTGTATAATGTTGTTCTTATATTTTATTGCTAGATATTATATGGAGCTTAACAATTAGTCTTGTACCACTTTATCTAAAAAAAAGAATCCTGGATAGACCTTTCTCTTCCGATTTGCGTTTTTGCAACTGACCATCTTTCCCGATATGTTCAAAGTTTATGTTTGAGTTTCTGTATTTTATTTCTTATTTTGTGGATTAGAAAATAAATAAATAAATCAATTGTGAGTGGCAGACGTACATGTATGTAAGAAAGTAGGCATGTCTGAAAGTAAGCATGGTTGTATTATACTCTCACAAAATAAAAAATGTGATATAAAAAGCAGGTTATAGTGTAGCTCCAGTTCACTGAGAGAATCTGAGCAAAAAGGTCCTCTTCATTTAAATAAACCTGAAAATATGCTTACATACTCAGACTATGAAGACCAGAGTCACCTCACAAAATCCTGACAGAATTTCGTCTCAGCTGCACTGAATCAGACAAGACGATGATGAAACAGACGTGAAGCTGTTGATTAGAGGAAAGCAGCCCCTTTGCTGGATGTTGTATTCAGACTGAGTGAGGATCTGAACGAGTGTTTGGTGTGTTGATGTGGCTGCAGGCTCTTCATGGGAAGCATTGCAGACATCCATTCACCAACAGACTGCTGCCAATCATCACAGACCCAGAGGTGGACATGGGGCTGGGAACTGGTGAGACACACACACACACACCCACACACACACCCACACACACACACACACACACACACACACACACACACACACACACACACACACACACACACACACACACACACACACACACACACACACACACACATCACTGCCAGGATCTTCACCTGCATCCTCTTATCAGTCCTGAAACTAGTGTGTGTGTGTGCGTGTGTGTGTGTGTGTGTGTGTGTGTGTGTGTGTGTGTGTGTGTGTGTGTGTCCCCCGTTAGGAGCGATGAAGGTGACTCCGGCTCATGACCACACAGACTTCCAGCTCTCTCAGAGACACTCGCTGCAGCGGCTCACTGTGATTGGAGGAGATGGGAAGATGACACCCTCTTGTGGAGAATGGCTGCAGGTGTGTGTGTGTGTGACCTCAGTAATTATTTTACAAACCACTGATAATAATACATTTTATTTCTAATGCACTTTTCATTAAAAAATGTTAATCACAAATGTCATGTCACAAGGTCAATCCAGAGTCATCTGCTGCCCACCTAAGGCAGGACCCATGAACCGATGGGGCTTGCAGTTCACTTACACGTCTTCATGAGGCCATGGCCAAAAGAAATGCTGTCGAAAGGGAGAGACATTTCAGGTCTACCTGGTCCAAGGGCTCAAATGGAGAAACCCACAGGGCCTCCAGCACCATGGACAGATCCCATGTTGGAGCCATTGGTTGGCTAGGTGGGCGGAGCCTATGGGCACCTTTCAGAAGACACGTAACCCTTTTGTTGCGGCCAACCGAAGCACCATAAATGCCAGCATGAGAGCATGAAATGGCAGCAACATACACCTTTAGTGTGGATGTCCTTGGTTAAGTTGCTTCTGTAGGAACTGCAGCATAGAGGAGACAGAACAGTTTACAATGTCCAAGCCATGACCCCGGAACCAGTGGTCAAACAGTTTTCACCTGTTTGCATACAGCCTCCGTTTAGACAGTGCACGGGCATTAGCGAGTGTGGCCATGATGTGATCGTTCCACGGTAGCCAGAAGTGGGACTCTGCACCCCGATCCCAACTTCTGGCTACAGTGGAACGATCACATCATGGCCGGCATCAGCCTGAAGGTTCTGAAGCAGAGCCTTCATCTGAGTCAGCTCCGTTATGAGGTTGTCCTCCTTGCTCTGCCTCTTTTCCTGACGAGGCTGGGTCTCTGTTGCGGAGCGCTTACGGTCCGCAGGCTGGTCAGGAGGCAGCTGTCCAGACGACATGGTGTCCCAATTAGGAGGTTCCTCAAAATATGCCAGGCAGACAATCTTCACAGACCAAGGCATAATCATGCACCTGGGACAGGCGTTCTCTGAGAGGGCTTCCCGAAGGTGGTCCACACCAAGAGGAGGGGCACTGGGCATGGCCATCCTCCGGCTGGAGTGAGGCCAAAAAATCCCTACAGGCCAGACACTCGAGCGGGGAAGAAAAAGCAGTATGATAGTACTGCGCTACTGAATCAGGTCGAGCTGAGATATCACTAGCGATTTGTGAACCGATCAAAACAAGTAGACCGCTTGTCCGTCAGAACTCTGGTGATCGATGCAGAGGTGGTTTTTAGCAGCACCAGATAGCAATTTTGGTTGCTAACTGTGGCTGCGTGTGTGTGAGCTTATCTTGATCAGATAACACGAGCGCAGGGGAAGCGCAGACTCGGGTTAGTGAAAGAGGGGAGATGAGAGAGAGGGGAGAGAAGAAAACGACAGAGAATTCTGGCGAGGTTTGTTCCACAAGCCGGTTCTCCAGACAGAGATCCCAGTGGGCCTGGAGCTCAGTTGGACCTCTGGTTATGAGGTGGAAAACTCGAGCCTCGGACTTGGGTTGGTGTGCATGAGCGCGCATACACAAACATATGGGCCGCTGTGGCCTTATCAGCGGCACATTGAAACGCATTGCATGTTAGCTTCATGCTAATCTAACAATTTCTGCCCAGACAAAAGCTCTTACTGTCCGGTGGTGCTGTGTTGGACAGCACCATCCGTGGTGCTGTGCTGGACAGCACCGTCCGTGGTGCTGTGCGGTTCTGTGAGGCTGCGGTAACTGGTTGTTACCAGGTCTGAATTCAGCATCCTAAATTCAGAGGCCTGGCTTCAGCTGCAGGAGTGGACAGCGAGGCAGCTGTAAGGGGGAGAGGAGACGCTGTCTCGGGTCTCCAGAATCCCCAAAAAAAGGAAAAAGGAAAAGAGAAGAAGTAGTCCAAACTGTGTCCTGCTCATCCAGCGGGCTGACGTTGGTTAGGTACCTTGGGTCCACTCGGTGCTCTCTTTACCGACCCGAGGCAGCAGAGACTTGTGTCCCTCTCGGTGGTAAGAATGATCATCCAGTGCTTAAAGCACCGCCTCTGGCTTTCTGAAGGTATGAAATTGAGTGAGATCCTTGAATGACTTTGCATATGCTTTGTGATGGTCCGTAAAGGTTCACCTATGTTAAGAGAGACCATATGTTTTGGCGTGCCACTCAAAGACACGGCCAGCAGTCTTGAGTTTTCGCAGCTCGCAGGAGTACCAGGGGGCTGAACGTGAAAAAGACACAGTTGTGGTTTTAAGAGGGGCGTAGAGATGCAGAAGATCACTGAGGGATTTATTGTTGTAGTCCACTGATTCATTAATGGAAGAGAAGCTGGCAGAGGCGAGCTGCAGATGGTTTGATGAAAAGATATCAGGATTTATGTTTTTGACATTGCAAAAATGGATTTGGCATTGAGGCTTGGAGAAGGGCGTGTTAGGTAGTATTAATCCACTTTTGGACTCGCAGCCAGGCGGCTGCCCTCCTCGGCTCTTCCGCCTTCATCTTGTTTGGGGTTAGGTTAGATCCTTTTTCCCTGGTGGGACCGGTGGTCCTGTTTTCGCTTTTTATTTCTCCCTTCAGAATTAGGTTGGGGTTTTCTTTTCTTAGATTGGGTGTTGGTACCAACGTGCAAACTAAAAGAAAATTAAGTAAATAAAAATTTTAAAAATCCTAACCGGTTCCCCGTGTCCTTCATAATATGTTCCTTCCCTCCTCGGGGTGTAACAGGGGGCAAAAATGGTACCTTGAAGGAAATGACTTCCTGGTCTGAGGCCCCGAGGTCGTAGAGTTGAAGGTTTGTTATAGAGGCAAAATCAGAGATAACCAAGGTTGTCAAGTCAATGTTGTGTCCCTTGGTGTGGGGGGGGGGGGGGTGGACCTGCTGATTTAAGCTTAGACAGTTCAGTATCTGCAAAAATTCAGTGGCTGGATGACAGGAGGGGGAGTCAATGTGGATGTTTAGGTCCTTAAGAATAATAGTTTTAGCAGCTCTTCTCATCAGTGTGTCTGCTCTGCATGGATAGGAAAAGCATTTCTCTCTGCAACCTGAGACACAATTAATCTGCCATTGGTATTAAAGTAACTTTGTTTGAAACAATGACAATAACAGATCTCCTCTCAAGTCTTCCTGCTCAAATGAATACAAATATTAATCCATTTCTGTTTCAGGAAAATCCAACTATTTTCAGTGTAATGATGTAAATGTACATAAATCTGTATGTAAATCACAAATAAGTGTGTTTAAGTCAGTAAAGATTAAATACATACATTTTATTCCTTTTGAAAAAATGTGTTTGGATGTCCTGGATAAAGAGGATGTTTGTCCTCTCTTTTAGGGGGTGAAGCGTTTCGCAGCACGGAAGCTGGTGGTGGAAGCTCTGGTTGAGAAGAAACTGTTCAGAGGAAAGAGGAGCCACGCCATGACGTTACCTGTCTGCAGGTTCACACCTCCCTCCTTCCTTCAGTCCAACTGGTTTTAACATCACGGCACCTTAATCCCACCATTTCCTCTTCTACCAGCCACACAACAGCTGAAAACAGCATCCATATTAGTGCCTGTGTGTGTTGATGTGAGCAACATCAAGTTATTTCACCCTCAAATAACTGTTCAATAAATAGTTTTTTTTAATCAGGCCATGCTTTCTGCAGCATGGTAGTGGCAGCATCATGCTGTGGGAATGCTGCACGAGGTTCTGAATAGTCTGCAAAGGGGGAAACAAATGTAGTAAAATATAGACAACATGACTGGGACTGTATAAAACCTCTTAAGGCTAATTCTTTTCGACATGGAGACGATGACGTGCTCACAGATCACAGATGAAACGTCACTCAGTCTAAGCATGCGACTGGACAGAGGACGGAGCTGAAGCCTGATCTCTGCAGTCTGACCCAACGACACACAACATGACTGGATTAATAAAAGCACTGAAATGACAAAGTTCTGGGGCCTCATTTATCATCAGTGGTCGTACACACATCAGTAAGTCACCAGTGTTGATATATTCCACTTGTGCTGAGGTCATTGGCTTCAGAAACATCTCCAATTAACCAAATATTAACCAATATTTTTCCTCACTTTTCATCATCCGCTGTTAATGAACGACACAGTGATTTTCTGCTTTGGGTGGTTTTATTGTTGTGGCTGACAGAGCTCCTGTTCTCTGCCTGTTGCAGCCGCTCTGGAGACATCATTGAACCTCTTCTGAAGAAGCAGTGGTTTGTGCGCTGTAAGGAAATGGCGAAGAAAGCTGTGCAGGCGAGTCCCTGGCGGTTCGATGTTTGGTTTGATGGAGACGTCGTGTTAAAGTCGATCTGTTTTCTCCCGTCAGGCTGTGGACGACGGAGAGCTGGAGATCATTCCTCACTACTACACCAAGACATGGAGGAACTGGCTGTCCAACATCAGGTGTGTGGCCCTGACCTCTGACCTCTGAGCTCAGAGTCAGACAGTGTGAGGAGGAACAATGGCAGTGTGTGTGAGGTGACACACAGTGATGAAGAATGAGCTGTTGTCTTCCTCACAGAGCTCTTCTGTGTGCTTTGCAGTGATTGGTGCATCTCCAGGCAGCTGTGGTGGGGTCATCAGATCCCCGCGTATCGAGTCCATTTCCCTCACGAGTCCTCACACGCAGACGAGGTCAGTCTGTCACACCCAGGACAAATACATTTTCTCATTTTAAGATCAGATTCTTCTCTGATGTTTTCCATCTGGTGAGAATATGATCACTTCTTCATTGTCCCGTCAGCCATCATGTTAACAAACCAACCAGCAGCACTGAAAACAAATTTATTCTGGAGATGAATAAAAAGCATGATTGTTCCTCCTTTAATGGTGAAATGGGTTAGAATAGTGTATTTAAGTTCATTCCTGTGTGCTGCAGGAGCTCTGGGTGTGTGGACACAGCGAGGAGGAGGCCCTCCACAGAGCTGCAGTCAGATACACAGTGAAGCCTGAAGACATCACTTTGACTCGAGGTGAGTCCTCAAACCTCCTGCATGAGCTTATCATCAGGAACAGAAAGAGAAAAGACCAACCGGAGCTCACAGACGTTCCTTAAACATCCATCCATCCTCTATACATCCGGAGAGGTTGAGCAGCCCGTCACTAGAAAGTCAGTCTCACACACTCAGTCACCTGCTCAACCTCACACACACACACACACACACACACAGGTTTATCCACTGTGGGAGGAAACCAGAGAAAACCTGCACAGGGAGAACATTCAAAGGGCACACGAGAGCTCTTTCCCACACACACACACACACACACACACACACACACACACACACACACACACACACACACACACACACACACACACACACACACACACACACACACACACACACACACACACACACACACACACACACACGATTTAGACAAAGGCATCAGTTCAGCCATCAGCACGTCCTGAAGACCTTTGAAGAAAAGTCTATAATCTATTATTCCTGTGTGCAGACACAATTCCTGAGGGATCCAATGAAGAAAATATTTGCAGTTGTAATAACTGACGAGGTCAGAGGTCAGAAGCACCAGGCTGTGGTTCTAGAAGTCAGAGAAGTGACCTGAGGTTGACAGGTTGGCACTCTGGCCCCACACTGCTCCCCAGACCTGCACCACTCACATGTGTAGTCCAGGTTATGAACACGTTCCAGGATTAGAAAGTCGAGTTCCTCTTCACTTCAGTGTGTTCTGGGTTCATACTGATTATAAAAAAAGATTAATTTCATCATCTAAAATACAATTATAAGACGGTAGCAGCAGTGAAAGTCAGATTGTTGTTTGTATATCACGTCTTCAGGATTTAGAAGATGTAATAATTTATTCAGGTCCAGTTGTTACTTTTCCTTCCTGTGTCAGATCCTGATGTTCTGGATACCTGGTTCTCCTCGGGGCTCTTTCCCTTCGCTATGCTCGGCTGGCCTCAGCAGGTAAGACACCTCCTCCTGCTGGTGAACTGCCCCTTGTCACCCTGTCACTTACCCCACCCCCCCACCCCCCACAGACCCCTGACCTTCAGCGCTTCTACCCCAACTCTCTGCTGGAGACCGGCAGCGACCTGATCTTCTTCTGGGTGGCCCGGATGGTGATGCTTGGAACAGAGCTGACTGGACAGCTGCCCTTTAAACAGGTCTGAGCACTGAACACAGCCTGCAGGGAGTCAGAGCCTCAACATGGTGGATCAGCTTTTCCTCTCCCCATCAGGTGCTGTTCCACTCTCTGGTCAGAGACAAATACGGAAGGAAGATGAGTAAATCTCTGGGAAACGTCATTGATCCTTTAGATGTGATTCATGGAGTCTCGCTGGAGGTACACTACACAGACCTGAAGTATCTGTATGATGTATGATTGAGGGTTACAGTGGATCATGTTGTGGTGTTCAGCTTGTGGCTCAGAAAAACAATCCTGAATGAGTCCAAACAACAAACCTCTCAGAAGAACAATAGAGGGTTTCTTCATCTTACTCACACTTGGGTTTGTGAGTGTCACCAGCATGTCGTCTGCATACAGACAGATCTTGTGATCTGTATCTCTAAGTAGAACGCTCGCTGTATGCTTGTCCTCTGTAATTGCCAGAGCCAGAGTGAAAAGTATTGGGCTAAGGGGGCATCCTAGTTGTCCTAGACACCCAGTTAATTGGTCACTGAAACCAAATTGATTAAGTACTGTAAATAGATAGTCCCAGCTTTTTGAATATCTCTATATAGTACTGAGTCAAAGGTTTTTCCAGTATCTAGACTAGTTATTACAGAATTTATCTTATTCTTAATGATATGTCCCGAGATTGCCGCACATCGTCATGCATTTGCTTGTTTTTTTACAAAACCTGTTTGGTTTGTGTCAATCAAGTCTGGCATCATATTTCCAATCTCTGTGCCATCATTGTTGCAAATGATCTGTAATAAGTATTTAACACAGATATTGTGGGTCTTTTACTTTTTGTATAAACTTTCCAGCTTTTTGTTTTTGTATTCTCCATGCAAGTAACAATTTAGATTTGTTAAATTGTTTGCTTAGTTTGGGTCTCTTATCAATCTGATTCTCATAAAAACAAAAGACATGCTGTTGATCGTGGAACAAGACTGGTGCCAGACACACAAAGGAGCTCAAAGAGCCCACTGAACCCTCAAGAGCTCACGTAACCCTTTAAAGGAGCTCAAAGAGCCCACTGAACCCTCAAGAGCTCATGTAACCCTTTAAAGGAGCTCAAAGAGCTCACGTAACCCTCTGACGATGAGCTGAGACATGAAGCCTGTTGGGCTTTTTGACCTTGTTGCTCTTTTCCTCTCATTTGGACTCTACAGTAGAAACAGACCTGAAAGTGAACTGTGAGGCCTCTGAGGCCACGTTTACCCGGGTATTTAAAAAAACACTGATATTTCTGTTTGAGCCTTGCCACCTAAAAGCAGCTACAAGTCTTCACAAACGAGGATTCCTGAAAACTCCGGCCACAGTGCAGATTTGAAAAAAACTCTGTGGGTACGTTCGAATTGTCAGTCCTATCTCCTTATCTATGGACTTTACCTTAACCCCTTGATGACGTCACGGGGTTAAGGAAAGGTGTTAGGAGGCTTCCTAAAGGAGTTAGTGAAAGGTGTTAGGAGGCTTCCTAAAGGAGTTAGTGAAAGGTGTTAGGAGGCTTCCTAAAGGAGTTAGGAAAGGTGTTAGGAGGCTTCATAAAGGACTTAGTAAAGGTGATCACGTTAGTGTGGCAGTCAGACAGCACTTTCACTTCGTAATGTAGTAAAGTCATAATAATGCGACGGCGGCTCAAGTTAGTGACGTCCACCATGGTGGGGAAAGAACTACAAGTTCCTGAAAATGAACTACAAAAAGTTCATCTGGGTTCTAGATGATTTCAAGGTGTTCTAGGCAGATTATTGCTTTGGTAACTTACATGATCTGCTCCTTTTTCAGTCATCCTGAGTTTCCCTGAACGCTCCGATGAGCGGGTTCCTTTAAATGTTGTCGCCACAAGGAATTGTGGGGGAACATGAGCTGGTCTCCTTTGGTAAAGGAACCATCAGTGGTTCCTAAGCTAAAGGAGGTTCTAAAGGAAGCATCAGTGGTTCCTATGCTAAAGGAGGTTCTAAAGGAAGCATCAGTGGTTCCTATGCTAAAGGAGGTTCTAAAGGAAGCATCAGTGGTTCCTAGGCTAAAGGAGGTTCTAAAGGAAGCATCAGTGGTTCCTAGGCTAAAGGAGGTTCTAAAGGAAGCATCAGTGGTTCCTAGGCTAAAGGAGGTTCTAAAGGAAGCATCAGTGGTTCCTAGGCTAAAGGAGGTTCTAATGGAAGCAACGAACCTCCTTTCATTTATTGAGAATTCAGACAGTCCTTATCATGGTCGCCACACAAAACACTTCCGGAGTGAAGCAGAAGTCGATAGATAAGGAGATAGGAGGGACAATTGGGACGTACTCTGGATCTCTGGTTGTATCTAAAGGAGGTAGCTGGAGATTTCCGTCACATTTTGTTACATCATGTTCTTTTTCCAGGATTCTGATTGGCTATCATGGTTTCATGCTTCTTGTTACACTGCCCCCTACAGGTTTGGCTGCTCAAAGTAACTGAACCAGGTGTATATACATGCCTGTGTCAATGGAGATTTATTTTGTAAATGTAGAGGGGGAAATAGTATTTTTTTTGAAAAACCAGGGTACAGTTGTGGTCAAAAGGTGACATACACTTGTAAAGAACATAATGTCATTGTTGTCTTGAGTTTCCAATAATTTCTACAACTCTTATTTTTCAGTGATTGAGTGATTGGACCACATACTTCTTTGTCACAAAAAACATTCATGAAGATTTTATGAATTTATTATGGGTCAACTGAAAATGTGCCCCAATCTGCTGGGTCAAAAATATACAAACAGCAGTGCTAATATTTGGCTACATGTCCCCTGGCCATTTTCACTTCAATTAGGCACTTTTGGTAGCCATCCACAAGCTTCTGGCAAGCTTCTGGTTGAATCTTTGACAATCCCTTTTGACAGAATCGGTGCAGTTCAGCTAAATTTGTTGGCTTTCTGACATGGACTGCATTGTCCATGTCAGGACTTAAGTCAGGACGTTGGGAAGGCCATTCTAAAACCTCAATTCTAGCCTGATTTAGCCATTCCATTACCACTTTTGATGAGTGTTTGGGGTCATTGTCCTGTTGGAACAAGACCCGACCTTTGGTCTGATGAGTTTAGGATATTCTGAAGAATCTGAAGGTAATCCTTTACTCTCTGTTCCAGTTCCATTGGCGGCAAAACAGCCCCAGAGCTTAATACTACCACCACCATGCTTGACGGTAGGCATGGTGTTCTTGGGGTTAAAGGCCTACTTTTCTCCTCCAGACATTGCTGAGCATTGTGGCCAAACAGCTCAATTTCTGTTTCATCTGACCACAGAACTTTCCTCCAAAAGGTCTTATCTTTGTCCATGTGATCAGCAGCAAACTTAAGTCGAGCCTTAAGGTGCCGCTTCTGGAGCAAGGGCTTCCCTCTTGCACGGCAGCCTCTCAGTCCATGGTGATGTAAAACACGCTTGACTGTGGACATTGACACCTGTGTTCCAGCAGCTTCTATTTCTTTGCAGATCTGCTTACTGGTGGTTCTCGGTTGACTCTTGACCCTCCTAATAAATTCATAAAAGAACCAAACTTCATGAATGTGTTTTGTGACAAAGAAGTATGTGGTCCAATCACTCTATCACAGAAAAATAAGAGTTGTAGAAATTATTGGAAACTCATGACATTATGTTCTTTACAAGTGTATGTCAACTTTTGACCACAACTGTACGTGTAAACGTGGCCTGAAAATTCTAAAATCACAATCTGGTGGAATCATTTCATAAGCCCCTCCCAAACAGGTGACAGATCGAGGTTTTCTCAGGTAGATGGTAGTTTTATTTGCACCGTCACGGGGCAGTTGATTGTAGGACAGTCGAAGGAAATCTCAGTCCTTCATCATTGTCTGTTCTCTCAGAGACTTGAGGAGAAGGTGAGAGAGGGGAACGTGGAGCTGAAGGAGCAGCAGGTGGCGCTGCAAGCTCAGGTGAGCCTCCCTCAAACATACCCCCCCACCTCCCCTATCCCCCACTGTGAAGCTGACCTGTCCATCTTCCACAGAGGAAGGACTATCCTCAGGGAATCCCCCAGTGTGGTACCGACGCTCTCAGATTTGCACTTTGCTCTCACAGGATTCAAGGTGAATAACTGTAATCTGTGAGTAACTGTAATCTGTGGGTAACTGTAATCTGATTAACTGTAATCTGTGGGCTGCAGGACAGAAGACTTGTGACCTGAAATAACACAGGTTGATTATCAGCAGCATTAGTGTAGATCATAAAGAGGTTTGTTGTGCTGGGTGCTGATGAACTGTCTTACTGTGTGATTGTGTCTCTGTCTTCTGAGCAGGAGAGGACATCAGTTTGTCCGTCTCTCAGGTGTTGAGCTGCAGACACTTCTGTAATAAGATGTGGCAGACGGTGAGGTTCACTCTGGGAGTGCTGGAGAACAACGCAGCACCAGCAGAAACCCTGGAGGAGGTACAGGCCACAAACTCAGCTGGTCTAGTCTGTCAACCACAGAGCCAAACACATGTTCTTAGTTCAGTGATATGACCCTGGGGTACCTTCTAAAGAGTTCTTAGTTCAGTGATATGACCCTGGGGTACCTTCTAAAGAGTTCTTAGTTCAGTGATATGACCCTGGGATACCCTCTAAAGAGTTCTTAGTTCAGTGATTTGACCCTGGGATACCTTCTAAAGAGTTCTTAGTTCAGTGATTTGACCCTGGGATACCCTCTAAAGAGTTCTTAGTTCAGTGATTTGACCCTGGGATACCTTCTAAAGAGTTCTCAGTACGGTGATATGACCCTGGGGTACCTTCTAAAGAGTTCTCAGTTCGGTGATATGACCCTGGGGTACCTTCTAAAGAGTTCTCAGTACGGTGATATGTTTCTAAAGTCCAGTGATTTGCACTTTTCAGATAGAAATGAAGTCAGATCAGTACTTTTTGACATAGGATAAAAAAGTTTGTGTTGTTGTTGTTGTTGACTTGTCCTCATGTCTCAGGTGGCTCCACAGAGCAGTATGGATCGGTGGATTTGCTCGCGGCTCTACAGCACGGTGCTGCAGTGTGAGGAGGCTCTGGAAGCTTACGAGCTGCACACAGTTACAGCAGCACTGTACTCCTTCTGGGTCCACAGCCTGTGTGACGCCTACATGGTGAACACACACACACACACTCACACACTCACACACAGACACACACACACACACACACACACACACACACACACACACACACACACACACACACACACACACACACACACACACACACACACACACACACACACACACACACACACACACCCCGTCATCACTGCCAGGATCTTCACCTGCATCCTCTTATCAGTCCTGAATCTGGTGTGTGTGTGTGTGTGTGTGTCCCCTGCAGGAGTACATGAAGCCTCTTCTGCACACACACACTGATCCTGGTGTGCGGCAGGCAGCCACTGTGGTGCTGTATCAGTGTGTGTGTGTGTCTCTGGCCCTGCTCTCCCCCTTCATGCCTTTCATCACAGAGGAGCTGTGGCAGCGGCTGCAGCCGCCGCATCCCGGAGCCTCCGTTGGCCCCCTCGGAGCCTCCGCCGCCCCCCCCAGCCTGTGCCTGCAGCCATACCCCCGCTCCACTCAGCTGGTACCGGCACACACTCTCACACCTTCAGCCCAGTGCAGAAACAACCTCAGTGTTCCATGAACCAGATGTTCAAACTGTTAAAAACGGAACGTGAATCTGCTGAAAATGTGATGAAATATCTCCTGTTCTAAGTTGTAATTATGCCATTTAATAAATGCATCATAATACACAGTTTTTATTGTATAAAGGACTTTATTTTTCATTTGAAAGTTTAAACATGTTTTGCGGCTCCAGAGGAGTCGTCTTCAGTGAAAAGTGGTAGAAGGTCATGAGGCTTCAGCCTCTTTCTGCTCTTCTGTCTCTGTACACTGCTGTCTTTGGCTGGATGATCCCTGTTTTCTCTGCTCAGGAGTAATTTTTCCCACTCTGCTTCCTGCCAGGCACACTGGTATTTCCCTGAAGAGGAGAGGGACTTCCTGCTGGTCCAGGAAGTGGTCCGAGTGGCCCGCTCGCTGAGAGCTCAGTGTGGCTTGACCAAAGAACGACCCGCCAGTAAGTGTCCGACACGCCCGCACAGCCGCATGCAGAACAACAGACAGAGCTGAGAAGTGTGTGTGTGTGTGTGTGTGTGTGTGTGTGTGTGTGTGTGTGTGTGTGTGTGTGTGTGTGTGTGTGTGTGTGTGTGTGTGTGTGTGTGTGTGTGTGTGTGTGTGTGTGTGTGTGTGTGTGTGTGTGTGTGTGTGTGTGTGTGTGTGTGTGTGTGTGTGTGTGTGTGTGTGTGTGTGTGTGTGTGTGTGTGTGTGTGTGTGTGTGTGTGTGTGTGTGTGTGTGTGTGTGTGTGTGTGTGTGTGTGTGTGTGTGTGTGTGTGTGTCAGTGTGGGCAGTGTGTTCACCCAGCCAGGCTCAGGTCCTGCTTCACTTCCAGTCCGCCGTGGCCACCCTCAGTCGAATCTCCAGCCTCCACATACACTGTCCTGACGGAGCAGACCTCCACGGCACCACTCCGCCTGCTGGAGGCCTCGTAGGCCTGGTGGACCACACCTGTCAGCTCCACCTTCATATCCAGGTACCTGCAGCTCCGCTCCACCCCCGCTGGTCCCCTCGCAGACAGAACACGCCGTGTTTGAGACAGATGATTTACTGGTACAGATGAGAGGTCGAACTCCCATTGTGCATTTCTGTCCTCATCACAGCAGAGGAAGTGAGAGCAGTAGTTAATAAAGGAGAGGAGGAGGAAGCCCAGCTGGGACTGAGGTGCTGCTACATGAGGAAGAAATGGCTCAGACACAAACTAATACTCTTCAGTCTGTTTTCATTCCTCTTTACTGCAGATTTAGTAAAATACCATCAATACAAAGGATCAAGTCATGGAGCTGCTCACTAGAGTCACACACTGTTCACAGCTTAACGCTCTCTCTCTCTCCCTCTCTCTCTCTCACTCTCACTCTCACTCTCACTCTCACTCTCACTCTCTCTCTCTCTTTCTTTTGGTCTTTCTCTGTCTCTCTCTATCTCTCTTTCTGTCTCCCTCTTTTTGTTTCTCTCTCTGTTTCGGTCTCTCCCTGGCTCTCTCTCTCGCTGTCTCGTTCTGTCTCTCTCTCTGTCTCCATCTGTCTCTTTCTGTCTCTCTGTCTCTATCTCGTTCTGTCTCTCTGTCTCTATCTCGTTCTGTCTCTCTGTCTCTATCTCGTTCTGTCTCTATCTGTCTCTCCCTCTCTGTCTCTCTTTCTCACTCCCAGGGTGTGGTGGATGTGGGCAGACAGATGGTCCAGCTGTCTCAGAAGAGAGACAGACTGGGTCTGAAGCTGAAGGAGCTGCAGCTCAGAGTGAACTGTCCACAGTACAAGCAGAAGGTCCCGGCTCACATCCAGCAGCAGACCGACAGCAAGGCGAGTCCACAGTCCACAGGTGGTCCTGCTCTGATGGGCCAACGTCGTGATGAAACACCCAGAGCAATAGTTTCTTTTTGCTTGTTCCTTAAGTAGGTAGAGCAGTCATCTCTCAATCACAAGGTTGCAGGTTCGATTTCCCATCTCCACATGTCCAAGTGTCGAGCAGTGTTGAGCAAGACTCTGAATCCCAAACCGCTCCCAGTGACTGGATGGAGCGCCTTGCACGGCTGCAGCCTCCATTGGGGTGTGAATGTGTGTGTGAAAGGGTGAATGTGATGAGCCATGTGAAGGACTTTGGGACTGCTCAAGCTGTTGAAAAGTGATAATGTTCTAAGTGTTGCTCTCTGAGCCGTTTGCAACAAAATGTTGTTCATTCAGTGTGTAGATAAATGTGTGTCAAACTCCAGGCCCGCGGGCCAGTTGTGGCCCGCCGCGTTATTTCATGTGGCCCGCGAGGGCTTAAAGGTCTGATTGTCTTAAAATAAATACCGTACTGTTCCTAATAGATGCGCAGTGCATGAGTGCAAGCCCTGGGGTGCGTCTATTAGGAACATGTGAATGCAGCTTCAAACATTCTATAAAATACGGTAATTACATGTGTCTTTGTTGACACAGAAGTAGTTCTGCACTTGTACAGGGAGGCAGTGTGGTCCGTGGTTTCTACAGAATCTCTTGTGTAGTAGTTCAGGACATGTAATACGTGTGTGTGAGGCAGGCTGAGCTAACATTTAACCAAAATGATTATTGGAGCACGTGAAACCGAGACGTTTGATCTTTTTGTAGCTCTGATTGCAGTTAATTATTCACACACAGGTAGACTATATTGAACCTCCAATATCTTAACGTTTGTCTGCTCTACTATGTGTTTTCAGCTGTCGGCTTTGCTGCAGGAGCTGAAGACAATCGAGGATCAGCTGAAAGTGCTGCAAGAGAGCCAAACTATCAAATAACGTCTGTCAAGAGCTGTATGTCATCTGTACAGAGCTGTACTTAACCTTCAATTATACTGACCTGCCACAGTTTGGTGAATGTTGGATCATAGTTTCTGAGTGCTGCAGAAATAAATGGACATTGTAAGAAAGCATACTGTTCCCCTGTGCTATTGCAGTGCTGCTGTGTATCATTACCTCCTGCTACATACTGCAGGTAAGCACACTGGACAGGTGGTCAAGAGCAGTTCAGGAAGCTCAATCACTGCTTTTAAAAAGGTTTTCTTTCCTCAAACCCAGTAAGATGTCCTGTTTTTGCATTGTGGAGGTTTGCTGGGGCTGTCATCAATATGCTTCTTGGAAAAAAAATCCAATTTGGTTGAATTAAAAAACCACAACTTGTTAGAAGTACAGAGAGGGAATGTAGCATCAATCCAGGTACAGGGCAGAGTTCACCTGGAAAGGTGAGGATGGGTACACCTGCTTGTTTTTGCGCTATGGGAGGAAACCCCTCCCACACATGGAGAGCACATGCAAACTCCACACAGAAAGGCCTGGATGGGATTTAAACCCAGACCTGCCTGCTGTGAGGCGAGAGCACTAACCACTGCTCCACTGCACAGCCTGTAAGTGGCATGTCATAGTGAAATATGAACATTGTGACTTTTCTATGACTGGTGAGAAAATAAAGACATCAGGGATGCTAAGTGAAGTTTGCGGCGTCTTTATCTGTGCAGAAAAAGTTGATTCTGACTTCAAACGTATTTGAAATGAAAAAGAGCCCGAGGTTGGCAGAGTCTCACTACACTGTGCAGACGCTTCCATATTTCTATAACTTGTATTTAGCCAACCAATAGCACTTGATTCTGATGTCCTACAGTTACTTAGCTCGACCTTATTTGAGACTAAGACACTCGCTGAAAGATCTGTCTGGAGCGGTCCTCACAGTGGCTCAGGGTCCGAGCCCGAGCAGAGCCGGGCCAGATCCTATTGGAATGCAAGACATTATTGGGGACCGAGCCCAAAGGAGGCAAGGACCCTATTGTACTTGTTGTGTTTCTTTATTGTACTTATGTGTCTTTATACCCAAATTTGACACCCCAAACATGTCCAAAAACTAAAATTGGCACGCTCATCAGAACTGGCAGGAAATTTCAGGGAACGTAAAAATTAACCCCCGGAGTGCCCAAATGTGCTCTGGAGCGCCACCTACAAACACTAAAATGACACCATGGCCCCTGGGAATGTGGAGTATTGGCATCCCAGCAGACCCAGACCATCTTCATTTGTGCCTGAGCATCTCACCGCAGGGGGTCCTGCAGCCCCCATGCATCAAATCCTCCACCTTCCCCTCTCAGGGACACTGACGGCCCCATGCTCTCAGCCAGTCACCGATTGGTTGAGGCCCCCAAGATTCAACACTTTGAAATGCCCCCACCTAATCAGAAACCTTTGGAGGGATTCATCTTTCTTTGATGCTCCTGCTCTTAGAGGAGCTCATCCTACCAACACCAGAGGCTCCAACTCCTCAACTCCTCTTGTGACCGACCACGAGGATCAGAACTTCCTCAGAACCAGAGACCAGAGACCAGCACCCAGCGTCTGAGCTCATCCACCAGGGAAGACCAAGCAGTTTCCCAGGAAAGAGAGCTGGGAAACGGCAGCTCACAGAAGCTGCTTGTGTTTTTCCCTCAACAAGCAGGAAAAGCATGACAGAGCGAGCGACCAGCTCCTCAGGTCTGAAAGGGAACAACCAGGACGCTGCAAAGACTCTCCTGAATCACCAGCTTCAGCTTCTTCTTCTTCTCCACCTGCTCAACGCAGCCAACCAGAGTTAGCAGGAGGTGCTAACTGCTACAGGAGCCGCCAGCTTCAGGCCTGGACAACAACCAAACTCCTTCTTCAGTGACAATGTGCTAACTACTGGGCCTTTACATGAGAGGACTAGTTAAACCTGAAGCTCTGCATAGAGCTGTTGAACTTTGATGAAGATGTGTTGATTCTATTACAGTGATTGAGTTCTACTGATAATGATATTAGCAGTAGTTATCAACTTGTAAACCAGGGGTCCTCAATTAGTTTCCCCCGAGGGCCAAAGTATGACCAGCTTACCAAACCAATCCCACCAATCAGTGAGAAAAGTGGCAGCGATGGGATGAGGAAATCCCTCTGATGTTTCCTGTCGTCTCAATCCTGAGGCCAAGATGAGCATCAGAAAGTCTGTTTCTGGATTCTGGTTCTTTAAGTCAGTGATCAGAGTGAATCTTCCACTCTTCTAGTCGCAGTATTATCTGACAGTGAAACTTGCTTTAAGGTGTGTTTACACATCAGCATGATGAGTTACCAATATCATTTCCCATCATTCCTGTCATTCTTAATGTGACCTAATGCATCTGAAGAGAGTTCCTAAATGGACCTGACATTCCTCATATTCCTGGAACATCTTTATGGCTCCAATAAATCTTCAAGAATATCAAGAATCACCTGTATTGGTGAGGTTAGTAACTGAGCGTGTGGATTAGTAGTGATGTGTTGATGTGTTCTACAGAGTGTCAGCATTCGCTCCCTGCAGCATCCTCCTCTCTGATCAACTCCATGGAGGTTCTCTGAATGCTGAGCGCTCTGGAGTGTGTCCACTGTTCAGTAGCTGCTGGGAGAAGAACAGGGGGGGTGGAGTCATATACATATATATATATATATATATATATATATATATATATATATAACTTCAGTTGCTGACCGGACTTGTTTTACACCCTGGCCAAACACCCGCCTCCACCAGGCGCACCCGAGACGGTGATTTTCATTTCCTCTGGGGGGCTCCTTCACAGATTGAGCCCTGGGCGGCTGCCCACATCTCTCATTTGCCACATTCCTGGCAGATTAATGATAGAAAGTGACGATACGCAACACTGGAGCAGCCCCCCACAGCGTGCAGCTTTGTGCATTAGTTCACAACAATAATGCTGACGGTGCGTAATGCCTCCTGATGATCCTCCAGTTTCCTGCTCTTACTTGTAACTCATGATAAAAGGTGGTGACTGTCGGTGACGGAGTGACGCCTCCACCCTGAATCCTAGAATTCAGGTCAGAATGCTGATCCTGGTCAGGAACTGAGGTTCCTGCCAAACTTGTGGTGGTTCTATGTGAACGCTCCTTTAACAGCTCCTCTACCGTTTTCTTTCTTTTCTCCTCCTGACTTAATACTTCATCAACCATATTAATTACACATTTTTTAATAAACTCAGCATCAGCAAATGGTTTCTCAGCTTTGACAAGGTTCCATGACACCAGCGATGCTGCTGCTCTCTTGTACCAATGCTGACAGAGCGTAGACCCAGAGGGCTTGTATCACCTCATGTTCTCTGTTTTGAGGCTGTGGGACTTTGGAGGCTCGTTGGTATTAAAGCTGCTGCATGCAGAGAGTTGATCCACTCTGCTGACCGCTCTGGTCTGCTGCAGATCAAGTATGGGTCGGTAATATCAAACTAACCTGTTCAGTCCAGTCAGAGTTCAGCTAAAGCTCTTCCTGCTCCACTTTGAGCTTTTTCACGCTGCAGCTCCTTGTTTGAATGGGACTTTCTGCTCGATGACGGGGGTTCGGCGGGTCATGAAATTGAAATCTGTGGACATTCGAGCGGCGTAGCATTGACGTGATTATGTCAGATGCGCTCAGACTCCGGCTCCGACTACAGTGTGGGATGAGGTCCAAACACACATTTTTCCCCACAAATTCCACTTTATTTCACATTGATGTGCAGCTGATGGGCCGGCGCCGGTCAGGCAGCTGGCTCCCGCGGGCCGGATAATGAGGACCCCTGCTGTAAACCAACGTTAGCTCTGCCACACACACACACGCACACACGCAGGGTCTGCATACTAATCTTTGCTTTACTAACTAGTTAACTAACAACCTGCACATTTCACATCAAAGACAACATCCCACAGTAACTGAACACCGTCTGACGACTCCAGATGTTTTACAAAGCAAATCAGCTTCACATCAACTCATTCTAGAAATGTTCCTTTAACAGAGACACTCAGGAAGCAACGCTACAGACTGGCTTCTATGTTCTATTGTTCTCCAACACCTGGTGGAGACCAAGGATGGCCTTCCTACTCTCTGGTGACCTCCATTCTGAATGGAGCTGCTTGTTCTCCAACACCTGGTGGAGACCGAGGACGGCCTTCCAGCTCTCTGGTAACCTCCATTCTGAATGGAGCTGATTGTTCTCCATCACCTGGTGGAGACCGAGGACAGCCTTCCTGTTCTCTGGTAACCTCCATTCTGAATGGAGCTGATTGTCCTCCAACACCTGGTGGAGACCGAGGACGGCCTTCCCGCTCTCTGGTAACCTCCATTCTGAATGGAGCTGATTGTCCTCCAACACCTGGTGGAGACCGAGGACAGCCTGCCTGTTCTCTGGTAACCTCCATTCTGAATAGAGCTGATTGTTCTCCAACACCTGGTGGAGACCGAGGACGGCCTTCCTGCTCTCTGGTAACCTCCATTCTGAATGGAGCTGCTTGTTCTCCAACACCTGGTGGAGACCGAGGACGGCCTTCCTGTTCTCTGGTAACCTCCATTCTGAATGGAGCTGATTGTTCTCCAACACCTGGTGGAGACCGAGGACGGCCTTCCTGTTCTCTGGTAACCTCCATTCTGAATGGAGCTGATTGTTCTCCAACACCTGGTGGAGACCGAGGACGGCCTTCCTGCTCTCTGGTAACCTCCATTCTGAATGAAATGTCAAGAACTCCAAAATCCTTCAAGCTTTAATGTTAATTCTGGTTAATTCCAAATTAATAGTTCAGTATATCTTATGAAACTGATATAACTGAATCGGCCATCATTTCCTGTTAAACAGGTGGAGCTCCCGAGGAATCTGATACAGATCAGATTACATTTTCAATAAAATAATGAATTATTATCTTTGATCATTATTAATCATTATCGATAGCCAAACACTACATAAACACACCACGTGATCCTTATGAGGTAAGAAATCGCTACAGGAGATCAAACCAAAACTCATTTGTTCGTCTTTTCAAGACCTAAAACCCACCTACTGACACCCCTGACCGAAATCCAACAGGAAGTCTGCAATTTACCTTCCAATATAAAGTTTTCGCTCCAAATTGGATCTCACACAAACGCTATCTCCTCTGAGGACTAATATCGTATTGGCTGCTCTCCTGCTCAAACATCTGAGCGGTTTGATTTTATTAGCTGTCAAAGCTCCGAACGCCGAATCCCACCGCCTCACTCCTCTCATTCAAACACATGGGGAACCAAGATGTCTCCTGAGAAACTCCACTGATAGAACACCTCGATTACGTGCTGATTGTGCCTAAACCAGGAACCCTATTGATAAAGCGAGCCGATCAGAAGCGCGACAAGAACCTTACAAACAAGACGATATAACACATGTGACGCTCATTCAATAAAACACGACTTCTTTGACGAGAGAGAACAATGCTGACATTTCGTTTCATCCCGGGATTTCAAGCGACATGTATAACCTCTCCCCCACTCTGATGACATCACTAACTGCAGGTGGTCAGAACACTGTTGCATCATTCACACCAGGATTACGTAGTACCATGTCAGTCGCACTGTGACCACTTAACCTGCATGTCCTGACTCCAAATAAAAGCCCCATACTCCTTCAAAATATAAGTCCTTTTTTATTCAAATGTAGACTTCATAATGGATATTAAGTGTTTAGCTAGGCGAGGGGAGGTCCGTCGCTTCCTCTAGAGCCTCCTATAGCTTAGGAACCACTGATGCTTCCTTTAGAACCTCCTTTAGGTCTAGGAACCACTGATGCTTCCTTTAGAACCTCCTTTAGCCTAGGAACCACTGATGCTTCCTTTAGAACCTCCTTTAGCCTAGGAACCACTGATGCTTCCTTTACCAAAGGAGACCAGCTCATGTTCCCCCACAATTCCTTGCGGCGACAACATTTAAAGGAACCCGCTCATCGGAGCGTTCAGGGAAACTCAGGATGACTGAAAAAGGAGCAGATCATGTAAGTTACCAAAGCAATAATCTGCCTAGAACCACTTGAAATCATCTAGAACCCAGATGAACTTTTTCTAGTCCATTTTCAGAAACTTGTAGTTCTTTCCCCATCATGGCAGACGTCACTAACTAGAGCCGCCGTCGCTTTATTATGACGTCACTAAGTGAAAGTCTGGCTGCCTCACCACCGTGATCTCCTTTACTAACTCCTTTAGGAAGCCTCCTAACACCTTTACTAACTCCTTTAGGAAGTCTCCTAACACCTTTACTAACTCCTTTAAGAAGCCTCCTAACACCTTTACTAACCCCTTTAGGAAACCTCCTAACACCTTTACTAACTCCTTTAAGAAGCCTCCTAACACCTTTACTAACCCCTTTAGGAAGCCTCCTAACACCTTTCACTAACTCCTTTAGGAAGCTTCCTAACACCTTTCCTAACTCCTTTAGGAAGCCTCCTAACACCTTTACTAACTCCTTTAGGAAGCCTCCTAACACCTTTCACTAACTCCTTTAGGAAGCCTCCTAACACCTTTCACTATCTCCTTTAGGAAGTCTCCTAACACCTTTCACTAACTCCTTTAGGAAGCCTCCTAACACCTTTCACTATCTCCTTTAGGAAGTCTCCTAACACCTTTCCTAACTCCTTTAGGAAGCCTCCTAACACCTTTACTAACTCCTTTAGGAAGTCTCCTAACACCTTTCCTAACTCCTTTAGGAAGCATCCTAACACCTTTACTAACTCCTTTAGGAAGCCTCCTAACACCTTTCACTAACTCCTTTAGGAAGCCTCCTAACACCTTTCACTATCTCCTTTAGGAAGTCTCCTAACACCTTTCCTAACTCCTTTAGGAAACCTCCTAACACCTTTACTAACTCCTTTAGGAAGCCTCCTAACACCTTTCCTAACTCCTTTAGGAAGCCTCCTAACACCTTTACTAACTCCTTTAGGAAGCCTCCCAACACCTTTCCTTAACCCCGTGATGTCATCCAGGGGTTAAGGTAAAGTCGATAGTTAAGGAGTAAGGAGGGACAATTCGGACGGACCCATCAACTTCACACATCGGATCAGCTTTTTTCTGTTTGCAACAACTTTAGACTCAAGTATCTCAACGGTGCTGATATTGTGACCACCACAAGGTCGTAGCACCAGCTGACACAGAAGTGACAAGCTTAGTAATATTTTGATGCCAGAACACTAACGCTGGGGGATTTTCATCCAGGCGGTTATTGTCATTTGATTTTGTGAAAGTTAATTCTGAAAATTATCAGCATTTTTTGACTCACTTCTGCTCCTCCAGTGTAAACAATTGGAACCATTCATGTTTCAAAATGTGTAGCGGCGCTTTAACCTATTTAAAGTGCCGCTCTGGTGAGGACGGGTAGCAGGTTTTGACACGTGTACTGGGACAACAATGATCAGGGTCCAAAGCGTCACTTGTCTTTGGATATGACAATCAATTACTCAGCCCACTACTGAGTTCCTCATAATTATACTACCACACCTGGCATCAATTACCTGCAGGCTTTATAACCACCACCTCTCCCTAGCGCCACCTAGAAGCATTAAACATAAAATAGCTCCTACAGAATGTGCAGCGTTTTTGAGACACTCTTGCGAAGTTGTAACTTTTTTATATCGTTTGACTTTTCAAAATGTTTGAACTTTTTTACAACTTCTTTCTTTTTTCAATTGTTCAGCCTCTACCTCTTTCAAATCTTCACCAAATTAAACAATTGAATTAAAAAAAAATGAAACCTCTTTAAACTTCTATATATCTTTTAAACTGTTTAGAATTATTTTCAACATTGAAGTTGATGGGAAAACCCTTCAACTTTGATCCACTACAGGTTCACCATACTGTCTGCGAGACTTCATTTAACTTTTAAGACGTTGCCACATCGGTCACTATTCAGGTCAAATTCTCAGTCACTCTAAAGTCCTGCAAGTAGGGCTCTGTTTACACGACAACGTTTCACGAACCCGACATCTGCATGGACTGATGATGCATTGGATGCTGATAGTTATTAAACTACTGATCTGGACGATTAAACTAGAATGTGGACTGTGAGTCAAACCACTACGGGTCGGCCATGTTTGTTTACAACTGGAGAGCAGGAGGGGGAGATGAGCAGTAACAGGCTCTGGAGCCTCCATCAGTCTCTGCAGGAGGGATTTGCACCGTGAAAGAATCTTTCCACTTTGGGAGCCGGATTAAAAACTTTGTGGATACAGTGGATCAGAACACTGGTGTCGTGTAAACGGACCCCTCAAAAGTGAAGGCAGTTTTGCAGATACACTCGTATTTGTTGTCGTGTAAACGGGGCCTTAGAGGATCCCTTCAATGTTACTCGCAGCTTTAATTATTGCTCTGTCTCTTTGTAGGATCCTGTTTACACGGCAACGAATACTAGAGTGCCCCTTCGTGGGACGACCCGTAGTGGTACGACCCGTAGTGGTACGACCCGTAGTGGTACGACCCGTAGTGGTACGACCCGTAGTGGTACGACCCGTAGTGGTACGACCCGTAGTGGTACGACCCGTAGTGGTACGACCCGTAGTGGTACGACCCGTAGTGGTACGACCCGCGGTCCATATTCTAGTTTGATCCTCCAGATCAGTAGTTTAATATTTGAGACTCTCCCTGATATCATCCGGTTCCTCATCAGTCCATGCAGATGTCAGGTTCTCTCCATTTTCTTCACCTTTATAGTGTTTTGTTCTCTGCACACGTCTGTGTAGTTTCATTACAAACTCAAGCAACAGCGCCCCCATCTGGCCCAGCATACTAACTACATCGTTGTCTCTGTGTCCGCTGCTGCAGTGTAAACACACTGCTTTTTTTTTTAGCAGATTAGGTGTTGTCATGTGAAACATTGTCATGTAAACAGAGCCTGTGTCTCCATTAGAAGAGCATATATAAAATCAAAAATCTCCACCTCAGTTGAGGTCTGATGAAGGCTGGATTATTTTTAATCCCAAATTTTTTCTAAATCGGATTTACATATTGAATTCAGATTTTGATCTGATTTCGAATATTCTGGAGTAAAGGTTTGAGGGAAAAAAAAGTATTAGAGAAAATATTTAAGGAAAATAATTTAGAGACTGAAGCAATAATCTTGCTATATAATTATATATAAATGGAATTATTAAAAGACGTCCCTAATGTTTTCTTTTAAAGTCGTGATTTTGAGTTAAAAAGTGAATTTGGTTGCTGGAGCTCCGGGTGTTTTGGTCCTCGCGGGTCGCCGTAGCTCCTGGAGGTCCGGACCGGAGGTGAAGCTTCAGTCGGGGACTTGGGGTGAAAGATGCCGTCAGAGGAGCGGAGAGGAGACCCATCCTGTGGCGGAAGCTGAAGGAGGACACCGGGGGACACCGGGGCCGGAGCACCGTGCAGCAGCGGGGACATGGTGGCAGGCGGCGGCTGCAGGATGAGCTGGAGCCGCGGTGAAGCAGGGATGTTGTGAAGGAAAGTCCGGGGCTCCAGCAGCTAACGGCGGCTAACGGCAGCTAACAGCCGGGACACTGAGCTCCGTCCGGGGAGAACATCGCGTCCCACCGGACACAGGTGAGTCACTCCGCCCGCTCACATACGCTGGGCTCCGGCCACTGGACCCGGAGAGCCGGGAAGCTCACCTCCGCTGCTCGGCGCTAGCACACCGGCTCGTGGGACGTCAGCTGGTCTCATGTGTCCCAGTCTGGAGAGCCGCAGCTCTTCTGGACACTCTTGATCCAGTTCGCCGTGATGTGAGTCCCAGCAGACCTCCTGCATGGAGCATCTCAGAAACATCAGTTTGTTCTACAGCGGATCGTCTGACAGCTCGACCCTCAGAGGACAAATAGAACTCCAATAGTTTGTCACATCCTACATCCGGTGTCTCCTACCGTCTCGTCTCATGTCTCCTCCCTTGTTCCCCGTCGTGTCTCTCCTCGTCTTATCTTGTCTTCTCATGTCTCCCCGCGTATCCTCTCTTGTCCCCCGTCGTGTCCCCTCTTGTGTCTGATCTTGACTTCTCTCCTGTCTCCCCTCGTCTCCTGTCGTGTCCCCTCTCGTGTCTGATCTTGACTTCTCTCCTGTCTCCCCTCGTCTCCTGTCGTGTCCCCTCTCGTGTCTCCCCTATTGTCTTCGTTCGTGTCTCCTTATGTCTCATCCTGTCGTCTCTCATGTCCCCCGTCGTGTCCCCTCTCGTGTCTCCCCTATTGTCTTCGTTCGTGTCTCCTTATGTCTCATCCTGTCGTCTCTCATGTCCCCCGTCGTGCCCCCTGTCGTGTCTCCTCTCATATCCCCCGTTGTGTCCCCCGGCCAATGGACACCCCCGTGGACGTTCTGCTGGTTGACAGTTTGTGGAGGGAAATGATGAAACTGAAAACGAGTCTAAACCACAACAAAAGGGAGTAAAACTCTTCAATCTGTTCCACCACTGAAACTGTTCCATTCTTCTAAAACTGCTGATAAAGGAAAAACCGATCAGCTGGAACAACGAAACAGAACAACTAAACAAAGCAACAACAAAGCGTCTATGAACTTTTAAATGTCATCAACAAACATATTGTGGTTGATCCACTTGTGGTTTCCAGTTTGGAGGGTTGCCATGTCTTGGCTCGTGTTACTTGATTTTGAGGGACATTTGTAGCGGTGGGAGAGCCCCACTCCCCCTACCAGGCTGCTCCACGTTGTCTGAGAGGGAGGAGAGAAGAGCAGTGGCTGATCCTCCCCCTCTTCACCCTCTCAGTACGCTGGGACGTGAGGCTGGTGGAGCTGCTGCCTCTTCAGGTGTGGCTGTTTCAGCGCCAGACTCGGGTCTGATGGACAGAAGAAAGGTAAAAGGTGGCAGTTCTCTGTAGGAACTTTGGTTCTACCTGTGTCGAGTTAATCTGTTCTTCACATGGCTCAACTTTAGCGTTTGAACAAGTCCAGTGTATTTCTGGGAGTGAGTCCTAATGTGCTCTGAGAGTTGGTAGTTTCATTTCTGTGTTCCGTGTAGAATGAAAGAAAGGTGGTGTCTGCACACAGCTGAGTGAGTTCAGCGTCACCGTGACCTCCTGCCAGCGCTTTACAGCCCGTGGCTGTAAGTCACACTGCAGGAGGAGCTCGCTGGCTGAAATCTACACGTGTGAGATGTTTGAATGACCTGATAATGGCACCGACCACCAGAAGCAGCAGGCTTCCTGCTTTCAACTGCTGATTCAGCCCAGATGGAAGTGGAGTGGCTCGCCGGCATCCGGAGGAGTAAGCTGGAGACGTAGTGACAGAGCTGACGGGCACTATGAAGCTCTAAAGGTCCTTTAATACCAACAACTGGGAGCTTCTTTGTAGAGCTGCGGCAGTTTGATCCAGAAGACCTGAATGTTTCTGCTCTGGGGTCAGTCAAATGTGGAGAAAACGTGTCTTTCTATTTATTTCACATGTTTTTTCTTTCATTTGAACTTTCTAAGCGGATGTTTCCAGGTGACCCTGCTCCTCTCTGTGAAGCAGTAAATAAAGCTTCACTTCTTCTGTTTCTACTTTCCCAGTTTGGCCTGCAGGGCTCATGTTGGACTCTGAGGGTTTGATTGTGGCAGACAGGCTTGTCTAAAATCATCTTTTTCATCCCGTTGAGGTGCGTGCGTGTGCGGTGGAGGTCGTCTCCCTGATCCCTCAGGATTACTGGGAACCTGTTGAGCCTGTGTCTCTCAGCTGTGAAGGGTTTCGGCGCTGCTCACACCTCGGCGCTGCTCACACCCCGGCGCTGCTCACACCTCGGAGTTTCACTCTCCACTCTCTGCTCTCCATCAGAGTCTGAACGGGGGAAGCGTCTGCTCTCTCACACCGTCAGCTGTTTGTCCGAGGCACACCGGACTTTGACGGTTCAACAGGAAGAGAGATAAATAGTTCACAGGTCCTCTCGGCCATAAAACCTCAGCTCTTTTTATTGGGATCTCACTTCTCATCATGTGTGTCCATGTAAACACATTTCGAGTGAAATATGATGGAAGTGACCCGGTGTGCGTGTCTCTGCTGCTCGTGAAGGAAATCAGTGCACAGGACGGACTTGTGATCCTCCACTCAGTAACGGGTCGTGACACATTATTCTTTGAGGAATAACGGCGTTGGTTGGGGATTGAAGCTCATCTCTTCAGTGAGATGATCTGTGGTCCTGCCATGAGTCACTTTTTCCACCCATGTAGGATTTCCACTCCGAGCAGAAGAAATGTTGTGAAACTCCAATAAAGGAGGACAGAGCGCCTGTGTGAGCAGGACTCTGGTGCCGGGTGGGCAGGATGAGGCCGAGCACGGTGCAGGACGTCCTGTCTGTCCTCTGGACGTCTCAGATAAACTGGCTCCAAAATAAGCTGAGCTCTTCTTGGTGTCCACTGTGGACACATGACTGTTTGAACTCTGAACACCAAGAAGACAAAAGAAACTAAGTTTGTTTTGTGTCGAGCCGTGCAGCTCAGAGAGAGAAAGTGGCTGGAACGGAACAAAATGCTCTTACTCCCAGACCACTGCCTGTAACACTCCCAGACCACTGCCTGTAACACTCCCAGACCACTGCCTGTAACACTCCCAGACCACTCCCTGTAACACTCCCAGACCACTGCCTGTAACACTCCCAGACCACTGCCTGTAACACTCCCAGACCACTGCCTGTAACACTCCCAGACCACTCCCTGTAACACTCCCAGACCACTGCCTGTAACACTCCCAGACCACTGCCTGTAACACTCCCAGACCACTCCCTGTAACACTCCCAGACCACTAACTGTAACACTCCCAGACCACTCCCTGTAACACTCCCAGACCACTAACTGTAACACTCCCAGACCACTGCCTGTAACACTCCCAGACCACTGCCTGTAACACTCCCAGGCCACTAACTGTAACACTCCCAGACCACTAACTGTAACACTCCCGTAACACTGCCTGTAACACTCCCAGACCACTGCCTGTAACACTCCCAGACCACTAACTGTAACACTCCCAGACCACTGCCTGTAACACTCCCAGACCACTAACTGTAACACTCCCAGACCACTGCCTGTAACACTCCCAGACCACTGCCTGTAACACTCCCAGACCACTGCCTGTAACACTCCCAGGCCACTAACTGTAACACTCCCAGACCACTAACTGTAACACTCCCGTAACACTGCCTGTAACACTCCCAGACCACTGCCTGTAACACTCCCAGACCACTCTCCATAACACTCCCAGACCACTGCCTGTAGCACTCTTAGACCACCAACTGTAACAATGCCTGTAACACTCCTAGAATAGTAACTGTAACACCGCCTGTAACACTCCCAGACCACTAACTGTAACACTTCTAGACCACTACTGTAACACCCCCTGTAACACTCCCAGACCAGTGCCTGTAACACTCTCAGACCACTGCCTGTAACACTTCCAGACTACTCCCAGACCACTCCCCGTAACACTCCTAGACCACTACTGTAACACCCCGTAACACTGCCTGTAACACCCCCAGAACCCTCCCCGTAACACTCCCAGACCACACTTAAGCCCCGTGTCCACAGAGCCCCTTGGTGCCGGTACGGGTCAGGTCGGAACCGGTTGTTGTGCGTTTCCACTGACTCAGAACCGTTACCAACCGGTACCATTGGTAACCATTTCTCGCTACCCCTCCACTTGGGGTACCAGGCTCAATGTGCCGGATATGAGGGGGAGGAGCTTCAACACTGCCGTCTGCTCATTGGTCCGTGACGACCTGTTCTCCCAGCAAGCAGCCATTTCCAATCAGTTCTTCTGCAGCAATCAGGAAACTTTTTTGAAAACGTCCTCCTGTTATGGCGTCACATCCTGCATGATTACGCAACCGTTCATAACCCCGCCTACATTTCAAACCGAACCCTGTGTAATGGAAACGCGGCACTGATACGGGTCTGGTTACTGATAGTCAACCCCCACCTGACCGGCACCGGTACCAAGGGGCACTGTGGAAACAGGGCTTTTGTAATACTCCCAGACCACCACTAACCGTAACACTCCCAGACCACTCCCTGTAACACTCTCAGACCACTCCCTGTAACACTCTCGGTAGCATTCCCAGGCCACTAACTGTAACACCCCCGTAACACTGCCTGTAACGCTCCTTGTAGCAGCGCCTCACATGGTTCCTCTTTCTTAATCCCAGCACCAGATTAACACGCTCCAGCTCCGAGCTGCTTCATTCAGCTGAAACGAGCTAACCGGATCAGGAGCTGAGAGGATCTTCAGGCTATTTAAGGATGCCTTCACTTCCTCAGTGGTGCAGTGTGAAAGCTCAAACATGGGAACCCTGGTCCAATTCCTGTACAGTGTGTGATGCTGGTGAAGCAAACAGGAAGTGAACCCTGTCACCATGGCAACATGAGGCAGGTTTGCTCATCAAACACAAACACCAAAACAGTAAATAAGTTTTTGTTTTTTATGAATTCACAAGCTGAAGAGATTCCTGTCGTCCCTCCGTCTCCTCCTGTGAGCCGCTCTTCCTCTTCGCTGTTCTTAATTACTCCTCAGTGTGCGCTTTGTGGAAATGGCGCCCTCAAAAACAGCAGCTGTTGTAACTGCAGGACCTTGTTAGTTTGGTCCTTCTTCGGAAGGGCAGATTCTGAGTGAACAAACCAAATGAAGTTTTCAGCATTCGAACAGAACCTCTGGACCCGGGGTGTGAGAACACACTCAGAAACGGTCTCTGTCGATCTGATGATGCACCGAAGTTCTGTGCAGGTTCTGATCTGCTCTTTGAATAGATTACACTTTTCAGCCTTTTGCCCTTGGTTTAGTTTCCTGTTTCCAGATGACTTGTTGTGATATGTCATGCAGCTGCAGATCTGTACTTTAACTTCAGTCACAGCCTGTATCCTGAATGCTTGTCGTATAGAAAGGAGCTGCGGTTCACTGATTGCTTGTTTTGCTGCTCTGTTGACAGGATGCTTGCTGAAGGATAACGTCTGAGCCCCATTCCCTCCACTGGTCCTCTGTCTCTGCTCCATCTCTACGGGATTTCATGGACCGCATGTATTCCACAGGAACTTGGTGTACATTGATTTTAAAGCGGACACTTCTTCTCCTGGCTCCCTCCTGACTGGATGGACACGATGAAGTAACTGTGGTCAGATCTCGAGTCCCTGCCCTGTGAGATTGTTCCCAAGAGTTCTGACACTGACTCCAGTACTGGTCCCCCACCTTCCCCGTCCCTTCGCCTCTTTATTTAGGCCATGGTTCGCAAGAAAGGTTCTCTCATACTATGTGGAGCCTTCCTGTTTGTGGCCTGGAATGCTTTGCTCCTGCTCTACCTGTGGGGGCGCCCTCCCATCGGCCGCCCTGCAGAAGGTGGTGGAGCCGAACCAGGAGGACAGGAAGAGTGGGGTTTGGGCCGAGGGAAGGGTGGGCGGGTCAACCTGGCCGGAGAGGTGATCCGGCTTGCGGAGGAAGTAGAAGTTCAGCTTGAGACCCAGAAAAAGCTTCTGAAGCAGATCGAGAGTCACAGGGCGGTGTGGGCCCGGCAGAAAGATGTGGGGAAGAGAGAAGTCGACGGCGGTAAAGAAGTTCATGAAGTGGTTGTTCAGCAGCCACCAAAAACTCCTCTTCCTGCGAAGAACAGTGCAGGAGTGAAAGAACAGGAGGAGGTGAGGCTCCCTGCTCCCACAGCAGCTCCAGGCTCAAAGTCAGACCAGCAGCAGGCCATGGAGACCAAGGAGGACGTCACAAACACGAAGGGGCCCGCGACTGGTCCTGGTGCACAGGTGGTCATTCCCATCCTGGTGATCGCTTGTGACAGAGTGACAGTGAAGCGCAGCCTGGACAGACTCATACAGTTCCGCCCTTCTCCTGAACTCTACCCCATCATCGTCAGCCAGGACTGCGGCCATGCCGACACGGCCCGTGTGATTGGCTCGTATGGAGATCAGGTGACCCACATCAGACAGCCGGACCTGTCCGATATCAGGGTCCGGCCCGAGCACAGGAAGTTTCAGGGATACTACAAGATCGCACGTCATTACCGCTGGGCGCTCAACCAAGTGTTCAACACCTTCTCCCAGTCCACCGTGGTCATCGTGGAGGACGACCTGGAGGTGAGGGGGAGGGGCTATTTCACCTCAGGCCTTAAAGAAGCACCACTTGCCATGTAGAGTGTTTTCATGCCTAAACTATTAATAAGCACATTTTAAAGTATTTTTTGTGTGAATGTCATGAACCGGCTTCAGTTCAGCCAGTTTAGTCAGGTTAAAAAAGTCAAAATATATTTATGGACACAATCTTAAATTCTATAGAGAAAGAAAAGCTTCCAGTCAGGACGTGTCTGATAGCTGTGAAAAGAAGCTAAGCTAACCTGAAACTCCACCTAGAGGCCTGGAGGAGTCTAGGAAGAGTCCAGGAGTCCTGGTCTCTGCCTGGTCCTCCTCAGAGGTAAAGTGGTCCTGCAGTGTTTCCTGTTCTGGACAAAGGGGGACATGTTGCGTCAAAGAAGACGAGACAGAGTTGTGTTTGGTGTGTGTCAGCATTGTTTTGAGCAGAGGTCAACACAACCCAAAGGTCAAAAGCTTCACCCTGAGCTCCAGAACACAATTATTCTGCATTTCAGGTCCACTTGTCTGTCTGTGACCGACCTGTGTTACCCTGTTGCAGGTGTGAGATGTCCTGTAGAGACACATGAGCCATCGCAGCAAAACAAACGGTGAAAGTAGAGATGAGCAGTGGAGATGAGCAGTGGAGATGAGCAGTGGAGATGAGCAGTGGAGATGAGCAGTAGAGATGAGCAGTGGAGATGAGCAGTGGAGATGAGCAGTGGAGATGAGCAGTGGAGATGAGCAGTGGAGATGAGCAGTGGAGAAGAGCAGTGGGCTGTGAAGAAAGGTTCCTTTGCATTAGTTTGATTTGTTTGAAGCTCGGAGTGAGTCCAGGAGTTGCAGCACACATCAGGTGCTGGGGTCAGTCAGCGGTCTTCCTCACACTGTTGGAAACCGAGAAATCACCATGGAAACCTTTCTCTAACAGAACCACGCTGTAGGAGAGCAGCCTGCAGCGCTGCACACATTTTATTTATCAATATGTCTCATGAGCCGTATTGATGTTTTTCTCCAGAAACGAGTGTGAAGACCAGTTTACCTGTGAAAACACTAAACTTAGCTCCTGTTTGTTCAGATGATCAAAACCAAACCAAACCAAACCAATGGCCTGACAAACAACTGCAACTTTAAAGGACTTTTCTGTTTAATACAATGATGGTTTATTCGGTGGCATGAACAGCCTGTCACTCTGAACAGCCTGTCACTCTGAACAGCCTGTCACTCTGAACAGCCTGTCACTCTGAACAGCCTGTCGCTAGGAACAGCCTGTCACTCTGAACAGCCTGTCACTCTGAACAGCCTGTCACTCTGAACAGCCTGTCACTAGGAACAGCCTGTCATCTGAACAGCCTGTCATCTGAACAGCCTGTCATCTGAACAGCCTGTCACTCTGAACAGCCTGTCATCTGAACAGCCTGTCACTCTGAACAGCCTGTCACTCTGAACAGCCTGCCACTCTGAACAGCCTGCCACTCAGTTAAAGGCACAGCTGCTCTTCTTCTGTTCCAGCGCCACATTAGTTCCGACCATGAACATCTCTGACAGACACGGAACTTGAGGTACTGCGGTTTTTGGTCTTCTGTTCGATTCTGCAGTGACATTAATCCTCAATGACATGTGTAGCTTCACTAAGCAAATGTTTGAAGTGCTCCCACCATGTCAGTACTGCTTTATCAGATTGGTGGACCGATCAAAGGACAAGCTGACTGAGCTGGTTAGTTATTAGTGTGGTTTGTCTTGAGCCACGTCAGGTTTTTATGACAAAGTCAGAAGGTCTGAGTTCAATGAGACATTAAATACAAACAACCCCAAAGTTTTCCCATAAATCAGACTAACGTGGTCTGGAGAGTTGGAGGGTTAAAGTTCTCAGACTACAGGAGCGCTGCAGCCTTGAGCGTCCTCACAATATCAGTTGTGATGCTAATTTGCTAGCCACCGTGATTTACCTTCCGGGGGTAGGTGGTGTTCAGACAGTTCTTTTCTTGGGGTTGCTGTCGCTCAGGTGTTGGAGGGGTCGTCCTTCAGTCAGAATATTGCAGGTTCGATTCCACATGTTGAAGTGCCTTTGAGCATGACTCTTGTAATCTACACTCTACAGATGAGGTGTTCAAGGACCTCTGTAAGTTTCAGTACTGTGTGAGGGGTTTACTCCTGAGTCTCTTTCACAGAAACGTTGATTAGAAACGGTTGGTTACCTTCAAAGAAAAAGTCAGTTCATGCTGTCTGTTACGTTCGTTCTGATTCTTCTCTTTGGCTGTAAGTTTGCATGTTTTCCCACAACTTTCCCCTTTAAAAACCTCACCACTGATTAACAGGGAAACAATGTGAGTATTCATGAATACTGAAGCTGCAGGGTCCTCCCTGTTCCAGTGTGCATGCATACTGAGCCTGTGATTTGCCTGGAACGGTGACGTGCAGACCAGCGCTCTGTGAACATAGAGCGCGACTCCTGCAGAGTCTGGAAACCTGCTTTAACTTATGCAACTGTTCTCCTTGGTTTGGGACCGTTTTAAGAGGATCCCTGCCTGTTTGTGTTTCCTGCCTGCTTTCCACAACAATTCTAAAGTCCATTTAACCCTCACATGTCTGGATAACAGCAGACACATGTTTTGCTGCAGGAGATGAAGGCAGTGTGACAGAAAGCAGCCGGTTTAACTCTGCAGGACCTCCTGCTGGGATTCTGCAGGTCTGGTCAGTAGATGGTACAGTCAACATCAGAGTCACACAAACTCTGACAGCTCCAGAGGATGGACTGTAAGATTCATTCTGTATGGCGCTGGTACCTGCTTCCTCTCAGTCTAGATTAAAGTTACTCTACCAGAAAGAAATCTTAAAAACATACTTCTGATAAAGTCTCACAATAAACCAACACATCCAAAATGTGTCTTCAAGCCTCGATAATAGTGTGAAATGTTGTGAAACTGACTGTTAATCATTTTTCCACTGCGAATGGAGAGCCAGTGTACAAACAGGATCTTGCCTCGGGATTCTTCGGTCTTTTCTGTGACTGCAAGATGTCAACAAACCCGGGTGTTGTTCACAAAGTATAAATGCTGGAAATCCATGTTTTTTTTAGTGTAATGATGAATTTCCTTCAGAAAAGTATTGACAACATGATGGAGATGTACATCATCAAATGAAACTAGGTCCTGAATGTTTTAGTTTTTCCCGTGTGGATTCTGGTGGAGGAACTTTAAATTGAAAGGAGTCGCGCTCTGAGAGGCCTGTGGTACCTGCAGACCGGCTCATTGACACCTCAAGCTGGGTCACTACGATCCAAGTGTACAGTCATCCGGTTAAAAAAGATTTCTCTGCACAGATGGGCAAAATGACGGGCCACCTACTGTACCTACTAAAAGCTCTGTGGGCTCCATAATAAGGCGAGTTGTTACCCATTGTTAAAGTGTCTCTCGCTCTCTCTCTCTCTCTCTCTCTCTCTACGAGGTGGCGCCGGACTTCTTTGAGTATTTCCGGGCTCTGTACCCCATCCTGCACTCGGACCCCAGCCTGTGGTGTGTGTCTGCCTGGAATGATAACGGCAGGGACGCCCTGGTGGACCCGTCCAGAGCCGAGCTGCTGTACAGAACAGACTTCTTCCCGGGTCTGGGCTGGATGCTGCTGAAGGAGATGTGGGAGGAGCTGGAGCCCAAGTGGCCCTCGGCCTTCTGGGACGACTGGATGCGTCAGCCGGAGCAGAGGAAGGACCGCTCGTGCATTCGTCCTGAGATCTCTCGAACGATCACCTTTGGTAGGAAAGGTGTGAGTTTAGGTCAGTTCTTTGACCAGTACCTTCGCTACATTAAGCTAAACACTGAATTTGTGCCTTTTACCAAACATAATTTGTCTTATTTGCTCAAAGAGAAGTATGATGAGAAGTTTGTCAAAGAGGTTTACGATGCCCCGCTAGTGAAGATTGAAGAGCTGCAGCAGACGGGCGCTCTGAGGGGCCCCAGGCCCTACAGGGTGCAGTACTCCAGCAGGGACAGTTTTAAAGTGTTCGCTCGAAACCTGGGTGTCATGGACGACCTGAAATCTGGAGTCCCTCGTACAGGCTACAGGGGCGTGGTCAGCTTCCTGTACCGCGGTCGGAGGGTGTTCCTGGCTCCACCGCCGGGCTGGACGCATTACGACACCAGCTGGAGCTGAGCGGTGTTGAAGAGGGGCCGAGCCTTATCAGTGGAGCACCCTCTCAGACCAAAGAATCCCACAGACTCCGAGCTCCATGAGGGAAAACGGCACAGAGCTGCAGGCCAGGGGAGTCGGTCCACCCTCCAAACACACACTGGCCATGTGCCTTGCTCTCTGGGTCCATGTTGTTTGGTGTATTTTTATTCCTGTGGCCAAATGTAGACTTCAGATTCAGATCATTGGAATCATCAGCAGTGTCAGTGAAAAGTCAGAGCAGGAGGATAAACGTGGTCCAGAACTTCTCCCGTCTCCAGGCTGTGCTCACACTGAAGTGAACCCCCCCAGAAGCTCTGCCCCCAGTTTGTCTGTGGCGCCTCATCTCTGTGCTGGTATCAAATCCCGCCTGAACAACTGAGTCCATTTCCACGCGCTCAACCTTTTAGTGCCACTGCCACATTAGACCGCCGAGCTGTTTCCACACAGATCGATTAAAACACCAGAGAAATGTCTCCTGACACCTCATTTAGATCAGAAGCCACAGTTCATCACACATGAAATATAAACTACCACAACTCCAAAAGTTCAGCATTGATTCACCGTCTTTTCACAAAACTGAAAAAAAAGAGAAAAAAAATCTAAAAGTGCAATTTGTCATGACGACTCCTCGGGAAGAGCTGATCTGGGTTAAAGTTTAAAAAAAAAGAATCTTCACCAAATGATGTAAGTAGAGTTTATTTCAAACGTGCAGAGGTATTTGGGGGCCACACGGGGGCATGAAGTTGAATCTAATGACGCCGTGCAGTTTCCCACATAACCACCACCAAGTCCAGCTCTGAGTTAGGCTGGGTTCGGTCCACCAGGCTGGGTTCGGTCCACCAGGCTGGGTTCATTCCACCAGGCTGGGTTCATTCCACCAGGCTGGGTTCGGTCCTCCAGGCTGGGTTCGGTCCTCCAGGCTGGGTTCGGTCCACCAGGCTGGGTTCAGTCCACCAGGCCTCTGGCAGACCTGCTGCGTGTGAACACAGCCTGGACGTGTTTGTGTGAAGAAGCTTCTGGAAGGTTTTCGATGGCACATGGAGGCCGCATTCAGCACTACGTCACCACATATCTGATCTGCTTTACTGTCCCCACGGGACTCTGACGCTCTCATCGCACAGCTATGTTGTAAACATTTACAGGTTTTAAGAAACCCACAGAAGCTTGAGATGGAAAAGTAACGCTGATCACATATTGAGATCAAAACAGTGAAGGAAGTGTCAAAGATCCATGAAGCAGCAGGAAGCTGGAGCTCCACATCAGCTGAGGGTGAAGCTGGAGTCAAATTCCATCAGGACGGAGTGCAGGAGGAGGAGGCCTCTGTTCAGGGGGGTCGGACTCATTTCACTACAAGTGACAATGTTTCCTACAACTGCTAGTGCATGAAAAGTTTTTATCGCAAAATTCACAATGAAAAATAAGTGATTTAAAAATGAAACGATGTTGGAACACAGATTTTCTCTCAAATGAATTTCTCCTGTTTGTAGAAAGACCTGAAATCTTCTTAATCTGACTTCATGTTGGGAAACGAATTGACCCTCGCAGAGTGATATTAATTCTCCAGCAGCTTTCATTACTGCTCGTCCTCATAAAACTGAGCAAAGCTCCGCAAATAAGACAAAACTCGCAGTTTATTCCATTAAAGAGGGTTTTATTCATACTGCAGGCTGATTGGACCCTGTAGTACAGGGGTATCCAGTTCTAGTCCTGGAGGGTCTCCAATAATCAGATGTGTTCACAAGGACTGGGAGCCTTCAGGACTGAGGTCCTTTGGGACCGGAGAGCCTTCGGGACTGGGAGCCTTCAGGACTGAGGTCCTTCAGGACTGGAGAGCTTACAAGACTGGGAGGCTTCAGGACTGGAGAACCTTCGGGACTGGGGTCCTTCAGGACTGGGATCCTTCAGGATTGGAGAGCCTTCGGGACTGTAGGTCCTTCGGGACTGGAGAGCCTCCCGGACTGGGGTCCTTCAGGACTGGGATCCTTCAGGACTGGAGAGCCTTCCGGACTGAGGTCCTTCAGGACTGGAGAGCCTACAAGACTGGGAGGCTTCAGGACTGGAGAGCCTTCCGGACTGAGGTCCTTCAGGACTGGAGGTCCTTCGGGACTGGAGAGCCTTCCGGACTGGGAGGCTTCAGGACTGGAGAACCTTCCGGACTGGAGGTCCTTCAGGACCGGGAGCCTTTGGGACTGGAGAGCCTTCGGGACTGGAGGTCCTTCAGGACTGGAGAGCCTTCCGGACTGAGGTCCTTCAGGACCGGGAGCCTTTGGGACTGGAGAGCCTTCGGGACTGGAGGTCCTTCAGGACTGGAGAGCCTTCGGGACTGGAGGTCCTTCAGGACTGGAGAGCCTTCCGGACTGAGGTCCTTCCGGACTGGGGTCCTTCAGGACTGGAGAGCCTTCTGGACTGGAGAACCTTCCGGACTGGAGGTCCTTCAGGACTGGGAGCCTTCAGGACCGGAGAGCCCTGCTCAGTTCTGTATGTTCGACACCCCTGGCGGAGAGGCGGAGAGGCGGAGTGAGGGGAAGCCCCGCCCTCTGCTCGTTGTTTTCCTGGTGGTGTTGGAGAGTTCTGCTGTTGATGCTCGGAGGCTCCAGGTAAATTTAAATTTGAAGGAAGTGTGTGGGGACGTGAAACCACTGGTTCATGTGAAGGATAAATCCAAAATGAAGGAAGTTCTGAAAAGAAGTGACGTGTCTTGAAGTTGTTGATCACGCCGACACAGGACGGCTTCAGTTCTGAGAAAAGCTTATCACTGTACTGTTACTCGCTTTGGGACATTTCCGTATGGTGACGTGTAAAACCACTGCCTGATGTGTTCATAACTTTAATACATTATAAATAAAATCTACTATTTTGATATTGGTCCACATGCTGAAGGCGTCTGTCTTCCTTGGGAAGTGACACGTGAGGCTGAGTGCAATGGAACTGATCTCTTTCCTTTTACTTTGGAAACAACCCATGAGTCCATCACCCCTCACTTTTACAGGGTGACACACACATACAGCAGGAGTTTCACACTCCAGTCCTACAGGGTCACAGTTTGACCCCCCCACCCCGTAATCCAGGACGCCGAGCTGCTGCTTTCAGCTCTCTGTTCTCCGCCGCTCGTTGGGATGTGCTCACTTGTGTGCACGTGCATGTGCACGTACATAAAGGAGGACATCCACTGTGCATGACACTGGCCCCTGGTGGGTCCCTGTTATACCTCCTGATGGCCCAGATGGGAGTTTATGAGACTTACTGGGGAGGGAGGGGGTTCTAGAAAGGAGAGTCAACAAACTGAGTCGACTCACTCTGAGATAAAACTCTGGGTTTCCGGTTCCAGAACAGCTGATCAATCAACTCTGAGTATGTGAACCTTGAGTTACACACATGAACAACCACAATAAACAACCATCATCAATGGAGCCCCGATACAACCAGTCACTATGGCAACAGACCCAAAACCCAGTTCTTTCACAGTAAAGGTCCCAGACTGAAAACCCAGTTATTTCACAGTAAAAGTACCAGATTAAAAACGCAGTTCTTTCACACTAAAAGCCACAGACCGAAAACCCAATTCTTTCACTGTAAAAGTCCCAGATAAAAAACCCATTTATTTCACAGTAAAAGTACCAGATTAAAAACCCAGTTCTTTCACAGTAAAGGTCCCAGATTAAAAACGCAGTTCTTTCACACTAAAAGCCCCAGATTAAAAACCCAGTTATTTCTCAGTAAAAGTCCCAGATTAAAAACCCAGTTCTTTCACAGTAACGGTCCCAGATTAAAAACCCAGTTCTTTCACAGTAACGGTCCCAGATTAAAAACCCAGTTCTTTCTCAGTAAAAGTCCCAGATTAAAAACCCAGTTCTTTCACAGTAAAAGCCCCAGCGCTGCAGCAGAAGAGGAGAGAGACTGACTGGGTGAAAGTTGCTGCATGAGTCAACATATAAGTTTGAATGATCTCCTCCATTGGCTTAACATTTAACTTAAGATGGCAGCAGAGGTAGAAATAATAATTATGATGGTTATGATTACACCTCACTTTGATTTTAATTCCAGGATTTAAATTAATGTAGGCTATTAAATAAAAAGATATTCATTCAGTAGCTACTTCAAGTAGTAATTTAAACCCCGAACAAAATGTTGTTTGAACTGGTCCTCTGTTAATATCCTACTGAGGAGATTCATTAACAGTGTTTAGACATTCTTATTAGAGTGGAGCCATTTAAAATATGATGGTGTGTACATCAACACTCAATGAAATACTAACATTAACACACACACACACACACACACACACAAAATGGACAAATGACCATACATTCGGGGTTTAATTAAAACAGTAGAAAACAGTACACACTGAGAGGTAACTTTTCTCTTTATTTGTTTGATGTTTTTCCCCTCCTTGTGCTGTCTAATTAAACGGTTATCGATTAACTTCACAAGATCGGCTTGTCCTGTTGACAATCTGTTCATATTAATAAAGTTTGGGGGGAAAATCGACACGTCACTGTGACGTTCATCATGAAGGACCCGGACAGTGTGACCAGGTAGATGCCTGACTAAAATCAGCGTGTCTGTCTGAAAGTTTTTGGAGTGTTCGCTGTTTGTTTGTTTGCTTGTTTGTTTGCTTGTTTGCAGTGGACTGTGAGGATCGGAAGTGTTTCAGTCTCACCTTTCTCCCTCTCTTCTGCCGGGGGACATTTTAATGACGCGTGCTCCTTCTCACGTGCTGTGGAGTTACCGTCTGTAGACCTACCAAGGTACTGAAGGCTGCTACTGTCTTATCATTTTATTTTAGACGAATGAATCTTTTTTTGTTTTAAATCAGTATGAACTCAGAGCACATTGTGGTGAAGAGGAGCGTTCTAACCCTGGAACGTGTCCCTGTGAGTGGTGCTGGGCCGACGGACAACTCGCCCATGAGTTCAGACATTTTTTGAGAAAATAAATCCTGTAAAATCTACTTTTACATATTCTTATTTCTAATTGATATTTTCTCTATTTTTCATATATCTGATATTTGTCCATATATATTTAGCGTCATATCATTTAGCTTTGTTTCTCTTCGTTTACCATTCTCTTAATGGTAAACAAGTGCATGTAAATACATTTTTAGTAAATACTTTTGATGAAACGCTCGGTTTGAAGCTGCATATAAATATCCTGAAGTCAAAATTAGCAAAGAAATATTGGCTTAATGTGTAAAATCCGATCAGTAATAGATCAAAATTGACTCAGCTCATTTTATAACTCCCTCATTCTTCCATATCTGAGATATGGTGTTTAAATACGGGGACATAATAATAAAACAAACATTGATCCTATTTTTCTTTTACTTAAGACCATTAGACTCATGAATAAAGCTGATTATTATTTTTAAGAGCCAACAAATTCTCTGTTTGACACATCACAGACACTAGAAATACACAATATTGTCCACCTTAATACACTAGCATATTAATGTGTCAAATATACTTACTAATCTTTCCAAATGTGTCAAATATACTTTGAAATTTAATCCTTCAAATCAATAATGCTGAAAAAAATTGTTGTGGACGAGTTGTCTGGAACCACATGGACGAGTTTTCCAGGGTTGCAGTTTTGTGGGCGAGTCGTTCGTGTACCGGGTTCCAACCTGTCAACCTCAGGTCACTGCTCTGACTTCTAGAACTCCACTGCCTGGTGCCTGGTGCTTCTGACCTCTGACCTCGTGTGTGTGTGTGTGTGTGTGTGTGTGTGTGTGTGTGTGTGTGTGTGTGTGTGTGTGTGTGTGTGTGTGTGTGTGTGTGTGTGTGTGTGTGTGTGTGTGTGTGTGTGTGTGTGTGTGTGTGTGTGTGTGTGTGTGTGTGTGTGTGTGTGTGTGTGTCAGATGTCCTGTTTCAGTGCAGACCTGAAGTTCTGTCCTGAATGTGGGAGTGTCCTTCCTCTTCCTGGACTTCCCGACACGGTGCGCTGCCCCCGCTGCTGCTTCTGCATCCCGGTCGCAGGTACACCAGACAGGCTGCTGAGTGCTGGTAGTGGTCGTCCTCCGATTCAAATGTCATAGGTTCAATTCCCAATCTGCACGGCTCATGTAGAAGTGTCTTTGAGCAACACAGTGAGCCTCAAACTGCTCATGTGACACCGTCCATCCACTGGGATTGGACACACACCACTTTAAATCCCAGTGGATGGATAATGTAACAGTCCACTGGTTTCAAGAACCCCCTCCAGGGATTCATAAGGTATTTGTATTATATTCTATGATGTTGATGTTTCTAGTTTGCTCTGGGCTCATGTGAATAGATTGTCCTGGTGTGGGTGACGCGAGGAGAAGGATCGGACTGAAGTTCACACGATGAACCCTTCCTGTACCGATGTTCACGGTGTGTTTATCTTGCAGAGTTCTCTGGTCAGGAGATCCACTCCACCATCGCCTTCAACCCTGAGGAGCAGAGCTCGCTGGCTCTGGAGGAGGAGGAGGACTCTGAGCTGAAGGGTCCTGTGGTAAGACCTCCGTCTGATGACTGCTGCATGTGATGCTGACAGTCATTTTATCTGCTTGCCTCCTCATGTTCCTACGGTGGCCCAGAAGGGTCCATGCCACAATGCAACCACAAAATCCACCATGCAACAGTTACACTGTGTTGCTATTGTAGGGATTTCTTGCCTCATAAGTAGGGATGAACCGATACCAGTGTCAGGTATCGCTGCGATACCAGGCATGAGTACTCATACTCGTAAAACTGCCACTGATACCACGACACCGATACCACCTTACGGCCCTGCACACGGCACTTCACTGCAAGGCGTGGGCGGACAGTGAGGAGCAAGCAGTGAGGAGCAAGCAGTGAGGAGCAAGCAGTGAGGAGCGCACATCCAAAACATTTGGGGTCTGGAGGCTCGTCGCCTAAATCTGTTCACTGAAATGGAGCTGCTGCTACTGGAACTGGCTTCAGCAGCCAAAACACTGCCTGTGTCCAGTCTGTTCCACCGAGCGCCCCTCCTGTATCTACAGCTGCTTGATAGATCTGCTCAGCATATGAACGCTCTCTCTCTCTCAGGCACACTGGTCAAGCAAGCAGTGCGCCTGGGCCACACACACACACACACACACACACACACACACACACACACACACACACACACACACACACACACACACACACACACACACACACACACACACACACTCTGATAACAAAGGTTTTATTGAAATGTTTTCTTACAGTACATGTGGCAGTGCCATAGAATAACAAATTTTGAATGTCAGTACATCACAATGTAGGAATGTTGGTGAAATAACATCTGTGGAAAAAAATAAACGCGTCTATTGGCCTAAGTACTCAGTTTTGGTGAGTACTCAAATGCAAGTACTCATGCACTATTCATTTTGGGAAAAAGTGGTATTGGCGCATCCCTGGTCATTAGGATCACGTGGTGTGTTTATGTAGTGTTTTGGCAGTTTGGTTATCGATAATGATTAATAATGATCAAAGATAGTTATTAATTATTTTATTGAAGATGTAATCTGATCTGTATCAGATTCCTCGGGAGCTCCACCTGTTTAACAGGAAATTATAGCCGATTCAGTTATATCAGTTTCATAAGATATACTGAACTATTAATTTGGAATTAACCCGAATTAACATTAAAGCTTGAAGGATTTTGGAGTTCTTGACATTTCATTCAGAATGGAGGTTACCAGAGAGCAGGAAGGCCGTCCTCGGTCTCCACCAGGTGATGGAGAACAAGGAGCTCCATTCCAAATGGAGGTTACCAGAGAGCAGGAAGGCTGTCCTCGGTCTCCACCAGGTGTTGGAGAACAAGCAGCTCCACTCAGAATGGAGGTTACCAGAGAGCAGGAAGGCCGTCCTCGGTCTCCACCAGGTGATGGAGAACAATAGAACATAGAAGCCAGTCTGTAGCGTTGCTTCCTGAGTGTCTCTGTTAAAGGAACATTTCTAGAATGAGTTGATGTGAAGCTGATTTGCTTTGTAAAACATCTGGAGTCGTCAGACGGTGTTCAGTTACTGTGGGATGTTGTCTTTGATGTGAAATGTGCAGGTTGTTAGTTAACTAGTTAGTAAAGCAAGATTAGTATGCAGATCCTGTGTGTGTGTGTGTGTGTGTGTGTGTGTGTGTGTGTGTGTGTGTGTGTGTGTGTGTGTGTGTGTGTGTGTGTGTGTGTGTGTGTGTGTGTGTGTGTGTGTGTGTGTGTGTGTGTGTGTGTGTGTGTGTGTGTGTGTGTGTGTGTGTGGCAGAGCTAACGTTGGTTTACAGGTTGATAACTACTGATATCGTTGTCAGTAGAACTCAATCACTATAATAGAATCAACACATCTTCATCAAAGTTCAACAGCTCTATGCAGAGCTTCAGGTTTAACTAGTCCTCTCATGTAAAGGCCCAGTAGTTAGCACATTGTCACTGAAGAAGGAGTTTGGTTGTTGTCCAGGCCTGAAGCTGGCGGCTCCTGTAGCAGTTAGCACCTCCTGCTAACTCTGGTTGGCTGCGTTGAGCAGGTGGAGAAGAAGAAGAAGCTGAAGCTGGTGATTCAGGAGAGTCTTTGCAGCGTCCTGGTTGTTCCCTTTCAGACCTGAGGAGCTGGTCGCTCGCTCTGTCATGCTTTTCCTGCTTGTTGAGGGAAAAACACAAGCAGCTTCTGTGAGCTGCCGTTTCCCAGCTCTCTTTCCTGGGAAACTGCTTGGTCTTCCCTGGTGGATGAGCTCAGACGCTGGGTGCTGGTCTCTGGTCTCTGGTTCTGAGGAAGTTCTGATCCTCGTGGTCGGTCACAAGAGGAGTTGAGGAGTTGGAGCCTCTGGTGTTGGTAGGATGAGCTCCTCTAAGAGCAGGAGCATCAAAGAAAGATGAATCCCTCCAAAGGTTTCTGATTAGGTGGGGGCATTTCAAAGTGTTGAATCTTGGGGGCCTCAACCAATCGGTGACTGGCTGAGAGCATGGGGCCGTCAGTGTCCCTGAGAGGGGAAGGTGGAGGATTTGATGCATGGGGGCTGCAGGACCCCCTGCGGTGAGATGCTCAGGCACAAATGAAGATTGTCTTTCATTAGAAATGACCCATCTTCTTCATGTTGTCCTCCAGATCGACCGCCACTGCTCCCGTTGCAACAAGGAGGGGATGATTTACCACACCAGACAGATGAGGTCTGCTGATGAGGGTCAGACCGTCTTCTTCACCTGCATCCACTGCCGGTGAGCAGCTGCATCACGTTCACCAGTCAGACTTTGAACACATCAACACATCCTGAAAGACTCAGACCCCCAGCCACCATCATACATCTGTGTTCAGCAGAATGTTCAGAGGAAACTACCTGGAGGTTATCAAGTTAATGAATGATAGGATGTCATGAGGAGGTAAAGATAAAGTGAAATAGACTCAAATCAATAATACAGTATTACTACATATTACTAATACATTAACATAAATATTCAGTTCCAAACGGACGAAGCAGAAAAGAAGATGATGGATGTAAAATCACTTTTAATTAAAAATGAGAGGTTAAAGTAGAATTTAAGTTAAAGTATCAGGACGGTTTGTTGAGTGAAGACGTTTCAATAATGCAGAGAGGATCGATCAGAACTTCAATAAACTGAATGAGGATCATTTTATCATGAGACATATCACCATGACAACAGTCCGTTTCCTCCTGTGGTGTGGTCTGAGCTGACGTGTCTCGTCTCGTGTCCCAGGTTTCAGGAGAAGGAAGACTCCTGAGGACGACGCTCTGAGGTGGAGCGAGTCTCTGGTCTGTCCTCGGCGCTGCAGCAGGAGAAGCTCCAGGTCGTCACAGAAGGTGGGAGGAGCTGCTCCATCGGTCCTGCAGGTCCTCCAGAGACCTTCAGCTGCTCCATCGGTCCTGCAGGTCCTCCAGAGACCTTCAGCTGCTCCACATCGGTCCCGCAGGTCCTCCAGAGACCTTCAGCTGCTCCACATCGGTCCTGCAGGTCCTCCAGAGACCTTCAGCTGCTCCATCGGTCCTGCAGGTCCTCCAGAGACCTTCAGCTGCTCCATCGGTCCTCCAGGTCCTCCAGAGCCCTTCAGCTGCTCCATCGGTCCTGCAGGTCCTCCAGAGACCTTCAGCTGCTCCATCGGTCCTGCAGGTCCTCCAGAGACCTTCAGCTGCTCCATCGGTCCCCTGCTTGTGGTTCTCTTCATGTTTATCTGGAAATAAAAATTGTTTAACCGTTTTCCTTGAGTGTGTTTTTGTCAAAAGAAACTGTTGTGATCATCAGGTGCTGAAAGCTCCACCACTCAATCCTGAACAAATGGAGGCAGACAGTAGAAACCACTGCACTTCCAGGAACCACTGTCTGTGAACACAATGGACAGGAAGTCGACCTCCAATGAACTAAACACAACTGACACACACACTTTTCTAGTTCAGTCTTTTCCTGCCAAGCACTGGACAGGTGTTGCTCTTGTAGTTCATCCTGAACTTGTCGGGTTTTGGGATCACGTACCAGTTCTCAGCATCACTTGTTCTGCTTTTTGCTCCGTCAGTGCAGCTGAAGATGTAGTTCCATGTATTCAAAGATCAATAAATGTTCTTCCTCTTGCTCTGTTCTGTGTATTTCAGTGAGGGTTGAGATAACACAAAGGAACAGAATCCCAATTTCTAACCTGAGTTTCAGGCTTCAGAAAGGTGTATTTCTTGATAATATTGGTCCTGCCAGATGAAGATCACTGCTGAGGGTCCATGAGCCTGGACCCTTCTGGACTCCCAGTAAGTGAGGTTAAAGCAAGGCAAAGGTATTTATAGAGCAGCAGTCACTTCACAGCTCTTGACAAAGAAATACATTAAAGCTGTATGAAAAAAACGATGTCCATTAAAGCAAGCAAATAAGAATCTTATACTCAAGTGAAGAAGACTATGACAGACTCGCGTTACACATCCAACATAGAAATACTACGTTTTCACATGAGCAGAGGGCTGGGGTTGAATGTAATGTGTTAACGACAGAGCAGAGATGTTTCCACTTCATTCCTCACCTTGAGACTCTTTTCTCAGAGAGTCTCAATGTGAGTCTGAAATACCCCCCCCCCCCCCCCCCCCCCCCGGGGTTTCTAGAATCCAACTCTGAGTCGACTCACTCTGAGATAAAACTCTGGGTTTCCAGTTCCAGAACAGCTGATCAATCAACTCTGAGTATGTGAACCTTGAGTTACACACATGAACGACCACAATAAACAGCCATCATCAATGGAGCCCCGATACAACCAGTCACTATGGCAACAGACCCAAAACCCAGTTCTTTCACAGTAAAAGTCCCAGACTGAAAACCCAGTTATTTCACAGTAAAAGCCCCAGACTGAAAACTCAGTTCTTTCACAGCAAAAGCCCCAGACTGAAAACCCCAGTTATTTCACAGTAAGAGTCCCAGATTAAACACAAAGTTCTTTCACAGTAAAAGTCCCAGACTAAACCCAGTTCTTTCACAGTAAAAGTCCCAGATTAAAAACCCAGATATTTCACAGTAAAAGTCCCACATTAAAAACCCAGTTCTTTCACAGTAAAAGCTTCAGATTAAAAACCCAGTTCTTTCACAGTAAAAGCCCCAGCGCTGCAGCAGAAGTGGAGAGAGACGGACTGGGAGAAAGTTGCTGCATGAGTCAACATATAAGTTTGAATGATCTCCTCCATTGGCTTAACATTTAACTTAAGATGGCAGCAGAGGTAGAAATAATAATTAGGTGTAAAATGTGAATTTCATTGAGGAGCAATCCAACAGGAGGAAGGAGACTTGGAAGCAGCTAAATGAAATATAAAACATCATTCACAATGAAAAGGCTCATATGTTATGATTGCACCTCACTTTGATTTTAATTTCAGGATTTAAATTAATGTAGGCTATTAAATAAAAAGATATTCATCCAGTATCTACTTCAAGTAGTAATTTAAACCATGTTTCATGAAAATATTCACAGACGGTTCAGAGGATCCTGTTTCTGGGAAAACTGGTTGGATGGTAATGAGGAGAATCTGATAACCAGCATAAGCATATCAGATAGTATGTCTATTTCTTCTGCTGAACCTTTAGCAATTCAAAGAGCTTTGGACTGGGTCGAGCATAATAAACCAAAGAACAGGGTCACATGCTGGGATTCTGCTGCTGCTTTGGTGGCATTAGATGAAGGAGCTTCTAGAGCTCGGACTGATTTAATAATGGAGATCCTGCACTGCCTTTCAATAAAGAAACAATAGAATGTAATGTACTAATGGGTAAAGGGGAATGGATTAGCATCCGCAATGAAAAGCTGGAGACTGTGAGAACAGGACTGGGATCAGGAGCAGAAAGGTCGACATTTTTATTCTGTGCAACCTTCAGTGAAAGGTGTGAAGTGGAGGAGCACCCTGGGGCAGTGATGACGTCATTGTAACCAGGCTGGGCCTGGCGCACTGCTGCCTCACAAGAAGGGTGAAGGTGAGAGGTGGACATCTGAATGGTTTGTGTGACTGTAGGAATCAGAGGAGGTGGTTCAGGTGTTATTTCGCTGTAAGTTCTACTCTTGCCACACGCAGGAGTTGTTTGTTGATCTGTCCGATCTGGTCTCGAGGTGTTTTCATTGAAAACTATTTTAAAGTTAAGAGAAGAATCGGACTGTCTTGTGAAGGCTGTGTTAAAATCCCTCCATTCCTCTGGGTTACACGGGAGGATTTGATTTGTTGGTGTAATATCTTGTTTGTTCGGTAGAGGGCAGCATTGTGCCGTGCGGCGTACAGCCTGCTGGAAAACCAGAAGAAGAAGAAGAAGACGGACCAATAGTCGCAGTCAGAGTCCTGAAGTCACGTGATCTTTAAACATGTCGCCCTGAAACTGGAAGAAGAAGAAGAAGACAGACAAAACTCTGACTTTCCTCTGAGTTGTCTCCTAATAACGGGTAGAGACACGTCCTGTACATAGTTCTGTTATTCACTGTTGTGTTTTCCGGGTTTCTTCCTGTTTAGTCCTTTCAGCTCGTCGCTTCACTACAAAGTGCTCGAGTTAAAGTTGGATGGAGGATTTCAGCCTCATCGCTTCAATGCCTGCAGGTTTTTCCTTGAAGGAGCGTTGAGGAAACCGCTGTGGAGGAAGATGAAGCTTCGAGTCCAGCTTCAGTGTAAAAACCTCCATGAGTACCTGAAAGAGCTGAACCCGGAGATCCTGGACCGGCTGTACAACCACCCGGCCACCTGCCTGGCTGTGTACAGGTAAGACCCGCGCGCTGGACGGGCTCGAGGATTTCAATCAGCTGTCATGAGGCGCGTCATGTGGCACGTGATGTGATTTTCCCCAGAGAACTCCCGTCTCTGGCCAAGAACTACGTGATGCGCATGCTGTTCCTGGATCAGCCTCTCCCGCAGGCGGCCGTGGCTCTGTGGGTGAAGAAAGACAGCCACAAGTGAGTCTCTGGCTGTGGGTCTGACCCGGGGGGGGGGGGGGCTGGAGCCTGGAGCCTGGAGCCTGGAACCTGGCTTCAGGCTCCAGTCAGGGTGACCAGGCGGTCCTCGTCACATCAGCAAACCTTAGGAAAGGTTTTCAGGCTGTTGCATCATATTTCAACTAGTGTTTATAAACGATATTCAGGCGAGTGTGCTCTGAAGACTGAACCGTGTTTGGTACACACTCAGTTGTTTTGGTTCATCGAGAAAAAAAGAATTTTATACTTCTCTTGAACATTTCCCTGTACTTTCTGTACAGATAAAACTTTTTGATATGATCATATTACGTGAGAAATAAGAGTTTCCAGACCACCAGTCGCTTCTGTAATCAGTCTGTTTGTATTACCCTGCAGATGTTTACCAGACATTAATAATGACTCCCCTCCATGGGGGGCTGTGTGGTCTTCTCTGCATCAGTATTAACAGCTGGTGGTTTCCAGCTGTTAAAGTCTCTGGTGGTCTTCATCCCGACACTGCAGCCGTCACTCGACTGTTTGGAGATTATTTGGGAGCATCTGAGAGGAGAAACGCTTCACTTCCTCCTGCTTCTCTTCCCTCCTGCAGGGACCATGATGAATGTGTGTCTGTGCTGTCTGGACTGCGTCTGTGGCACGGCCAGCAGCTGCAGGGGGGTCTGCAGGGGTACACCTTAAACCCCGTGTTCAAGGACAATCTAAGGACGGCTCTGCTGGGCGGGTATGTGTGCTCCAGGGGGGGGGGGGGGGGGGGTGCTGGTGGGATGGAATCAGATTTGTGTCCTTGATGTGCAGCAAAGTGAAAATCTGAGTGAAAGCTGCAGAGCTGCAGGAAGCTGGTCCTAATGTAACCCCGACTCTGGTGGGCTCACGGCCCCCCCCTCTGTGGCCCTGCAGGGGCCGAGCCTGGGCTGACGAGGGCAGCTCTCTGGGTCCGGACCGCCATGCGCGTGACATCGAGAGCCTGGACCGCTACGCCATGGAGCGCTGGGAGGTCATCCTGCAGTTCATGGTGGGCTCTCCCAGTGCCGTGAGCCAGGACCTGGCTCAGCTTCTGGTCCAAGCAGGACTCATGAAGAGGTACTACATGTTCAGATGGCTGGCGGCTACATTTTAGCATTGAGCGACAAAGACTTGAATTTCCTGGTAATGTGTAAATTCTTTGTGGATATTTTGCTCTTATCCAGTTTTTAAAGTGAAATTTTCCTTTGTTTCATTCTAGCAACCGTTAGCTGCTAATGTTAGCTTAGCTTCTTAACACACTGATGCTCTGGGACTTAGTTAGTTCTTGTTAATTAGTTGTTTAAATAGTGATAAAATTCAGAGTCTACAGCTCAGATTGTCCCGTCTTTTCCTGCCAGTGAAGCGGGAGAGGCGCCTTACATCACCTCCGCTGGTTTCCAGTTCCTCCTTCTGGACACGGCCTCTCAGCTCTGGTACTTCACACTGCAGTACCTGAAAACTGCTCAGGTGAGTGCTGATGGACAGCTCGGGTCATGGACTAGCGGAGACTAGCGGGTCATGGACTAGCGGGTCATGGACTAGCGGAGACTAGCGGGTCATGGACTAGCGGAGACTAGCGGGTCATGGACTAGCGGGTCATGGACTGGCGGGTCATGGACTAGCGGAGACTAGCGGGTCATGGACTAGCGGGTCATGGACTAGCGGGTCATGGACTGGCGGGTCATGGACTGGCGGGTCATCGGCCGATAGAGGAAGGCTGTCATTTGAAGACACTTGAACTTTGACTCTTGCTCTCGGAGCTCTCTGCTCCACACTGAGGGAATATTTGGAGTTGTTAGTTAAAGGGTATTTCTTGGTTTGATAGTCTTTCAGTGTCTTTCTCTTTTTTTAATCAAACTTTATCACTACTGGTGCTAGGGTTGTTCAGTATACCGGTACTGTATTGGTATCGCAGTACTGATGCCTTTAAAACGATACCATACTGGGCCCGGCTGGTACCGCTGTCCTTTCTTTCTTTTTCCCGTCACCGCGGAGCATCACTGTGTTAATCTGTACAGAGGAGAGTCAGTCTCTCTGTGGGGGGGGGGGGGGGGGGGGAGAGGGAGAGGGAGAGGGAGGGAGAGAGAGAGAGATATTACTGTATAGTAAAGACACTGGTCCTACTTAAGACAGGTTGTATCTAATGACATTCTTTGCTCTTTTTATTTGGGAAAGTATCG
>NC_137643.1:25537436-25549936 GCF_963383615.2 Lipophrys pholis
AACCCGGGCCCACCCTGTCATGCTCTCACAGGTAACCTCCATCTGAAACTGTTCACTCAGTAGCTGTTCGGGTTCACGTCTCCACTCATTCTGGTTTCAGACGCCGGTGCTGCCTCCGACCATCACAGACCAGATCAGACTGTGGGAGCTGGAGAGAGATCGACTGCAGTTCACAGAGGGTGAGTCTGTTCCTTCTGTTGGAACTTGGTCTCGGACCTACTGGTTCCTCCCGGTCTTTTGATCCAGAACTTGGTTGTCTAAAAAAGTCTCAAGACATCAAGATTCGTTTGACCATTTATTTGAGTAAATGTAGCCAAATGCAATGAGCAGCGCTGGCCACCAGGTGGACTCACGCAGGAGGACACCCAAAGTGTGTCGAACTTTCTGGGATTGACAGTTTTCTGCTGGGCGTAGGCCTCGCCCCAACATTGGGTTGGTCTTTCGTCAATTTGGTATTGATGTCTGTGAGCAACCGAAATTGGACTTCCCATGTATGATGAAACTGTGTGTGTGTGTTGTTTCACCCAGAGGAGCTAAAGAGGGAAACCGGTGTGTCTAGGATGTTCCAGTCATTCTTATCTCAAGGACACATTGACTCCCTCGCAAGAGCCTCCTGCAGGTGTTTCACGTAACTGGTGCGGCTGCATCGGTGACTCCCCAGTGCAGGTGTTTTCTGTTATTCAAACTTAGCGTAGCGTTGCAGCTCAGTTAAGCATATTACTTGCCATCCCTTCACTTCAGCATCTCCACTGTGGAGAGGAAAAGGCTGAACACAATCAGGAAGGCCGGCTCAGTGCTGGGTGGCCCCCTTGACCCCGTCGAGGTGGTGGGGGAGAGAACCACGGCCAAGCTATCTTCTTTTCCACCAAGAAGCACCAGGTGCTAGTTCAGTGCTGGTGCTGTTTAGCCTCGGTCCCACTGCCAGAGCGGGCCGGGCCGGTACGGTACGGCACGGCAAAGCACACCCTGACCCAACTCTGTTGCTGGTCCCAGCACACGAGAGTGTAGTTAAAATGTAGGCGGGGTTCTGAATGATGCAGGTATGTAACGTCACTACACAACAGTCGTTGCAGGACCAACGCGGAAGTTGTGGCTGCAGCTCAACTTTCTCATTCCGAGCAGTGTCCAGCTCTGCTGGAGCTCCGCCCCTTCTGTTACTGAGAGGAGCGTCTGCACCGATCAGAAGACCGCGGTGCTGTGGAGCGCCGAAGTTTCAATGAACCCAGTTAATAAAACAACCAGTGAGCGCAAAGCAGCGCATGTAAACAACAACGAGAGTGTTTACGGCAGATGAGCTATTTGAATATTGTGGGATTACCGATACGACGATCGTCACTGACCAATCAGCAGACGGCTGCGTTGTAGGTCCTCCTTATGGAACCGTACTGTTGTGCCCTATACCTCAACGAAGGGCTGACGAAAATTCGTAACCATTGGTTACGATTCTTTCTGTACCCTCCATAACTTTTGTCAGTGGGGAAGCACAAACCCCCGTCCCGCCCGTGGGACCGCGGCTTTAGGTTCAAATCTCACACTTCCTAAGAATTGCTTGCTTTTCCATTGGGAAGGAGCCAAATAAGAACCATGCGATTGCTTCATCATAAAATGCCACTGCATTCATAGCTGTTTACCCAACCTGCCGCATGGATTTATGGGATATCAAAGATGGCCTTCCGGCAGCTCAAGCAAAAATATCAATATTTAACCGATTCAGCCCGAAAAAAACCAGACTTCCTCAAAGAAAGGGTATTCAACCCACGAAAACAGTCTGAAATGTTGTGAAAGTGACTGTTTATCGTTTTTCCAGTGCAAATCTAAATCTCGCCAGATCAAGTGTTCAAACGGAATCTTGTGACACAATGCCTCAGGAATCTTTGGGATTTGCTTGAATGCAAGATGTCAACAAACAGGGCAATATTCTGTGAAATGAAATGCTTGAAATGTATAATTGTCTGAGTGTAATGACGAATTTCCTCCAGAAGGGTGTACACCAACAACTAAAACTGGCTTCTACATTTTTCCCCTGTGGATTCTGGCAGAGTAACTCTGAAGTTGATCTTCTGTGTTTCCTCCTTGGTCATGATAACCCCACCCCTCGCCCCTGATGTACTCAGTGCTTCGTTGTGGCCCGGCAAAGAGTTGGTACTTGTTAAGCACAAGTTGTAAGAGCCTGGAGCCAGGGCTGAGGCGGTGGAAACACAAACAAGTGTTGCTCAGTCCGGCTCTGGGTCCAAACTCACACCGGAACCTGCTCGGTGGAAGGGGCACCTGAGAGCACTGGAGAACTCAGGTGCCCCTTCCACCGAGCAGGTTCCGGTGGAAGGGGCACCTGAGAGCACTGGAGAACTCCTTCACCCCATGAAGGACACCCTGAGAGCACTGGAGAACTCCTTAAACTCCTTCACCCATTTACATGACAACGTTCGTAGTGACAACGGGTATGGATGGGTCCATCAAGATTAAGGGGGATAATCACGGGGCGGGAACGTGAGGGTTCCTGGGGTTGGTTGGTTGGCTCTCCTTTGACCGGTTCCGGCCGAGCCTTCCCACTATCTGGTCTATGGGGGGGAGGGGGACTTTAGAGTTTTACTCAGAGTGAATCAACTCAGAGTTTAGGGAGAGACTCGGAGTCTGTTGAACCTCCTTTCTGGACCCCAGAAGAACTATTTACCATGGCGGTGGTGAGATTTTGAAGTCACGGTGTTCTGAAGCCTCCAGAGGTCTGGACTAGGAACCCTGATCAACAGATCCAGGATCTCTGTGTTTCCTGGTTGACTTATCGAGATGTGAGCGATCCTGATCACCGTTACTACGAAGCAGGTTATCAACTCTCTGGTTCAACTCAGACCTACGTGTGAGCGTTCACGTGAAAGGGGCGGAGCTTGCAGCGTCTGACCAATCACACACACAGACACTCTGCAGAGTAGTTTACAGATTACTGAAGGAGCAGTTAATCTCTGAGATTATGAAGAATTCAAACTCATCCAGCAGCTCAAAGCAACACTGCTGCTGCAGCCAGAACCAGAACCTTCCTGACTGGTAATCCTGACTTGGTGAGATTATATGATATTAAGTTATCAGTGATATAAATGGATAGCACGGCACTGTGATCACTCAGTTTAACTTTATTACAGCAGAATCATGGCTGAACTTCCTCACTGCTCTTCTTGTAGTTTATATTTTCCATCCAGATGTTTTGAGGCTGAGTTTCTCTTGTGTTTTATGTTTTAATATTAATTCATCACCGTGACGACACGAGTAGTTCTGGTTCCATAAATTCCTGTTTCTGCAGTTCTGTCAGGTGTGATCATGAACCTCATTATTCCAGATAAACAGAACCTGGAACAAGTCAAGAACCAGAACCTCCTTCAGAGACCAAGATTTATTTTATTATGTCAAAAAGATCTTTAAATTAATTTATCATCTCCTCTCTGCTGCAGCTCAGAGCTGAACCTGCCCACCAATCACCATCAGTTAAGAATGGGCGGGGCATTTTCCAAGAGATCTGATTCTCTCTTATGTTCTCTTATCCAGAACATAACCTGCTCCGGAGCATTTTAGACATCCAGCATCAGTTACCAGGAGATTTATCCTGGTGAGAAGTGAGCGAACGTCGTAGTAGAGAAAACAGGAGTTAATCCTGAAGTTATCTGGAGAAGGGGAAATCCAGCGTCGTAGTACAGTGTCAGTTGTCTCTTCCGTTTGGGGACGGGGGATCGGGAGCGTGAAAGAAACATTCCACTTGTGAGCTGGTTTGAAAAAGTGTCGGTTGCAGAGGCTCCGAGCACGGCTGTCGTGTAAACGGACACCAACAACGAGATGAAAGTGTGTTTCCACTCGTGTTAACGGGGCCTGAGTGTGTGAAGGAGCGGTACCACAGGTTCTTCCTTCCTGCACCGAGGAGTTTAACACCCCAGCCGCATCACATGGACATAGACGCACTTCCCTTTTAACTCTAAGAATATATAGTTATACTGTTATGTTGTCATTGTTCATGCTTCTTCTTTTACTGGCTGTGTAACAATCCGAATGTCCCCATCGGTCTCCACACAGACGTCTATCGGTCTGGGTGGAGCTGGGTCGTCAGGAGTGACATGCTGCTGTTCTTGTCTCTTCTCCAGGAGTGCTCTACAACCAGTTCCTGTCCCAGGTGGATTTTGAAGTGCTGCGAGACCGAGCTCAGGTGAGCCTTGAGAACCATTGTGGGGGGGACAGATCCCAACTCTGTCTCGTGGAGAGTCGCTGTGGATCCAACATGTTGCTGCAGAGGAATGAAGGAAGGCAGTTTGAACTGAGCACATTCATTGTGTGTGTGTGTGTGTGTGTGTGTGTGTGTGTGTGTGTGTGTGTGTGTGTGTGTGTGTGTGTGTGTGTGTGTGTGTGTGTGTGTGTGTGTGTGTGTGTGTGTGTGTGTGTGTGTGTGTGTGTGTGTGTGTGTGTGTGTGTGTGTGTGTGTGTGTGTCCCTGCGCAGGGCCTGGGCTGTCTGGTGTGGCAGGACGTGGCTCACCGGGTGATGGTGGTGACGCCGCAAGGACACAGCGAGGTCAAGAGGTTCTGGAAACGACAGAGATCCAGCACATAGCAGGAGATCCGAGGAGCTCGCTGCCAGGCCTCAGAATGTCTGAGAACAGTTCAGAATCCCAGGGCTGAGCACCAGGAGAGAGTCCACCTCCACCTGGACTGGATGGAGTCCACACACTGCTCAGGAGTCGTGCAAACAGTGAAATAAAACAGCCAAAATGCAATAAGGTGAATCTGAACATGATGCACAAACGGCAAAGCATGTCTGTTGGACTCAGGTCTGCAAGAAACATTTGAACATGACTGTCCCTGTCCTGCTCCCTCTGGAGTCCTGCTGGTGCGAGGGCTCTGGATCCTGGAGGTCCTGTTCGATCTGGAGTTCCACTCTGAAGTGCAGGAGTTGATAACAGAGTGAAGAACACCGCAGCTGCACATCATCAGAACTCAACTCAGAACACAGTTTGATAAAAGTCATGTAAAACCAGTAATGTAATAAAATGTAGTGAGGTGTCCTTCTGCGTCGAGGCTTTGAAGTGTGATTGAGCAACTTGGGTTGATTTCTGTGAAGAGCGGAAGGAGGCATGTGGTGATGATGGTGGTGGTGGTGGTGGTGGAGGCCTTGAACCGCCGTACAACCTGAGCGCTTCAGGAAGCCTGATTCACCAATATAGCAAAACGTTAAATATTTTGTCCACTTGGAATCTCATTGCGTGAAGCTAATGTTGTGGCGAGCGACATTTTTATTCATGGAGCCCAGCAGGAAAGATTTTCTTCTGTCTGGGAAGGTAATGATGAGCAGATCCCTCCTGATCGGTTTGGCACGGAATAACAAGGCTGATATGGATTAAATATTATAAATTATGTGATATTGCCTTGAATGACCCTTGTAATAAATGGGGTGCAAGGTTGTTTTCAACTGCAGGTCAAATAATCTACAAATCAAACTAAGAGAGTGTTTGGATCAGACGGGCTGAGGGGGGATGAAGAGCCAAGTGTCCGCTGGAGGAGCGCAGCTGAGCGGCTGTTCTCTGCAGCCTGATGGGGGGAGGAGAGTCTCTGCTCCGGCCACCGCTCCACCGCTCGGCCATGACCGCGTCTCTGCCTCCACCATAAACACCGAACCTCACGGGGAGAGAGCAGCATGGAGCCGGGGGGTTCGGAGGCGGCCGGTGTGCGGGAGGTGACCCCAGGAGATGAGGCGCAGGGCGGGGAGAGCAGCGTCGGTATCCGGGCGGAGGACCGGACGGAGAGCCGCGATCAGCCCGGAGAGGAGGAGCGAGCCGACCAGTACGAGGAGGAACTAGACCCCAGAATCCAGGCATGTTGCGGGATTTAAACGTGTTCACATAATTATCAAAGGTTTAGTTGTTTTTTTCTTCATGCGCCATTTCTACCGAGCAGCGGTGATGTGCGGGTCCTGGACGAACCGACTCTTTGACGCGGTTCCCGCTGGAAACGCGAGTCTTCCTCTTCCTTTAAACATAGACCTGCTGAGTCTGTGACTGGAGTCCAGCCCGCGTGATGAGCTGTGTGAAAACAATAAATAACCCTTTTAATAAGAGTCAAAGTCATGACACTGGATCGGCCTGGTTCTTATTAGTCTCATGACGTTGAATCATGACGCTCACACGCTGTCCTGCTTCTTCTAACAACTTTTTGTGAAGGTTTAACACTGGTACTCTTAAGTAATTAAGTAAACATGGAAGCTATATTCTATACTATAGACTTTGGTTTAGGTTAATCTTATTTTCCTAATTTGGCAAATTGACTTTAGGCTAAGCTGTCTAGACTAGATTGCTGAGATTATTCCAGACGTTGCTTTATTTTGACACAAATGTAGGAATGGTTGTTTGTCGTAGTGAGGTACTTTGTGTGTTTGGGGTACCTGACATGTTGGTAATCCTTTCAGGAGACCTCACATCGCTGTGCCCCAGGCACATTGACCATTTGTGTGTCTTAATTTACTGAAACAGCCCAGAAAACGACGACCCGTCACCAGCTCTAATGGGTTTGATGCTGAGAACATCCAAGTCGCTTTTAATTGCATGGTATTGGTTGGTTTGCTTTAGGGGGCGGGGCTTAGCCAAAGGTCAAGTGAAATCACAGCAGGCTCCATGTGGCCAATAAACTAGACGAGTTTAACAATCCTGATCTAAAGACTGTAAAAGGGAAACATTAAATAATGAATAAAAATGGTTTCTTTTTATATTATTTCAACTTTTTATATTTCAGAAATGGTATTTTCTTGTGTGATTCTTTTTGCGTCACTATCTTGTTTCACTGTAAACCCTTAAAATGTTATAAATGTTGGACCTACAATCAGAGACCTTTTCGTAGAATGGAGATAAAGAAAAAATACATTTAGTTTTTATAGCGATCTATGTGCCGAGTATATTATCCAATATTGTGTTTTACATGATAATCATAATAAACAAAGTTTGTTAATTTAGGAACAAACAAATCTGAGGAGCCACTTGATCAGCTGAAAGAGCCGATTGTTTTGATTGAAGCGTCTCTGCTGACAGAGTCCCAGGGCTCCTCCTGCTGTGCCACTGTGGCACCAGCCTCCCTCCTCGTACTGGTACCCGACACAGACAGCCTCTGTTTGAAGGACCCTGACGTGTGCGTGTGTGTGTGTGTGTGTGTGTGTGTGTGTGTGTGTGTGTGTGTGTGTGTGTGTGTGTGTGTGTGTGTTGTGTTTTCCAGAAGGAGCTGGAGCACCTGAACCAGGCCAGTGATGAGATCAACAAGCTGGAGCTGCAGCTCGACGTGAGCATGCTCAAACACACCGACATACTGCAAATACAAAACCTACACCGAGTACATGATTCACCAATCCCAAAATCTATGTAGTGACGTCTCGACACATTTCACTTTATTCCTCGTAGACTAAAACTACAGACACTTCACAGATGATGAGAATTAAAGGATCTATATTTGCTGGTATAGATTAAACTTTAATGAAGTTCAGTGGTCTGCGCGCTGCAGCTATGAAATCACACTTATCCCAAAGTTCAAGAAGACAAAGGTTCCCTTTAAAGTACAGGAAGCTTGAATCCAGTAGAACCTCCTGCACGCTGCCTTTCACTTCAGCTGGGAAATGTTGAGTTTCCAAAGTCTCTTGGTAAAATAAACTATTGACCGTGGAAAGGCTCGGTCGTCTTTATTGCCAGTAATGTTGTTTTAATAGTTTGACAGACGTTACAGGCAACAACAACAACAAAAGCTATAACATTTAAACACCTAATGAGGATGAAAAGGATTTTATTTTTTTTTAAAAGCGAAACAGTTAGAATGGTTAAAAAGTATTGAAAGATGTCGGTGCTTTTTCATTTTATTGTCCTAAATATGTAGAATGAGTTTCAGTGTAAAGGGTGAAGCTGATGTATGTGAGGCTGGAAGGTTGATGTGGTTGTTGTTGTCCGAATAAGAACAAACAGAAACAAGCTTCATGATGAACTCCAGACAGAAATCCGTCTCCACAGACTGCTTCACCTTTTAACTGCTGCTGTGATGGAAACGACCAGCGCTCACAGCACAGACCATTGTCCAACACGCTGGTCACTCTGGAAGCTTGCTGACGTGTGTGAGAAGAGCACGGACGTCCCGCTGACCGACTGGACTCACGTTCCACACCGAACCACCTCAGTGTGTGTGTGTGTGTGCTCGTGATGGGCGTGAAGTGAACGATTCACTATGAACATCAACACCATGGAGAGTTCCCAACACTCGTATGGATATACGATGAATTGGATGCTCTTAGAGCTGAAGCTCAACTATTAAACTACCGATATGGACGATAAAACTAGAATACAGACGAAGAGTCATGCCACTCCGGAGGCCGCCATGTTTGTTGCTTGTGTACAAGCAGAAAACTATTTACCACAGCGGTGGTTCACATGTGCAGTACCAGTGCTCTGTGGCCTCCGGCAGTTTCTGCGGGGGGGGGGGGGGAGTCAGAAGCGTGAAAGAAAAGTGTTGGTTGCAGTGGCTCCGAGCACCACTGTCGTGTGAACACAACCTAAACCACACTGGTAATGTCAGCAGGGAGTTATCAGGGAGTTATCTGGGAGTTATCTGGGAGTTATCTGGGAGTTATCTGGGAGTTAGCAGGGAGTTATCAGGGAGTTATCAGGGAGCTATCTGGGAGTTATCTGGGAATTAGCAGGGAGTTATCTGGGAGTTATCAGGGAGTTATCAGTGAGCTATCTGGGAGTTATCTGGGAATTAGCAGGGAGTTAGTATCAGGGAGTTAGTATCAGGGAGTTATCGGGGAGCTATCTGGGAGTTATCTGGGAGTTAGCAGGGAGTTAGCAGGGAGTTAGCAGGGAGTTATCTGGGAGTTATCAGGGAGTTATCTGGGAGTTATCTGGGAATTAGCAGGGAGTTATCTGGGGGGTATCAGGGAGTTAGCAGGGAGTTATCAGGGAGTTATGTGGGAGTTATCTGGGAATTAGCAGGGAGTTATCTGGGAGTTATCTGGGAGTTAGCAGGGAGTTAGCAGGGAGCTATCTGGGAGTTGTCAGGGAGCTATCTGGGAGTTATCTGGGAATTAGCAGGGAGTTATCAGGGAGTTAGTATCAGGGAGTTATCAGGGAGTTATCTGGGAGTTATCTGGGAGTTATCTGGGAGTTATCTGGGAGTTATCTGGGAGTTATCAGGGAGTTATCAGGGAGTTATCAGGGAGTTATCTGAAGCAGCAACATTGCTTCATAGTTTGTTAGCAGCGGAGCTCCTCGTGCCCCAGTTGCTCGTTCGTAGGATTGGACCCAATTATCAGAACACTGGATCATAGTGGAAAGGTGAAATAACAAAGTGAAAAAAGAGCTGTTGCAGTTCTGATGGACGACATGTTGACATGCAGAGCGTGAATGAACAGAGGATGAAACCATCAGTGTTTTGTGATATAAATGTTATGAATCTTCAATCTACTGGCGTGTTCTCACTCACTTTAGCACCTTGCTAAGTTTGTGTGTGTCTGTGTGTGTGTGTGTGTGTGTGTGTGCGTGTGTGCGTGTGTGCGTGTGTGCGTGTGTGCGTGTGTGCGTGTGTGCGTGTGTGCGTGTGTGCGTGCGTGCGTGCGTGCGTGCGTGCGTGTGCGTGTGTGTGTGTGCACGCAGGATGCCCGGTCGAGCTACCGGAGGATCCTCACAGACTCTGCCAGGAAGCTGAACGCTCAGGGCTCGCAGCTCGGCGCCTGCATCGAGAAGGCTCGGCCGTACTACGAGGCTCGACGGCTGGCTAAAGAGGTGAAGCTGCTGCCGGCCTGCTGGCTTTCTGTTGTCCTCACACTGCAGCTCTGAAGGTCCTGGCGCTGCGCTGCCGGACGAGATCGTCATGTTGGTGGAGTTGATTCAACACTCGGCTGGTAGGAGGTCGTAGGAGGTGGTTGGAGGTCGTAGGAGGTGGTTGGAGGTCGTAGGAGGTGGTTGGAGGTCGACCTCCACCCAGCAAGACGACACTCGCTGGAGTTTCTCTCGTTTGGCGTCATTGTCTAAAACCAGACGAAGGTGGCAAACACATTTTACTGCAGAGTCCTTATATATTTCTTGTTGAGGGTGCCGGACTGGTAAAATATTACTTTGATAACAGATTTTTTGTGGAGAGTGTCGGGGTTTCTTACCTCATTAGGATCACGTGGTACCATTTACACTACAGTATGTAGTGTTTTGGCAGTTTGGCTATCGATAATGATTAATAATGATCAAAGATAATTATTCATTATTTTAGGATTTTGGAGTTCTTGACATTTCATTCAGAATGGAGGTTACCAGAGAACAGGAAGGCCGTCCTCGGTCTCCACCAGGTGTTGGAGAACAATCAGCTCCATTCAGGAGCAAAACCTTTAGAGAGAATCCCTCCCCAGCTGGGGGCATTCCAAGGTGTGGAGTCCTGGGAGCCGCAACCAATCAGTGACTGGCTGAGACCGGGGACAGTCAATGGCACTGAGGAGGAAAGGGGGGAGGATTTGCATGGGCCTGCAGTGTCTGCAGCACCCCCTGCTGGGTGTGGAGTGGAGCAGATTGACAAATGAAGACTGTCTTTCCTTAGAAATGAACCAACTTTTCTGTGGTCTTGTGAGATCCCACCAGTGGCGGGCGTCAGGGCCTGAAGGCTTCTCTGCAGGACTAAGAAAAAGATCTGAATCACAGACTGATGTTGATCATATTTTGTCCATGAATACTTGTTAAATAATTCCAAACTGTCTGTCCGCTTCCTCTCAGTTTCTCCCCTGACTGCTGCTTCCAGACTGAACTTCCATATTAAAGCTTTTAACCAATCCCAGTTCAGCCATCACCTGTTGCCGGGTAAAGAAATCTGCCTGAGGCTTCAGATTCAGTTCTGCAGGCGTCTGCAGTGTAAAATAAGAGTCTGTGATGCTGCTGCTTCAACCAATCAGATTTAGATATTGATGACTCAGGTCGCTATAGGCCTTCTAGAAGGCCTAACATGATGTCCGTGTATTCTATAGCGTGACCTCATTGTATTCAAGCCCTCTGATTGGATGGTCAGAGAGTTCACTCTCCAGCTAGCTGACTGCATCTGGAGCAGCTGCATGAACAGAACTATAGTTGTGTTGATTTAATAGAGGTTTTATCAACCTACAATGACTAAAGGAGACGATAAAGACATTTGGCTGCAGATTTATTGTCAAAACAATTTTAAAGACGGACTTTTCCAAGAGGTCATTGAACGCACCGCAGCACTCCAAGAGCACCAGTGTAATTTATCTGCGCTCACTACAAACTCAATGGCAGGATTCAGGATTATATTATTTGCCATTATATTATTTTCAAGACCACGGAAAGCTGACGTTTGTCACCGTCCTCGACCCCCAGAAGTTTGGGGAAAAACAGCCGTTTTTTATGCAGCTGCAGCAGAAGGTGACACTGAACTCAGATTTGTTTCACTCATAAAGGTATTTATTCTGGCTACACCAGTATATACCTGTGATGCAAAGGCTTTTTATACTGCATTTCTGCATGAAAACATGGTTTTTGTAGCCATAAACAGTCATTGAGAGGTGGATTGAGTCAGACCAGCACTAGTGAAGGCTGAGGTCTGAAATGCACGACTGGATCCCAACAGAGTACATGTGATGAAAAGGTCGATATTTTCAAAAACCAAACGTTAACTACAGAAAATGACTCCAATCTCAACATAAAGCCAATTTTAATGAAACCTTCTGTTGGAAAACAATTTGAAATGTCCCAAAAACGTCTCCGTTGGTTTTCACATGCCATAAAGTCCATAACAAGACGCATTCTAGATTTCTCCTGCTGTTTCTAATTTATTCACGGTTGCAGACGTTAAAACTCAGAGAGACTGAGAAATCAGTGGTGAACTGTAGAGAAGAAACAATCAGAGCGGAGACGCCATTTCTAACATGTCACTGTATGATGTTACGTTAAAGTCCACTCGCTGACAGAAAACAAACAAAAGACACGTAGACTTTCCCAGAGAGTGATTGTCTCTGTGTGGCTCCTCAGCTAAAATGTGCTCCAGAAATGTGACGAAAAAAACCAACATTTTCACAACATTTACTTTATTTGGACGTTTCTAACTCAGCCATTTGTTTGTTAAAGCTGGAGTCTCGTTTCCTGCTGCAGATTTTCTGTCATTTCAAATGTTCAGTGTTTTTATTGCCTGTGCTGAAAGATTGGATCTGAAACTGAAGGAGGAGAATATTGTTTGAAATAATAAAGTGCAATTATCAGGTTTATATAGTACTTAATGTATTTTTTCAAATAGTTTGAATAGTTTAAGAACGACAGTGACACACTTTGTGAATGTAATATGGAGAGAACATTGCTTGTTTCTCTCATGAGATCTGACGGGATGATCACTCACTAATTCACTCACTCACTCACTCACTCACTCACTCACTCACTCACTCACTCACTCACTCACTCACTCACTCACTCACTGACTGACTGACTGACTGACTGACTCACTGACTGACTGACTGACTGACTGA
>NC_137643.1:25554936-25559936 GCF_963383615.2 Lipophrys pholis
CTCCGTCGTCAGCCTGCAGACCATCGCCTCCGATCTGGAGAAGTGTGACTCCGTGGAACATTTGGGGGACCTGAGTGACCCTGAGGAGCCCAGAGGGTCTGGGCAGCATCACAGAGAGCAGCGTCACAGAGAGCAGCGCCGCAGAGAGCAGCAGGGAGGGTTTGTGAAGCAGCACAACCGGAGTGTGAGCCTGTGATGGTCTGAGGGAGGCCGAGAGCTGGAGATCAGGAGAGACTGATGGAGGGTCACCCAGGAAGCTGAGAGCTGCTAGAGGAACTGCTAGAGGAGTTTCTGAAGGAGCTGCTAGAGGAGCTGCTAGAGGAGCTGCTGAAGAAGCTCATCGAGAAGCTGCTAGAGGGGCTGCGAGAGGAGCTGCTGAAGGAGCTTATCGAGAAGTTGCTAGAGCGGCTGCTCAAAGAGCTTCTAGAGGAGCTGCTGAAGGAGCTCATCGAGAAGCTGCTGAAGGAGCTGCTAGAGGAACTGCTAGAGGAGTTTCTGGAGGAGTTTCTGAAGGAGCTGCTAGAGGAGCTGCTAGAGGAGCTGCTGAAGAAGCTCATCGAGAAGCTGCTAGAGGGGCTGCGAGAGGAGCTGCTGAAGGAGCTTATCGAGAAGTTGCTAGAGCGGCTGCTCAAAGAGCTTCTAGAGGAGCTGCTGAAGGAGCTCATCAAGAAGCTGCTGAAGGAGCTGCTAGAGGCACTGCTAGAGGAGTTTCTGGAGGAGTTTCTGAAGGAGCTGCTAGAGGAACTGCTAGAGGAGCTGCTAGAGGAGCTGCTGAAGAAGCTCATCGAGAAGCTGCTAGAGGGGCTGCGAGAGGAGCTGCTGAAGGAGCTTATCGAGAAGTTGCTAGAGCGGCTGCTCAAAGAGCTTCTAGAGGAGCTGCGGAAGGAGCTGCTGAAGGAGCTAATTGAGGGGCTGCTAAAGGAGCTGCTGGAGGGGCTGCTAAAGGAGCTCATTGAGTCGCTGCTAAAGGAGCTGCTAGAAGAGCTGCTGGAGGGGCTGCTAGAGGAGCTGCTAGAGGGGCTGCTGAAGGAGCTTCTCGAGGGGCTTCTGGAGGAGCTGCTCGAGGGGCTGCTGAAGGAGCTGCTAGAGGAGCTCATCGAGGGGCTGCTAAAGGAGCTGCTGGAGGGGCTGCTAGAGGGGCTGCTGAAGGAGCTTCTCGAGGGGCTTCTGGAGGAGTTGCTGGAGGGGCTTCTAGAGGAGCTTCTGTAGGGGCTGCTAGAGGAGAGGCTAGAGGGGCTGCTGAAGGAGCTTCTGGAGGAGCTTCTTAAGGAGCTGCTAGAGGAGCTGACAGTGACTGACATGGTGCAGCACTGACTCTGCAGTCAGGAGCAGCTGGCAGGAACATCAGCTGCATACTAACACGGCCTGCGATGAGCAGAGTGCAGCTCTGCAGCTCGGCAGCTCGGCAGCTCTGCAGCGGACGTCGACCTCTGGCTGCAAACAGGCACTTTAACATGACGGGGCAACCAGAGGGGCTTTTCCTCCTGTGTTTTTGTTGTAGACATGAATAGTGGAGCTGCTCTTGTCTTCTATCACGGGACATTAACAAGCTCACCGTTTGAAGAAAGAAGAGCTTCCATATCCCATTAAAGCTTCGCTGTGTCCTCGTGACTCCATCAGCCTCCGTCGCCTGATGAACGGCTGTGAATGATTCTCACCTGCTAACCCAGAGACTAAAGGTGGAGAAGCCTCACCGCTTCATTTCATCGCCAATAAAGTTCCTCTTTTCGTGATTCAGTGATTCAGTGTTCAGTGATTCAGTGTTCAGTGCATCTCTTCCACAGCACCACTACTGAAGGTGTGCTGATGTCCAGCTTCTGCAGGTGGAGACCAGGTGATCTGGAAAAGATCAGATGAGCTGGAGCTCATATTAAAGAAAGGCTCACTGACACCACCAGGCATCATTTCATGATGACTGACTTCACCCACTGACGTTTCGATCAATTTATGTGATAAATTAGTGGGTGTAATGGTAAGGAGTCAAAAACCACGTTTTTATTATTGTTCTTGAATCATAGAAACGCACCATAAATGGTTGTTTTGGTAAATACAGAAAAATTATACTGAATTTCATGAGCTGTGTTATCTTCATTAGAAAGGTTCAACATGATTCTAGGCTCTAAATGAATCTCTTGTTAGGAAATAGACATTTGGTCATCAAGGTGGTGGAGGTGGAGGAACGCTCACTAGTAAATACATGAGCCGTGCACTTATAACTTATAGCCGTAGAAATATAGTCGTATTGCTCATCAGATTACATAAAGGTTTCACTACAGACACATATTGTCATGGTTCCGGGAGGGCAGACCCAAGATGCAGAACACACGAGACCACGTTTGTTAGAAAGGTGAAAAAAATATCAAAAGTTTATTAAACAAGGGGGATCCTTCAGCTCCCAGACAACGACTGCAGAGAAGCTTCTCCACGGCGCCGGATGGGAGAGGATGGGAGAGGATGGGAGAGGATGGGAGAGGTCCGGGAGTGCACAGGAAAACAGGAACCGTTGGGGGCTCAGGGATCATCACCAGGGGACAAACCTCTGAAGAGAGAGCTGGCACAGACGACTACCCTCACAGGAGTACGGACTGGCAACGACCACTGGCAGCTCCAGGCTTTTAAGGGCGGAGCCGCTGATGAGCCACAGGTGGAAGGAGTTCTCCTCCCCCACGGCTGCTCCTGCTCTGCTGTCACAATGCGAGAGGGAGGAAGGAACACCACACTCAGAACAGAAAGACAACACCAAAACAAACAGAACACAAAACATAAAACATATAACTACCAGGACCGGACCCACCGGATCCTGACACATATAAGCCATTTGAACACACAACTCCAACACCGAGCTAATTCCTTTTCAAAGATCAGAATCTGTGTAGCGCCACCTCGTCAAACCCCTCGCCACATTCCCATCACTAGTGCTCTGCTCCCTCGTGCAACACAAACAAACGGTCACAATATCAAACCGTCTGCGACCTTAACTCGGTGAACCAGAGGCCAAATCAAGCAACAAGTAAGAAAAGCACTGGTTCACACAGACAAACGTGAAGTCAGTCTTCCCTTTGCTGTTTTGTGGTGAAATGTTGTTTTTTGTTAGTTTTTGTAATATATTATATTATATATTAATATATTTAGTAATATATTAGTCTGTTTTAGGTCCAGAACTCTGTTCTTTGTTCCAAAAGGTTCTTCTTCAGGAGGACTGCTGCAGCAGCGGCTCACAGCATCAGTTCCACTGCATTCATGTCCTTATGATTAAACAATGGTGTAATTGAGAGGGAGTTGGAACCATGACTCATTTCTATTGCTCTGATAGAGCTGTCAATCACCAGGATCGGCCAATCCACTGCCGAGATGTCGCCCTCGTAGCTGTTTTTTTTTTTTTTTTCTTTCCCTTGTCCTGTTCGGCAGCTTGGGCCAACAATATGATGTGATCTAGAACCTTCGGAGTCAGAACAGTTATTGTTCTTGAACAGGGAGAGACCTGGAGTCTCCTCCTGTTGCCTTCTCCGTCAGAAGTTGGCATGGCTGCTGGACACGACCGGGGGGGAACGCTCAAAGAGAGAGAGAAGAGAAGGGAAGTTGAGGGGGGAGGGGGGAGGGGGTAATGGGAGGGGATAACATACAATACCCTTGTTGTGCTACATATATTATTTGCAGTTTATCACACTGATCCAAATACTTTACAACTGTTATTAGATTAACCAGCCTGAGCAGCTCTATCTAGACAGTAACATGATTTTCTAGATTAACCAGCCTGAGCAGCTCTATCTAGACAGTAACATGATTTTCTAGATTAACCAGCCTGAGCAGCTCTATCTAGACAGTAAGATGATTTTCTAGATTAACCAGCCTGAGCAGCTCTATCTAGACAGTAAGATGATTTTCTAGATTAACCAGCCTGAGCAGCTCTATCTAGACAGTAAGATGATTTCTAGATTAACCAGCCTGAGCGGCTCTATCTAGACAGTAACGTGATTTCCTAGATTAACCAGCCTGAGCAGCTCTATCTGGACAGTAAGATGATTTCCTAGATTAACCAGCCTGAGCAGCTCTATCTAGACAGTAACATGATTTCCTAGATTAACCAGCCTGAGCAGCTCTATCTAGACAGTAACATGAAGCAGGAACATGAATTAACAAAGAAGCAACAACAAAAGAGGAACATGATTTTGAGAGTTTGAGCAAATGATGACAGAGAACAAGCAACTTCAGAAGAAGATACGCCCTGCGTATCTGTGGCAGCGCGAGGAGACAGAATGTATTGATGTGATTTAAAGATAAAAAACAACAACAAAATAACTGCTGTGTTTGGATATCATGGACACCAGTGGTCACATATGTGTAAAATATATAGTTTGGTTCATGAGAAAATTCTATTTGGGTCCAAAATGTGCCAAAGGGTCCATTTTGTAGATTCCACCAGACCAGTTTGCACTAAAACCTCACTAATATCACTGCTGCACAATCAAACTTGGCAGAGGTTGTGTTTACATATTTTACTATTACCTCTTAATGATTTAAAGCTGCGACTACAGTAACACATCATTCCAAAGATATCTTCATTCTAAATGTGGAAACAACTTTTAAGCGGAAATAAAATCATCATTTACTCTGTCCCAGTAAAATATATACTGATACTCACACACCTTGTGGTTGCAGAGATATACTCTTATTTAATTTGGTTATGTATTTTTTTCAAAGTCAGAGACTAAGGGAACAAGTTAGGTATCATTTCCTAGATTGTTTAAACATTTCAGTTTGAATTGAGCAGGACGAGCAGTATAACAAACTGTTATCAGCTGCTCTGAGGCTGTTTACTGCAATACTACACTGTATTAATGTAGTAATGAATCGGTAAAATGATCCCTGCACCTCTTCCATGTTTAAATGCATGTTCCTCTAAATGTGCTAAGCTGTGAGTGTGAAACAGAATTAGACATCCTCTCTTCCCCACGCATGATGGAGAGAGTGAAGATGGAGGCTGTGATGATGCTGCGTGT
>NC_137643.1:25561395-25666395 GCF_963383615.2 Lipophrys pholis
AGAGAGAGACTGAGAGAGAGAGAGAGAGAGAGGGAGAGAGAGAGTGTCAGCAGAATACCAGATGAGTTTCCCTGAGTTACTGAACCGTGTCAGCTGAGCTGGAGTTCGTTACCAAGAAGAGAGGAGGTGAGAAGATCTGTCTGTAAGGCTTCATCTACACCAAGGAGCATGTAGGGAAGTCTGAGGGGGAGATCGCCTGGCGTAGTACCAAGCGGGATGGTGCCATCCTGTGCATCACTCATTTGAAGACCACCGCCTTACTGACCCACAACGGGTTGGTGAACACACCAACCGCCTTGCTGACACTGAAGGTGGAGAGGCAGGCTTCAATCACCAACGACCGTCCCAACCAGGTCCCCACCTTCACAGTTTCAGCTCCACCCGACGAGGTCGAGGCCTGCCGAGCCCTGAAACCTGCAAGCGGACCCTTCGACGGCTGCTCGCCGGCCGAGGGGTCCGCTGTCTCTTTAAGAGTTTAAGAGGAGATCACAGGTCCAACCTGGTCTTTGACAACATTCCTGATCATCATCTTTACCTCTCCAGAGGTCTGGACTAGGAACCCTGATCAACAGATCCAGGATCTCTCCTTCCTGGGCTGACTGATCCAGACACTGGGTCCTGATCCTCGTTACTACCAAGCAGGTTATCAACTCTCTAGTTCAACCCAGACCTTCACATGAAAGGGGCGGAGCTTGCAGCATCTGACCAATCACACACAGAGAAACCCTACCATGAACTCTCCTGTTTTACTGAAGGAGCAGTTAATCTCTGAGATTATGAAGAATTCAAACATCCAGCAGCTCAAAGCAACACTGCTGCTGCAGCCAGAACCTTCCTGACTGGTAATCCTGACTTGGTGAGATTATATGATATTAAATAATCAGACAGTATAAACGGACGGCACAGTGATCACTCAGTTTCACTTTATTAGGCAAGGCAAGGCAAGGCAAGGCAAGGCAAGGCAAGGCAAGGCAAGGCAAGGCAAGGCAAGGCAAGGCAAGGCAAATGTAATTATAGAGCACCATTCAAACAGAAGGCAATTCACAGAGCTTTACAAAGAAATAAAAGAAATTAAAGAAATACAGAAAAACTTTACAAAGACATAAGAAATATATTAATAAATAAATACATTAAAGCTTTAAAGAAATAAAAGCATACATTTTTTTAAAACAGCATAAAAAGTATAATAAAAAGGTAAGAGATTTATGAGGATAAGTTTACTAAGTAAGTAAAATCTATATTTTATTCTACATCCTGTGTATCTAGGAATGTTTTAAGTCCTGATTTAAAAGAAGTGAGTGTGTCGGCAGTCTTCAGGTGTTCAGGAAGTTTGTTCCACAGGTGAGGAGGTAGGAACTAAAAGCTGCTTCACCTTGTTTCTTCTGACTGTAGGAACAGTGAGTCAACCTCTTCCCGATGACCTCAGAGGTCTGGAGCTTTGATCTTCTACAAGTCAATCTGAGATGATTTAGGCCGAGACCCTTCAAAGCTTTCTAGAGCAGAAACGTGTCGGGCTGAACTTCCTCACTGCTCTTCTAGGAGTTTATATTTTCCATCCAGATGTTTTGAGGCTGAGTTTCTCTTGTGTTTTATGTTTAATATTAATTCATCACCGTGACGACACGAGTAGTTCTGGTTCCATAAGTTCCTGTTTCTGCAGTTCTGTCAGGTGTGATCATGAACCTCATTATTCCAGATCAACCCTCGTGGAGATAAACAGAACCTGGAACAAGTCCAGAACAAGAACCTCCTTCAGAGCCTCAGAGACCAGGATTTATTTGATTAAGTCAAAAAGATTGTTCTAAATTAATTTATCATCTCTCTGCTGCAGCTCAGAGCTGAACCTGCCCACCAATCACCATCATTTAAGAATGGGTGGGGTATTATCCAAGAGATCTGATTGGTCAGGAGGCGGAGCTCTGACTGTTAATCCAGAACATAACCTGCTCCGGAGCAGGTTAAACATCCAGCATCAGTTACCAGGTGATTTATCCTGGTGAGAAGTGAGCGAGCGTTGTAGTACAGAAAACCCAGGGTTAATCCTGAAGTTATCTGGATAAGAGAAAATCCAGCGTGGAGGTTCAGGCCTCTGGAAGGACAGCACCTTCCAGAGGTTAGGGTCCCAGACTGTTCACCTCGCTGCGCGTCAGCCACGATGGTGTCAGTGAACGATACCTGCCTCTGGCCTTTACTTTGCTCCAACGCAGGACTCATGTGATCCTTTGTGAGAATGACAATTAGTTCCACCTTTTCTGTGGCCAGGTGGACGTGATTGTGTTCCTGCCCCCAGAGGACATAAAGGAAGACATGACTGCACCATGGCTGAAGAGGCAGCAACACTAATCAAATACCTTCACACCACCTATGTGTCTGCGCAGTTCCTCTATTGCCCAAACACAAACCGGCAGGGCTGCAGTCATCCAGCCAGTCCTTCTGCAACAAACTCCACCAATGTTCCCTCCAGGGAAGTGGAAGGTCCACCATGCTACCCTCAAGAACCAGCCCAGAACCAACAACATGTGTGAGGGCTGGAACAAGTTCACCAGTCTGGTCGGCCACTCTGGCTTCACCCTCTGAAAGCGGATTGAAAGCGTCCAAGCAGGGGCTGCCACCATCCATCGCTTTTGTTCTTGTCCACAAGGGCGGTGGCATTTGACATGCCAGGCGAGGCCAGAGGACTTACTACAAACTCCAGGCTCGCTTCCACAACCTTGTGTGGGACCTCAAGGAGGGCGGGAAGATGATTCCAGACTTTCTTTGTGGCATCAGCCACAACCTACATGATGAGAAGGCCGTGGGCTCCACCTACTTGATATCTTGTACATATACTGTGCTATATTTTGATTCACTGTGATAATAAAGTGTGATACTGCATTATGCAATCTTGTTATTTATGAATTTGGAATTCATTTGGGTTGGAATCATAATGGATGATTCCCTCTGGTTTAAAGCTCACATTCAGCAGCTTGTGAGAACGCTTAAATTAAAATGATGTTTTTAATTTCAGAAATAGATCAAATGTACACACACACACACACACACACACACACACACACACACACACACACACACACACACACACACACACACACACACACACACACACACACACACACACGCGTATATGAGGTCTATATAATTGTAATTATAATTGTAATTATAATATAATTGTAATATTTGAGCTGTAACTCCAGACTCCAGACTGAAATATAATGTTTTTAATTTTAAAATGATTAAAATGATTAATTAAAAACAAGATCATCGTGAAGATATTTTCCCACAGGACCTGAACGCAGCAGCGCAGCATCTCAGAGTGACGTCACCACAGAGTGAGTGAGGGTGGAGGAGTAACGTCAGTTACACGGAGTAACGTCAGTGTGTATCAAGTGTGTGTGAGTGTGTGTGTCCAGCGGCTCTGCAGGCGGCTCTCCTCGGCTCACAGGATTATCGACGAGTCCCGGTCCCGGTCCCTGTCCGGGTCCCGGTCTCCGAGACGTGAGCGTCCACTGTGAGTATGATCCCACAGCGCGAGACCGTGACAGGGGGCTTCTCGCGGCATGCAGCAGCGGGTAGAGGGGTCCTGGTCCTGGTCTTGGTCCTAGTCCTGGTCCTGGTCCTGGTCCTGGTCCTGGTCCTGGTCCTGGTCCTGGTCCTGGTCCTGGTCCTGGTCCTCTCTTCTCACATGTCGGAACATCAAAGTTCCTCCAGGAGGACAGTCCTCCCTCACGCACCTTCTCACACACACCTGCAACCTGTGTGTGTGTGTGTGTGTGTGTGTGTGTGTGTGTGTGCGTGTGTGCGTGTGTGCGTGTGTGCGTGTGTGTGTGTGTGAAACATACAGTAAATGGAGTCTTCTCATAGCGATACTGCGAGGTGGGTCTGGTGCTGTGGGTCTGGTCCTGGAGGTCTGGTGCTGGAAGTCTGGTTCTGTGGGTCTGGTCCTCGAGGTCTGGTTCTGGAGGTCTGGTCCTGGAGGTCTGGTACTGTGGGTCTGGTCCTGGAGGTCTGGTTCTAGAAGTCTGTTGTGAATGAAGTGAATCAATGACTTTTAGTCAGCTTGAATAGTTTCTTATCAGATTTTGATGTTTACATGAAAACTGATGTTTACATGAAAACTGATGTTTACATGAAAACTGATGTTTACATGAAGACCCGTTCAGTCCGATCAGTCACTGATCCAGCAGGAAGTGTCGCAGAGACTCTTTAGCTTTGAGCTGAAATCTGCTCTTCTGGTTCTGGATGGACCCGATCGGATCCGGGTGTGAAGACACTTCATCACAGTGGTGAGCTGTGACATGGTGAACTGTGATATGCTGAACTGTGATATGCTGAACTGTGATATGGTGAACTGTGATATGCTGAACTGTGATATGCTGAACTGTGATATGGTGAACTGTGATATGGTGAACTGTGACGAGGTGAACTGTGACGAGGTGAACTGTGATATGGTGAGCTGTGACGTGCTGAACAGTGACATGGTGAACTATGATATGGTGAACTGTGACGAGGTGAACTGTGAAGAGGTGAACTGTGACGAGGTGAACTGTGATATGGTGAGCTGTGACGAGGTGAACTGTGATGTGGTGAACTGTGACATGGTGAGCTGTGACGAGGTGAACTGCAACGTGGTGAACTGTGACATGATGAGTTGTGACGAGGTGAACTGGGATGTGGTGAACTGCAACGTGGTGAACTGTGACATGGTGAGCTCTGACGTGGTGAACTGTGACGTGGTGAACTGTGACGTGATGAGTTGTGACGAGGTGAACTGTGATGTGATGAACTGCAACGTGGTGAACTGTGACATGATGAGCTGTGACGTGGTGAACTGTGACGTGATGAGTTGTGACGAGGTGAACTGTGACGGGCTGAACTGTGATATGCTGAACTGTGATATGGTGAACTGTGACGAGGTGAACTGTGATGAGGTGAACTGTGACGAGGTGAACTGTGATATGGTGAGCTGTGACGAGGTGAACTGTGATGTGGTGAACTGTGACATGGTGAGCTGTGACGAGGTGAACTGCAACGTGGTGAACTGTGACATGATGAGTTGTGACGAGGTGAACTGGGATGTGGTGAACTGCAACGTGGTGAACTGTGACATGGTGAGCTCTGACGTGGTGAACTGTGACGTGGTGAACTGTGACGTGATGAGTTGTGACGAGGTGAACTGTGATGTGATGAACTGCAACGTGGTGAACTGTGACATGATGAGCTGTGACGTGGTGAACTGTGACGTGATGAGTTGTGACGAGGTGAACTGTGACGGGCTGAACTGTGACGTGGTGAACTGTGACGAGGTGAACTGTGACGTGATGAGTTGTGATGAGGTGAACTGTGACGTGCTGAACTGTGATGTGGTGAACTGTGACGTGCTGAACTGTGACGTGATGAACTGTCATGTGGTGAACTGCAAAGTGGTGAACTGTGATATGGTGAGCTGTGACGTGCTGAACTGCGACGTGGTGAGTTGTGATGTGGTGAACTGCGACGTGGTGAGTTGTGACGTGATGAGCTGTGACTTGGTGAACTGTGACGTGGTGAGTTGTGACATGGTAAGCTGTGTGACGTGGTGAGCTGTGTGACGTGGTGAGCTGTGATGTGGTGAACTGTGTGATGTTGTCAACTGTGTGATGTTGTGAGTCGTGTGACGTGGTGAGCTGGGACGTGGTGAGTTGTGACGTGCTGATGTGATGTGGTGAACTGTGACGTGGTGAGCTGTGACATGAAGTGTGACGTGGTGAGCTGTGTGACGTGGTAAGCTGTGTGACATGGTGAGCTGTGATGTGGTGAACTGTGTGATGTTGTCAACTGTGTGATGGGGTGAGTTGTGTGACGTGGTGAGCTGGGACGTGGTGAGTTGTGATGTGATGATGTGACGTGCTGATATGATGTGGTGAACTGTGACGTGGTGAGTTGTGACGTGATGATGTGACGTGGTGATGTGACGTGGTGAGTTGTGAAGTGGTGAGTTGTGACGTGGTGAGTTGTGACGTGGTGAGTTGTGACGTGGTGAACTGTGACTTGGTGAGTTGTGACGTGGTGATGTGACGTGGTGATGTGACGTGGTGAACTGTGACTTGGTGAGTTGTGACGTGGTGATGTGACGTGGTGATGTGACGTGGTGAACTGTGACTTGGTGAGTTGTGACGTGGTGAGTTGTGACGTGATGATGTGACGTGCTGATATGATGTGGTGAACTGTGACGTGGTGAGTTGTGACGTGGTGGGTTGTTACGTGATGAGTTGTGACGTGGTGATGTGACGTGGTGAGTTGTGACGTGGTGGGTTGTTACGTGATGAGTTGTGACGTGGTGATGTGACGTGGTGAGTTGTGACGTGATGAGTTGTGACGTGATGATGTGACGTGGTGATGTGACGTGATGAGTTGTGAAGTGGTGAGTTGTGACGTGGTGGGTTGCGACGTGATGAGTTGTGACGTGGTGATTCAATTCAATTCAATTTTATTTGTAAAGCGCTAAATCACATCAACAAACATCTCAAAGCGCTCTTACAATGATAGAGAACAACAGGACCCAACTAAACCCTTCCAAAGCAAGCAGGTGTAACAAGCAACAGTGGCCAGGAAAAACTCCCTCGCATGGAGAGAAGTTCAAGAACTCCCTCTTCAGGAAGAAACCGTGGGGCGGACCCTAGACTCTGGATAGACGGCCATCCGCCTTGACCGGTTGGGGGGAGAAGTACATGGGATAGGACAGGGAGAGAGAGGAAAAGAAGAGGGAGAGAGAGAGGAATAGAAGAGGGAGAGAGAGAGGAATAGAAGAGGGAGAGAGAGAGGAATAGAAGAGGGAGAGAGAGAGGAATAGAAGAGGGAGAGAGAGAGAGGCAGACAGGCCAGATAAGTACAAATACTAAGAAAAGTCTATGATGAGCGTTGGTCTGATGATGAGCCAATCTCAGTCTGGAGTTTAAGGGCCGTGCCGTTGCGGTGGGGTCCCGGTGCTGTGGGAGGGTCCCGGTGCTGTGGGGGGGGTCTCGGTGCTGTGGGGGGGTCCCGGTGCTGTGGTGGGGTCGGGTAGTAGGACCGTCGTAACTCCACTCTGTGAGTCTTGGGTCTGATCCCCTGGATCCTGCTCTCCTCCTGTCAGGGATAAAAAAGACGGCGGCAGTGTCTGGTGGCTCCAGTAATGTTGTTACACAGAGAGAAAGAAAGACAAGAAACAGAAGCTCCAAATGTAGAGTTCCTCCCTTTAACGGGAGAGAAAAAATCCCCTCAGCAGTCTAGGCCTAGAGCAGCTCAACTTAGTGCTCCTATTTTATTCCTATTTTATTCCTAAGGATAAGCTTTATCAAATAGGAATGTTTTTAGTCTACTCTTAAATAAACTAATGGTGTCGGCCTTTCGGACCGAGGCTGGTAGTTGATTCCAGAGTAAAGGAGCCATATGGCTGAAACTCCTGCCTCCTGTTTTACTTTTATGTACTTTAGGGATTACCAACAGTCCTGCATCCTCAGAGCGAAGGGCTCGTGGAGGGTGATAAACTTCTAGAAGTTTCTCGATACAGGACGGAGCCTTCTGATGAAGAGTTTTATATGTGATCAGAAGGATCTTGAATTCTATTCTAGATTTGATGTGAAGCCAGTGTAAGGATGCTAAGACTGGGGAGATGTGCTCTCTTCTTCCAGTTCTGGTTAGTAAACCTGCAGCAGCGTTCTGCTCTAGCTGGAAGATCCTAACAGAGGAGTTTGGACATCCTGACATTAGGGAGTTACAATAATCTAATCTTGAAGTCACAAAGGCATGAATAATTTTTTCTGCATCTTTGAAGGACAAGAAGTTTCTAATTTTTGCAATATTCCTTAGATGGAAGAAGGCTGTCCTGGAGACATGTTTAACATGGGACATAAAGGACAGATCCTGATCAGAAATAACACCCAGGTTCCTAATATCACTGTTAGAGGTTAAGGTAATATTATCTAACCTAATCAGACTGTCTGAAAAGTAATCCCTGAGCTTTTTAGGACCTAGGATTAGAACCTCAGTCTTGGATGTGTTGAGCATTAAGAAGTTGATAGACATCCAGGACTTAACGTCCCTGAGGCAGGACTCTAGTTTAACAAGTTGGTCGGCCTGATTGGCTTTAATTGATAAATATAGCTGAGTATCATCTGCATAACAATGAAAGTTAATGCTGTGTTTCCTAATTATATTTCCGAGTGGCAACATATAGAGATTAAACAATATGGGTCCGAGGACGGAGCCTTGTGGTACTCCACACAGGACCCGTTCATGCATTGAAGATTTGTTATTTACATGAACAAATTGAAAGCGGTCAGATAAATATGATTTAAACCAGTTTAAGGCTAAGTTTTTAATGCCGACGGCATCTTCTAATCTCCTTAAAAGTATATTATGATCGACAGTATCAAATGCGGCACTAAGGTCCAGAAGAACTAAAACCGATAGAAGACCTCTATCTGAGGCCGTTAGAAGGTCATTAGTAACTTTTAGCAGTGCAGTCTCTGTACTGTGGTTCATTCTGAAGCCGGACTGAAGGTCCTCTAACAGATTATTCTCGTGCAGATAATCATTGAGTTGTTTAGCGACTACTTTCTCCAGAACCTTTGACAGGAAAGGAAGGTTGGAGATGGGCCTGTAGTTTGAGAGAAGGCTTGTGTCTAAGTTTGGCTTCTTAATGAGAGGTTTAATAACTGCTAGTTTAAAGGATTGGGGCACATAGCCTATTGATAGAGACTGGTTAATAATTGCGAGTATAGAATTATTAATTAGTGGCAGTGCCTCTTTCAGAATTCTAGTAGGAATTGGGTCCAACAGGCTAGTAGTTGGTTTAGCAGAAGAAATAAGGGAATTTAGTTCGACTAGTTGTATTTGCTGAAAGCATTCCAGATGACTGTTAGGTTTAACCAGTTCCTCTGTTATGGGGCTAACGGACGGTAGGGTTTGATGGATGTTATCCCTAAGCCTTGTCATTTTATTTTGAAAGAACTTCATGAAGTCCTCACTACATATATTGTTAGGAATGGTGGGCTCAACGCTATTTTGGTTCTTGGTCAGTTTGGCTACAGTACTGAAAAGAAACCGAGGGTTGTTTTTGTTTTCCTCTATTAAGGATGAGTAGTAATTAGTTCTACTTCTACTCAGAGCTTTCTTATAAGTTTTGAAGCTATCCTTCCAGGCTATATAATCTAGGTCTGTTTTTGTTGAACGCCAAGTTCTTTCTAATCTACGGGAGCGTTGTTTAAGCTGGCGGGTTGATGAGTTAAACCATGGGGAGGACTTTTCCTGTTTTTTCATTTTCATTTTTTGAGGAGCTATGTCGTCTAGCGTTGTTTTTAGCATATCTGTCAGACTGTTTGTTAGGTATTCAATGTCTGAGCTAGCAACAGTATACGGGTCAGGAAGATTCACTACTGATTCTATAGCAGAGGGAATTCTTTCCTTGAATTTAGTTACTATGTTATCAGAGAGAGACCTGGTTAACACGGCTTTAGCCGGAGGTTTATAACTATTTAGAACAAAGTCAAAGGTTATTAAGAAGTGATCTGACAGGAAATCATTGTGAGGAGAGATGGTCAGATGCTCTATATTCAAACCATAAGTTAGAATAAGGTCTAAGGTGTGTAGATGTTTATGGGTAGGCCCGTCTACTACCTGAGAGAAACCTAGAGAGTCAAGTGTAGATTTAAAGCTGCACTGAAACTATCATTTTCTAGGTCAACATGAACATTGAAGTCTCCTACCATGATAACCTTATCTTTAGTCAGGGCTAGATCTGACAAAAATTCAGAGAATTCAGTTAGAAAAGTTGAATAAGGTCCAGGAGGACGATAAATGATTACAAATTCTACAGAATTTACTATTTTATTTGACGGGTGTCGCATGGTCATGCTCAGACTCTCAAAAGAACTAAAGTTGGGTTTTGGGTTCATGTTAATTAGTAACTGAGAGTTATAGATGGCTGCCACGCCCCCTCCTCGACCACTTTCACGAGCTATTTGAGTGTTAGTATGACTTGGAGGGGAGGCTTCATTTAGACTAACATACTCATCTTTACGTAGCAGGTTTCTGTTAATCCAAAGAGATCAATGTTGTGTTCGGTTATCAGATCATTGACTAGAAGAGCTTTGGATGATAAAGATCTAATGTTTAGGAAACCACATTTAATTTTTTTGTCTTGATTTTGTCTAGTTTCACACTTGATACGGATTAAGTTTTTGTAGTCATTAGAAGTTATTTTCCTAGGTTTAGATAGTTTTATACTTGTGGTGGTCCGAGGGATAGACACAGTCTCTATGGGATGTTTAACTAAGTTAGCTATGGTTGGTGACTGCCCAGAGGGAAACTCAGAGAGGCGTGTAGGACTGCGACTCTGTTGCCTGGTCCCCACTCTGGTGCGTCAGGATGGAGGAGCTAAGCTTTTAGCTATGTTTCTAGATAAGAGGTACGCTCCATCCAACGTGGGATGGATGCCGTCCCTCCTGATGAGACCAGGCTTGCCCCAGAAGGACTTCCAATTATTAATGAAGCCTACCGAGTTACTGGGACACCACCCTGACAGCCAGCGGTTAAAAGATGACGTGCGGCTAAACATCTCGTCACTGATGAGGTTTGGGAGGGGGCCAGAGAAAACTACTTCGTCTGAAATGGTCCGCGCGTATGTGCACACTGACTCTACGTTAGCTTTGAGGACCTCAGACTTCTTCAGGCGAACGTCGTTTCCACCGCAGTGGATTACAATCCGTTTAAATCTCCGTTTATTCTTGGTCATTAGCTTTAGCTGGGACTCAATGTCGCCTGCTCTGGCCCCAGGCAGGCAGCTAACTGTGGGCGCTGGTTGTCCTAGGTTAACGTGTCTCACTATAGAGGAGCCAATAACCAGCGTGTCCTTCTCAACCAGCGTGCTGCTGAGTGGGGCAAACATATTGGAGACACTGACGGAGGCCTGCGGGGTGTAGCGGGGGTGTCCGGTAGACTTCTTGCTGCTACGTTTACCCCTGGCAGTCACCCAACCGCCCTGTTCCCCCGGCTGCTCGGGGGCCACTGAGGGGGGGTTAAAGTTAGCAGCTACCTGCGCTGCTAAGCTAGAACGCTCCGCTCCAGCTAAACCTGGCGGCTGTTTACTAGCTACAGGGCTAGCCCTAAGCTCGACAGAGAGGAGACGTTCCTCAAGCTGACTCAGCCTCGCCTCAAGTGCTACAATAAAGCTACACTTTTCACAGGTCCCTGTGTCAGTAACTGAGGTCGAGGTGTAGCTAAACATCTGACATTTGGAGCAGGAAAAAATAGGAGGAGAGGAGGGGGAAGCCATGGCTAAACAGGTGCTAATAGGAGCTAAAACAGCTAAAACAAAGCAAAAACAGAGAGAAACTGGAAGGCAATCACCTTTTCGGTTTAGGAATCCGGTTCTTTCCGTGCGGTTCTTTTCGTCCAGTAGTTGGGTTAAGCAGCTCACCTGCTGATGTGACGTGGTGAGTTGTGAAGTGGTGAGTTGTGACGTGGTGATGTGACGTGGTGAACTGTGACTTGGTGAGTTGTGACGTGGTGAGCTGTGACGTGGTGAACTGTGACTTGGTGAGTTGTGACGTGGTGATGTGACGTGGTGAACTGTGACTTGGTGAGTTGTGACGTGGTGAGTTGTGACGTGGTGATGTGACGTGGTGAACTGTGACTTGGTGAGTTGTGACGTGGTGAGTTGTGACGTGGTGAGTTGTGACGTGATGATGTGACGTGGTGATGTGACGTGATGAGTTGTGAAGTGGTGAGTTGTGACGTGGTGGGTTGCGACGTGATGAGTTGTGACGTGGTGATGTGACGTGGTGAGTTGTGAAGTGGTGAGTTGTGACGTGGTGATGTGACGTGGTGAACTGTGAAGTGGTGAGTTGTGACGTGATGAGTTGTGACGTGATGTGACGTGGTGATGTGACGTGGTGAGTTGTGACGTGGTGAGCTGTGACGTGGTGAGTTGTGACGTGGTGAGTTGTGACGTGGTGAGTTATGACGTGATGATGTGACGTGGTGATGTGACGTGATGAGTTGTGACGTGATGAGTTGTGACGTGGTGAGTTGTGACGTGGTGAGTTGTGAAGTGGTGAGTTGTGACGTGGTGATGTGACGTGGTGATGTGACGTGATGAGTTGTGACGTGATGAGTTGTGACGTGATGATGTGACGTGATGAGTTGTGACGTGATGAGTTGTGACGTGGTGATGTGACGTGGTGAGCTGTGACGTGGTGAACTGTGACTTGGTGAGTTGTGACGTGGTGAACTGTGACGTGGTGAACTGTGACGTGGTGAGCTCTGACGTGGTGAACTGTGACTTGGTGAACTGTTGTGCGGTGAGTTGTGACGTGGTGATGTGACGTGGTGATGTGACGTGGTGATGTGACGTGGTGAGCTGTGACGTGGTGAGTTGTGACATGATGAGCTGTGACGTGGTGAGTTGTGACGTGGTGATGTGACGTGGTGAGTTGTGACGTGATGAGCTGTGACGTGGTGAGCTGTGACGTGGTGAGTTGTGACATGATGAGCTGTGACGTGGTGAGTTGTGACGTGGTGATGTGACGTGGTGAGTTGTGACGTGATGAGCTGTGACGTGGTGAGCTGTGACGTGGTGAGTTGTGACATGATGAGCTGTGACGTGGTGAGTTGTGACGTGGTGATGTGACGTGGTGAGTTGTGACGTGATGAGCTGTGACGTGGTGAGTTGTGACGTGGTGATGTGACGTGGTGAGTTGTGACGTGGTGAGTTGTGACGTGGTGAGTGACCTGCAGGTCAGATGACCTTCATCCAGCTGACTCACCGACTGGAGGGGGAGGAGCCAAGGTTCACTGAGAATGTGTGTCAGGATGTTGGCGTCCATCTCCGATTGAAGAACCCGTTGATTCATAGGAACTTATCCGTCGCTGCTCGTCACAGCCTCACTTCCTGTCAGCGATCATGTAAACAGTTTGGACCTGCGGTTCATAGGGCCAACTTTCACATTAGACAATAAAGCGCATTAATCCAACAAAGTGTGGAGGAAAATGACGAGAATAACATAAAATCCAACATGTCACTGCACTTTAGTACAAGCTGGCATGTTAGAGCCTGAAATGTAACAACAAACCAAAATGTTATAAAAGTTTATGTAGTAAAACCCAAAATGTAATAACTGTTCCTTTAGATGTGATGTTAATATGTTTAAGGTTATACTTTGTTCTGATGATTGGAGAAGTAGATTACAGATTATAGAGAACAGAAGAGTATAAATTACGTGGGCAACAGCAATCATACATAAATACAATAACTGTATATACAGTAGATATACGTGTAAACAAATCGTCCAAACATTTAGAACTCATTCTTTCAGTGTTTTCAAATTGAAGCAGTCCAAGTCCATAAATCATTGACTCACTTTGTGATGTCATGAAAGTATTACAGTATTAGGAAAAATGTCTTGCCTTCCCCGAAATGTAATATTAAAAAGTTTTAAAGTTTTGGGCTCTGCGTCCTGTTACATTATCAACCAGTTCTTACGTTTTGTGTTTTCTTACATTATATTTATGACAGTTTGGGCCGTCGGTACACGTTGACAGGCAGTAGAAGCTCGTCACACCTTAACTTGTGGAAGCTTCAGCTTATCAGCTTCTTTTCCTGATGGTTACTTTACTTTTCACCAAAGTGATCTGAGTCTGAATCAGCACCTGTAATCAACGTGTTGCACTCCCAGTGCGCGGACTGCACTCCTCCTCCAAACTGAAGTCGACTGAAGGACGACCTGTTCCTGCTGTTTACCAGTAGAACCAGGTTACTTTAGAGAGAAGGGCTGGTTAAGCAGTCTGGGACACCAGGAACTCTTTAAACTCGTTGAAAGAGATTTGAGATTAACGATCTTGAGGAAGACTTCTGGATCCATTTTGATGTCATGGCTGTTCGAATGTGTGAAATGTGAGCACTGGAGATGACTTCTCACTGTGAGGAGTTGAGATCCTGCTGGATCTCCTCTGTGATTGGACGCTCCGACCCTCAGAGCATCTGAACACTTTATCTGACTCTTCTCCAATGGAATGCTCCAGAATGGTGCTCATTAGCTCTGAATGTCCAATAACCCATCTGGAGCCACACAACATGTTTAACCCTGAAGATGAAGACCTGTCTAGCTGTTTTAGCATTATTACCCCTTTTACATCCACTTTAATCCTTTCTTGTGTTGTTGTTGTTTTATCCAGTCACACATTTGGGCTCTTTTAGTCGTAATGTGATGCAGCAACGAGCTCCAGTTTCACAGGAGCCTCATTCAAAGCTGCTTTACAATCACAACAAACCATCGCGCTAAATTCACCTTTGTTATATGAAAACCAAACTGCAGTTTAATCAATATGTGGATGATTTCAACAGAGAAAATCTGACTTCTCCTGGCTGCATTAATGGAGAAATAAGGTGGAGGACAGAAGATTGGAAATGAGAGGCGGAGTTAGAACAGAGGCAGCGCCTGACAGACTGATTTCATGGTTGAAGCAGAGCGAAAGGACAAAGACACGCCGCTTCAAGCTGGTTGGAGAAACATGACGACATGAAAGGAGGCAGCAAGTGGAAGGCATGAGGGAGTCACGGGCGTCTGAGGGCATTACTGCTGCTCCTACTGTTACTGGACCGGGTTCAGTTCTGCTCCAGAAGAAAGTATTAGTCCGATTTGATTATTAATTATCGTTTCAAACGGGGCTGTTCAACATGCCAGAAGAGGCTCCGGCCCAGTTTGTGGTTTGACCCACCATAACTGACTGAGAACACATCACTGCATTTTCCAATGATAAAAGTAACTCCTCCTAATTTGTCCAATGGAGGTTGTTTCTGAAAACAGCGGTGCGACCTATGGCGAATGATAAAGAAACATAATTCATTTCAATAAGTCCATTTTCAGCTTTATTTATTGTCCGGCACAATTCACTTTTACAGAGAAACATCTCTCCAGAGGAAGAAACCTTCAGAACCAGAACCAGAATTTCTGCTGTTGGTGAGCATAATTTGTTAAAACATGCACCGTAAAGGAAGATTGTACTTTGTACTGATGGAATACAGTATATAACCAACATTTTTTGCTCCATAGTCTCAAGCCTCTTTTTCAGGTTTTGGCTTGAAAAGAGACACAAACAAAATGTCTGTGGAGGATCTCTCTCTTTCCTGAGTTGCAACCACAAGGGGGATTTGAATCATTGTGGTTTCATAATACAGGGAACACTTGTGAGATTCAATCAGATGTGTAATGAGGAGTATTTATAAAGACTTTTCAGTTTTGGCTCCTGGTACAAAATACTCTGGAACAAATCAAATCTCACATAAACAACAGAACTCTAAAAAACAACAATACTAAATAAAGACAGTTTCCACAGATTCACCACCACAGCTCAGGTGCTTTGATGCTGATGCTTCTCTGGAGTAGATGTGTTTTCACTATTTCAAGATAAATCCAGGTTTCTTTTCTGTATTTTTCATTTTCATTCTTTGAATGTCATGTGCACATATCAACATGTGATTTAAGAAATCTGTTGACTGACCTCTGCTCACCACAGCGTCATGCTCTCACCACAGCGTCATGCTCTCACTACAGCTTCATGCTCTCACCACAGCGTCATGCTCTCACCAGAGCGTCATGCTCTCACCACAGCTTCATGCTCTCACCACAACTTCATGCTCTCACCACAACTTCATGCTCTCACCACAGCGTCATGCTCTCACCACAGCTTCATGCTCTCACCACAGCGTCATGCTCTCACCAGAGCGTCATGCTCTCACCACAGCTTCATGCTCTCACCACAACTTCATGCTCCCACTACAGCGTCATGCTCTCACCACAGCTTCATGCTCTCACCACAGCTTCATGCTCTCACCACAGCGTCATGCTCTCACCACAGCTTCATTCTCTCACCACAGCTTCATGCTCTCACTACAGCGTCATGCTCTCACCACAGCTTCATGCTCTCACTACAGCGTCATGCTCTCACCACAGCTTCATGCTCTCACCACAGCGTCATGCTCTCACCACAGCTTCATTCTCTCACCACAGCTTCATTCTCTCACCACAGCTTCATTCTCTCACCACAGCTTCATGCTCTCACTACAGCGTCATGCTCTCACCACAGCTTCATGCTCTCACCACAGCTTCATGCTCTCACCACAGCGTCATGCTCTCACCACAGCGTCATGCTCTCACCACAGCTTCATGCTCTCACTACAGCGTCGTGCTCTCACCACAGCGTCATGCTCTCACCACAGCTTCATTCTCTCACCACAGCGTCATGCTCTCACCACAGCTTCATGCTCTCACTACAGCGTCATGCTCTCACCACAGCTTCATGCTCTCACTACAGCGTCGTGCTCTCACCACAGCGTCATGCTCTCACCACAGCGTCATGCTCTCACCACAGCTTCATTCTCTCACCACAGCTTCATTCTCTCACCACAGCTTCATGCTCTCACCACAACTTCATGCTCTCACCACAGCTTCATGCTCTCACCACAACTTCATTCTCTCACCACAGCTTCATGCTCTCACTACAGCGTCGTGCTCTCACCACAGCTTCAGTCAGCTCATGCTGAGTGTGAGAACTGTGATAGTGCCACCTCAAACAGCGAGTGAGCCTTCACAGAGCTGTTGAAGTGTTGAAGAGTTTGTGGAAAAATGCGTGAGGCAGTTAGAGAGCAGCAGCATGAACCGTGGGAGTCCCCCAGCCCACCTCAGTGTTTCACTAATCGGAGACCCCCCATAAACATTACGGCAAAGAAAAACACCCAATGTAAGTATTTTAGTTTAAAGGAGAGACTCTGCCAAGTAAATATTTATGTAACTCAGGACAAGACAAAATGTTCTGTGTGAGGAAGTCGTGTGAGAAGGACTGAGATGTGTGATCAATTTAGGAAATTAGGATTTTGATCAAGTGTATTTAACTGGTTCCTCCTGGGTTCCTTTGCCAGGTCTTTCTGTGTGGAGTCGGCATGTTCTCCCTGTGCTCCTGTGTTTCCTCTCAGTGTGTGATCCTGTGACGGGCTGCTCACCTGTCCAGGTGAACCTCTCAGCATCAACACTTGTAAGTGTGTACTAATCAGTGTAGTTATTTACTGGCTTGTTAAACACACACAGCTCACAGACAGCTTGGCAGAACCTCATGCTGGTATAATGAGAATGAAATGAAGGATCTCTGACCCTCCGTGGTCTGATTGTTTAACCTCATGTCTCATGTTCTTCACACATCCGCCGTCTCCTGAGAAACCTCATTTCTATCTGGACTACACAGCGTTGATCTCTTCCTGAATCCCTCAAGTACAATTTGCACTCTAGACAAAGCTATTTGATAATCTAGTTTGACATTAATATCAAATCAATAAAAACAGACTTTTCATTGAGCTGCAAAAGCAACACACCTCACAGGTTGTAAAATCCATAATCTCCTTAGAAATGAAATCAATTGTAATATTGTCCGGTTCACAGTACAAACATCTCATTACAGTGAACGCTCTGTAGGGGGAGGCTGAAGAAAATGTACAGAAATCCCAACAATCATTTGGAGACTGGAGGAGGTTGGAGAAACACAATCAAAGAAAACTCCATCCGAAGCCGGGTCAGAGAGGAGTGAAGAGAGAAAACAGTCCTGAACTGAAGGGAATTCCTTTTGCTGCTGTTTTCCTGTAAAACCTGTTAACAACATTAGACATAAAAACTTCATATTTCAGAGTGTTTCATTTGTTATTTGGTGGTTTTCACCAATGCTAAAACAAAACAATTTGAAGTGTGACTTTGCTGAATTAAAACCCTGAAACATGAGTTTGTATGAGGTGATGACAGCTGTGGTTTGAGTTGATTCATACTGAAACAGGTTTTATAAGGAGAACAGATGAAACCTTTTAACGACCAAACTGCCTGCTGTAAAACACAAACATGTACCATTACTTTATTTATGGTTTTTATATGATTTAAAACCTAGTTTATCTAAAAGTGCTCTGGTCATACATGTGCTGACGTGTTGAGGAAGGGATTCATCAACCGCCTCTGCTTGGCTCTTTTCTCTCTGGTGTTCCACCATGAGGGGTTCCACATACCAGCCGCGCTTCAGTAGAACTTCTGTGATGCTGCAGAACCATGACACCAAACTCAGGGTTCTCTCCTGAATCCAACACACACGCTGTGAGAGAACCCTAACTGACCGGACTCTAACCCTTGCCCGTCCATGAAGAGCGGCCCAAAACTCCTCCTGAAAGTTCTGATCAGAAGATCCTGGAGGAACTTCCTGACTGTTTCCGTTTGCACTGTGCATGATTTGGGGATCTGATTTATGACTGTTTGAGTGGTTTTAAACTGCTCCATTGAGGAGAGAGGAACACACCGAGCAGCTGATCAGACTTTCATTAGAGAACTGTTCCACATGTGCAGAGCGGCGTGATAACGGCACATTGTCTTCCGCTCACTATGTATTTGTGATGTGAGCGCTTAGAGAAAAGGTGTTCTGACTTCTGGAAGATTCAATTTAGATTTGGAGGCAGGCTGGATGACGAGCTTATCACTGTGGTGCTTCTATCTGCTGAGACGGAGGGAAAGTCTCTGACATCGGTTCACATCAGGTCTGGGCGATGGTGAATGAAGCAGTGTGCACCAGGGTCACGTCGCCGAGCAAACAGAGTGAAACTCCAGATGTGTGAAGCTTAAAGCAGCTGCTGATTCTCAAAGTTCATGAGCTTCAAGCATTTATGTTACCGATACAGCCGTCAATTCCCTGGTACAGCATCACAGTCACCGTGCCGACGGGCCGATTCCAGGAAATACCCTGTTAAAGACAGACCCCTTTCTCCTCTTCCTCAAGATGAAGGCTGCAGCGACTTCATCCAGGCAACGTTCACTGAGAAGATTAGTCCTGGCTCCTAGACTGTGAGAACATATAACAGAACCATCCCTTTGTGAACTGCCTAATAGGAAATCCACGTGTTGTATTACTTTTCCTTCAAACAGTCTCGTCCACAACAGTTGGGACGTCAGCCCCGCCTCAAAACACCAGCAACATCTGGACGCCTTCAGAGAGCAGAGGATGGAGCTGATTCTCTCATCACTAAACTCACTACACGATTCTACCTCACAGCCTGGAAACCTTTAGTCATGGTGGACTTCTGTTGTTCATAACTTGTTTGTGAAAACCAGTATTCTTGTTTTCTACTGTTTTCCTGTTGCAGTGGCCGCAAACGGGCTGACATGAGCGTTGGTCCTCTTCCACCTGCGACTCTGGTCGGACGTAGAGCTGCATCGTGGTTTTATCCTCCATCACCCGGTGCTTCAGGCTGATTGCCAGCTGTGCGCTCCCTCTGCATGCTTCTGTGTGTATAACAGCACGGACTCTGGTCAAACATGTTTTGTTCTCTCACACAAACATGCTGGTTACCATGGAGACAGAGATGCTGTCCTCCATCATGAAGCCTCTGAAGAAGGATGTGGCTCGCAGCTGCTGATTAGCATTCATAGAGTGGAATGAAAGACGTTCTGTTATGATGCTGCTAACATTCAACAGTTCATCAGGACTGCAATGCATGCTGGGAAAAAGGAAAGAACATGTCTCCTTTGAGATAAACTCACGTGAAATCAAGACGTAGGACTTCAGGAGGATTATTTCAGGTATTTGATGGAGGCTTTGGCTTCATGTTTGGTGCTGTGAGGTCAGGAGTCGGAACATTGAGTACAAACCTGCAGGTTCGGTTAATCTGATGAATCAGCAGTTTCTGACATCATCACCATGTCTGAATCACTTTCCTCACTGAAATCTGAAAAATCCTTCCAGACTCTGATGGATCATAGTTTATATTTTGAGTCTCGTCACTGTCAAAGAGCTTCATCCTGTCCCATGTGGGACCTCGGCTTCAGATCCGATAGATTTGTTAATTGTAATCCAGTAGGTTTTTTTGATTGTAAGCCAGTGGATTTTTTGATTCTAATCTGATTCCGATGACCATGTGACATCTGACAAAATGTTTGATAGAGCAAATAAATCAAACTTGTTTTTTCTTTTTTAAAACTTGCACTTTCTTGGATATCACTGGATTTCTACACATCTGTGTTTTAATCTGACTCTCATCCATAATGTTTCATTTCAAACCTGTTTTGGAGATTACTGTCTGTCCACATTAATCCACATTCACTTTGTCCCTGACAAAGGGAATGAATTTGAAGGAGGACTGTGGATGCTCGGTTCAGGTCGGGTCTGATTGGGAATAAAGTCCTGCATGTTGGAAATGTTTCCCTCAAACTCCACTGATTGTCATTCTTTTGGGATTTTCATTGAGGAGGACACTAGGCTGACCATGGAGGTTCTCTCAAAGTCTGTCTGTTCTTCTCAGTTATTCTGCCTAAAATAATCCCTCTAACACAATCTGTGGTGCAAAATTAACTTGAAAATCTCTCCGCTCTCATTTCAAGTGTAGAAAACAAACATTATGAAATTGTTTTGAATAATGCGTCATTTTGAAAATATAAAAAAAAAGAAAAAATCCAGCTTAACAAAATAGCTCCATGATTTTTCATATCTCATAATGTGAAGCAAAAAAGGGTGGACATTGTGTCTCCAGCAGGGAATCGATCCAGCCGTGTGCTGAGACTTGTGGTGTGGTGGTTCCACTTTGAGCCGGTCTGTCGTCAGAGTGACTCTGAACAAAGGCTCCACCAGACCAGAGAGAGAAGCGACTGATGTGTCTCTGACCTTTACAAACAACACATTCAGACTGCATAGCCACCAGTGCTGCAGTTTGATTTACTACAAAATGCCTTTCAACTCAGCTAAACAGTTAATTAAGACCAGTTCTCAAGATACAAAAATAGGAAAATGCCCTGAATAGAGTCACAATTCATTACTACTTATGGGTCATTATTTGAAATACGGTCCCTGGAAAATAACGTGTTTATTCAGATCCATTTGAAGCCTTTAATTTCAATACTCAGCACCTCTTCCAGATTTTAATCTCTGCTGAAGTTAGAGGCTCTTTGCTCCCTGCAGGACTCTGGAGGTCAGACATGTACGGAGTGTAGAAACAGTGACTGTTTGACTCTTTTCTCAGACTCTTGATGGAAGTATTTGTTTGGCTGACCGACAACATCGTTTTCATCGGGATGTATCTGACCACGTTGGACCATGAGCTGATTTGTGTTTGTTGTCCTAGGATGGCACGGTGGAGAAGTGATTAGCACGTTCTCTGTGGATGCTGCATGTTCTACCTGTGACTGTGTGTCTGCTGCTGAGGTTGGGTTGTTTTTTGTCTCTGAGATGTCCACTGCTGGATCTGGATCTGGACCTGGCAGTTTGCTGCAGATATGGGTCTTGAAGCTGTTGCGGGCTCCTGCTCGCTGTAGTTCTAGATGTTTTCAGCTGGACAGATGTGGCAGTTTGCCACAGAGGGATTCAGGCCATGGTTCTACTGCTATGACAGACTGTTAGATCTGGTTTGGGATCTGGTTCCCATCATTGGCAGCGTCGCATCAGATGCAGATGTGGCTGGAGTAGAAGGTTGTTTTTTATAATTTTATCCAGAAAATGCTTGCTCATCACAGCATTTGCTCTTATTCTTCTTTGCACAGGTCGACTGCTGTGAGCTCTTTATCATGTGAATGCATGATTTCTTGATTTGAGTGGAAGTGTGTTTGCAGTTTCATCGAATTAATTTCCATAGTTCTGAAGTGAGGGCCTGGGCACTGAAATATTGCGACCGAAATGTAAATCCAGCAGCAGTGAAAGATGAACACAACAGCATTTGTGTAAGAATTGCTGTTATTTCTGTATCAGGCTTTAAATGTACGTGATGGGATATTTCTGGAATGGCAGATTAGACTAGACTCAGAATGGGAGCATGTCCCTCAGAAGGAGAAAGGCTGTGGTGTTTTCTAATCTCCAGCTGATGAGTGATGGTCTGAGCCGACAGCCGTCCTTCTCCCACGCCAGCCAGCACCGAGTCCCTCCTCCAGCAGCTCTGCAGCCTAAAGCTGACGGCTCAGTCCTGCTCATGGCGCTGGTGAAGATCTGATGTGTTGAGAGGAAAGACGCTTTTCCACAATGAACCTGCAGTTACTGACAGTGGTCGGACCCCCAGCTGGTGGTCCCACACTAATGTGTATTAATATTCATGCAGTCTCAACACTGAACACTCAGCTGTGACCATCAGGCACAAATCAGCTCTTCTGTTACAAATACTCCAGAACTAATCCTTCATTTGTCAATTACACATTAATGCAGGCAAAACGTGCTTTCTTATTAACACATTCATAAGGAGAGGTGGGCAGCCACTGTGCTGTTGTTGGGGAACAATCAGATTTAAAGATCTTTTTTGCTGCAGCTTCAAATTTTGACCGGTAACAAACCTGTCTCTTCGCCACCACGCCACTAAATTCTAACTACACGGGAAAATGCTATGTATCAGAGCTTCAACCAGACTCAGCTCACGGCTCCACCGGATAAATAATCAACAGTTGTATATTTAGAAGGACTTAAGTCTCGCTAAATATATAATAATACAATTATTAATTTATTTATGTTTTAAATTTTGTATTAATTTGAAGTGTTTTCTAACAATATGAAGGAATTATTCACATTACATGTAGACTAGTTTCAGTAGAGCAGAAAGTAGTGTAACTGTAAAAGGGGTTTTTAGTCATGTGATCCTCAAACCACCCCCCCCTGAATGTGGAGCGTGACAGAAAACACTCAAACTACAGCAAAGAAAAGTTAATTTAATCAATTTCATTTGAGAAGAAATTTGAAGCAAAGAAATAGTGGTCTGACTGGGTCTGTTAGCTGCTAACTGCTAACCGGTAGGCGGAATGCTTCACTTGTGGTGATTCAAACTTGATTTACTGCTGATATTGACGTACAAGCTTGACCAGATAAAAACTGTTGAAGACAGCCGGGTGTGCTGAGCTTGTTCAGCACGCTGTTCACATTCAGCCTCCTGGCTGTCGGTGGATCTTCAGACTTCTGCTCCAGGCCTGCTGCTGTGGGAGGGAACCTTCGTGTAAGGATGGGTGCCTCGGAGGGACAAAACTCTAATTTGCTCTTTTAGGAGTTGACTGTACCCAGTTAACATGTCACAGATCAAACCATGTGACATGATGTGTTCATTGATTGAAGTTGTGAAGTCATAGTGGATAGATTACAATAATAAGACTGAACCAGTTTGAGTCCATCAGTCTGAAGAGTACCTTTCAAATAGGTTTCAGTTGATGACTGATCATTGAATTTCCTCTTTCTTCAGTAAACATCTGACTGATTTGCCCACAAACTAACAACTAACTTCTCACTTCTTATCTTTAAAAGGTTTTAAGTTAACTGACACCATCATATTTATGTTTTTACCCCATCAAAGATTCAGTGAACTTTTGTGAGTCCCTTACAGTGTTCTTGCATTAGCATTGTGTAGCATTATGTTTATTATACACATATTAGTGAATAACAATGTAATTGACATAGCAATGATAAAACAAAGTTTGATGCCGAAATAAAGCTTTTAGGTGAATTGATTGCAGACACTTTCTCACTGTGAGTTTAAACACCACCAAGTAGCACCCAACCCAACAACAAATCCTTTATTCTTTATTCACTTTTTACCTTCAAAAACTTCTTGGTTGCTTTTGCCGCCCAATCAGTTCTGAAGCATTGCTGAAATTTAAGCAGATTTCCTTCCATTGCTGTGCTTGCACTTTCTTTATTGCATCAGTTCATAGGATGATTCGAACAAAAGTGTAAAGGATAGGACAGATAAACAAGACAGAGATCCACCCGCTCAGGGTAGAAGGCTTCAGGACAGGAACAGCCAGTTCCACTGACAGAGATCCTGCAGAGAAGATCTGCGGTCATACCACCTTGTGGATGCCCAATCTCGTCAGATCTCGGAAGCTGAGCGAGGTAGGGCCTGGTCAGTACCTGGATGGGAGACCAGGAAGCCTGGCTGAATGAGTGAGAGAGTGAGTGGTTGGTGGTGGTCAGAGGGTGAATGATTGAGAGAGTGAGTGGCTGGTGGTGGTCAGAGGGTGAATGCAGTGAGAGAGTGAGTGAGTGGCTGTTGGTTGTCAGAGGGTGAATGTAGTGAGTGAGTGAGTGGTTGGTGGTGGTCAGAAGGTGAATGCAGTGAGAGAGTGAGTGAGTGGCTGTTGGTGGTCAGAGGGTGAATGTAGTGAGTGAGTGAGTGGTTGGTGGTGGTCAGAAGGTGAATGCAGTGAGAGAGTGAGTGAGTGGCTGTTGGTGGTCAGAGGGTGAATGTAGTGAGTGAGTGAGTGGTTGGTGGTGGTCAGAGGGTAAATGCAGTGAGAGAAAGAGAGTGAGCGGTTGGTGGTGGTCAGAGGGTGAATGCAGTGAGAGAGTGAGTGAGTGGCTGTTGGTGGTCAGAGGGTGAATGTAGTGAGAGAGTGAGTGGTTGGTGGTGGTCAGAGGGTAAATGCAGTGAGAGAAAGAGAGTGAGCGGTTGGTGGTGGTCAGAGGGTGAATGCAGTGAGAGAGTGAGTGAGTGGCTGTTGGTGGTCAGAGGGTGAATGTAGTGAGAGAGTGAGCGGTTGGTGGTGGTCAGAGGGTAAATGCAGTGAGAGAAAGAGAGTGAGCGGTTGGTGGTGGTCAGAAGGTGAATGTAGTGAGAGTGATTGGTTGGTGGTGGTCAGAGGGTGAATGTAGTGAGAGAGTGAGCGGTTGGTGGTGGTCAGAAGGTGAATGTAGTGAGAGAGTGAGTGGTTGGTGGTGGTCAGAGGGTGAATGTAGTGAGAGTGAGTGGTTGGTCGTGGTCAGCGGGTGAATGCAGTGAGAGAGTGAGTGAGTGGTTGGTGGTGGTCAGAGGGTGAATGTAGTGAAGAGTGAGAGTGAGTGGTTGGTGGTGGTCAGCGGGTGAATGCAGTGAGAGAGTGAGTGGTTGGTGGTGGTCAGAGGGTGAATGTAGTGAGAGTGAGTGGTTGGTCGTGGTCAGCGGGTGAATGCAGTGAGAGAGTGAGTGAGTGGTTGGTGGTGGTCAGAGGGTGAATGTAGTGAAGAGTGAGAGTGAGTGGTTGGTGGTGGTCAGCGGGTGAATGCAGTGAGAGAGTGAGTGAGTGGTTGGTGGTGGTCAGTGGGTAAATGCAGTGAGAGAGTGAGTGGTTGGTGGTGGTCAGAGCTTGAATGTAGTGAGAGAGTGAGTAAATCTTTTAATCTTGATTTACTTTTCTTGCACAGACATGATTTCATTCCCCTTTGTTTCAAACATGTTGACTGGGGGTCTGTATGTAACTATTCATGTAGCTAATTGTCTTCAAAGTATCTGATTAAATCAGTTCTGTTTGAGACTCTATTTATATTTGATTCCTTTGAAGCTGGTTAATAAACTTTGATATACAAAAAACTAAAAAAAGATTTCCCCCTTGTCCTGTTCGGCAGCTTGGGCAAACAATATGATGTGATCTAGAACCTTCTGGAGTCAGAACAGTTTTTGTTCTTGAACAGGAAGAGACCTGGAGTCTCCTCCTGTTGTTGCTTTATCAGAAGTTGGCATGGCTGCTGTACACGACCGGGGGGGAACGCTCAAAGAGAGAGAGAAGAGGAGAGAAGATTGGATACTTTCCAACTGATATTAGATTAAACCAGCCTGAGCAGCTCTATCTAGACAGTAAGATGATTTTCAAGCAGAAACATGAATTAACAAAGAAACAACAACAAAAGAAAAACATGATTTTGATAGTTGAACGAATGATGGCAGAGAACAAGTGACATCAGTAACACATCTCATGAGGAGTGGAAGTCTGTGTGTGTGTGTGTGTGTGTGTGTGTGTGTGTGTGTGTGTGTGTGTGTGTGTGTGTGTGTGTGTGTGTGTGTGTGTGTGTGTGTGTGTGTGTGTGTGGTTTGTCCACTGGGTGTAGTTGGAACTTTTGTGGGGGCACCTGTAGCGACACACCGGGGCCCAAGGCCATCGGGCCTGGACACCGCCCAAATGTTGAAAAATAAGCCCCAAACTCATTCGCACCTTATTATTCCCCTCTATGTCCACTCTGGAGCTCTGGACTAAAGCAAGACGGACGTGAAAAAACACCAATAGAGAGACGAAGAGACGTAATGTCTTCTGGCTCTTTGGTGCATCAGAGGTTCATGTCAGACTAGATGGAGCGACCCGGACTAAACCACTGATCCAGTCTGTCTCCTGGTTCCTGGACGAGGCTGTCGGTGTCAAATTGGTGAAATCAGTGACGTATCACGTTTTGGAATGACGCAATGACGTAGCTCTCACTGGCTCTGCTAACGGTGGAAAAAGAACCGGTTCTTTGTTGGTGCTCATTTAAGAACTGGTCCTGGCACCGGCCCTGAACTAGAACCTGGTTCTTTTTGGTGGAAAAGCCCTATGGGAGGAGCTAAACCCTGCAGGACAGGGGCCCTCCAGGACCAGGGTTGGACACTCCTCATTTAGGGCAACAAGTCAACGTGACTTTGAATTCTTCTGTTGAAGCGCCTATAGAGACACTTAGAACAATTCAATTCAATTCAATTCAATTCAATTCAATTCAACTTTATTTGTAAAGCTCTAAATCACATCAACAAACATCTCAGAGCCTCTTACAATGATAGAGAACAACAGAACCCAACTAAACCTTCCAGAACCTCTTACAATGATAGAGAACAACAGAACCCAACTAAACCTTCCAGAGCAGCAGATGGAACAAGCAACAGTGGAAACCAGGAAGAACTCCCTCTCAGGAAGAACAGTTCATAAGAAGTCCCTCTTCAGGAAGAAAGGGGGCGGAGCCTAGACTCTGGAAGGGGGGGGGGGGGGGGGGGGGGCATCCGCCTTGACCGGTTGGGGGGAGAAGTACATGGGATAGGACAGGGAGAGAGAGGAATAGAAGAGGGAGAGAGAGGAATAGAAGAGAGAGAGAGAGAGAGGAATAGAAGAGGGAGAGAGAGAGGAATAGAAGAGGGAGAGAGAGGAATAGAAGAGAGAGAGAGGAATAGAAGAGGGAGAGAGAGAGAGGAATAGAAGAGGGAGAGAAAGGAATAGAAGAGGGAGAGAGAGAGGAATAGAAGAGAGAGAGAGGAATAGAAGAGGGAGAGAGAGGAATAGAAGAGGGAGAGAGAGAGGAATAGAAGAGAGAGAGAGGAATAGAAGAGGGAGAGAAAGGAATAGAAGAGGGAGAGAGAGAGGAAAAGAAGAGGGAGAGAGGAATAGAAGAGGGAGAGAAAGGAATAGAAGAGGGAGAGAGAGAGGAATAGAAGAGGGAGAGAAAGGAATAGAAGAGGGAGAGAGAGAGGAAAAGAAGAGGGAGAGAGAGGAAAAGAAGAGGGAGAGAGAGGAATAGAAGAGGGAGAGAGAGAGGAATAGAAGAGGGAGAGAAAGGAATAGAAGAGGGAGAGAGAGAGGAATAGAAGAGAGAGAGAGAGGAAAAGAAGAGGGAGAGAGAGGAATAGAAGAGGGAGAGAGAGAGGAAAAGAAGAGAGAGAGAGTGGCAGACAGGCCAGAGAAGTACAAATACTAAGAAAAGTCTATGATGAGCGTTGGTCTGATGATGAACCAATCTCAGTCTGGAGTTTAAGGGCCGTGCCGTTGCGGTGGGGTCCCCGGTGCTGTGGGGGGGTCCCGGTGCTGTGGGGGGGTCTCGGTGCTGTGGGGGGGTCCCGGTGCTGTGGGGGGGTCTCGGTGCTGTGGGGGGGTCCCGGTGCTGTGGGGGGGGTCGGGTAGTAGGACCGTGGTAAGTCCACTCTGGGAGTCTTGGGTCTGATCCCCTGGATCCTGCTCCCCTCCTGTCAGGATCTGGTGGCTCCAGTAATGTTGTTACACAGAGAGAAAGAAAGAAAGACAAGAAACAGAAGCTCCAAATGTAGAGTTCCTCCCTTTAACGGGAGAGAGGAAATCCCCTCAGAACAGTGATGACATGAACTTTTCCTCTTGACCAAACGTTCCAAAGTTGAATAAAAAGTGAACAGCTGAACATTATACCCCCAATATAACACACCACCCCTCCTCCTGATCTATCAACAGACCAAAAGTCTCTTCTGTATTCAGACAATCTGTTACTCATGGTCGATCTGTAAAGATATCGACACTGTCACTATTTTGTATATTTCTCAATGCTTTCAGCACTGTGGGTGAATGTCGAGCACAGAATCACATGACCTGCTCTGTTTAGGTTGGTAATGACCTTGTACTATCAGCTGTTTTCTGTCACAGAGCCAGTGAACACCAGAGTCATCAGCACACAGTTGTTCTGGGTTTATTGTGAACCTGGTGTTCAGTTTCAGCTGCTGATGGGACTGGAGGCTGATTTAGTTTCATAAAAAATGAAATTAGTGCCAAACAACTCTTCAGTTAGCCGAGAACGCTGTTGAAGTTGACAGATGGCTGAAAGTAGAGGCAGTGAAGTTCTTATGGAGGAAGAAAGGAATCCCAGCTCCTCTACTTTAGTAAATCAGTTCCAGGGGCTGCAGAAGCAGGCTGCGTTCCAGTCAGCCCAATGACACCTCTCTGCTCACATGCCAACTGTGAATGAGCATGGATGCCACCATCTTTCAAGTGTGTTTGCACCTCCTGAGTAGTTTTGTGGACTATTAGAAGTGTGTATGTGTGTGTTTGTGTGTTTTCTCTTTGGCTGCAGTGAGTGAGGAGAGTATGTAAAGTTCCGATCAGACAGTCTCTGCTCAGGACGCCCAAGACTGAAGCCTCATATCAGTCCAAACACATCCTCCTCCTCCTCCCGGTTCCACCCCCAGACACAAGGGCTGCATCTCTGCTGGTCCTTATCTGCACTGCAGCAGATCTCACATGATAAAGTAAGTCTTTATGATGGATAACTGGAGCTGAATTTACTCAGTCACTCAGAGCAGTTGGCTTATTTTGTCCGTGAGATAAATTTTACTGCGTTTGAAGTGATGCCATCACATTACAATACCCTCCTCACAAAGGGTTTCTCAGTTCCTTTCAGATCATAGAATCCTCCTTAGTGACTCTGTAATATTTTGAGTGTGTTCAGAGTTACATTTTATTATTATGGTCAATAGATTCCATGTACATAGTTTTATAGTAATTATATATAGTTGATGACGTTTCAATAAAGAGTTATTGATGCTGGAACTTTACCGAGCTGCTCTCAGCAACAGCATGTGTTCCTCAACTGTGTCTAATCCACCAATTAACTCCTACTTCTTCATAGACCTCCGTGTGGCAGATCTGAAGTGTCTATGTACCTGAACCTTTGTTTACTTGCCATTGTATGCTCTAACTAGCCAGACCTGCTATTTATAACGTAGCAACGGCTGTGAAATGAGTGAGAGGGATGCTGCCCATGGTGCCGCGCTGAGCGGTGCATTTAAGTATGACTTAAGAAAATCTGAACTCTGATTTACACACAAGCAAAATTAATACTTGGAAGAGCTGCACGCCAATGATTTCAGTTACAGATCAAAGAACTGCAACCTGACAGGCAAAGAGCCACGGGTTGGCCACCCTTGGTCTAGAGGGTCTACAGGGTCTAGATGCTCTAGAACAGGGCTATTCAATTAATTTGGAATCGGGGCCAGTTCATGAAACTGATGGAAAGTAAGGGGCCAGTCAATGGAATTGCATCAGGCACTCCAATAATCAGTCCATCTGAGCCAAACAGTAAACAGAAAACAATCCTCATTGCTCGCTTGACTCTTCTCTTGCATACAGTTTACCAAGATTTGCCATCTAATGGGAGATATGGCATTTTCTGACATTTCAGAACCAGTGAAATCAGGCGTATAGGTTGTCAAGGCAATGCACAAACAGTTTTGCAGATGCTGGTCAGTAAGGGATATGCGGTCGTGAGTTTTAATGGCATTCATGTGTGAGAATGACGACTCACAAGTGTATGTTGAACCAAACATTGTCAGAAGAAAAAGTGCAAGATCCCTTGAGTGAGGAAATGTTTCTTGGCTGACTTCACAGGTCCAGACTCTTTTAAAACCTGCCTAATGAAATGACTGTCACAAGGCATCTGATGACTGAATGTCAATGAGTTCCAGTTGCAGAGACGCCTCATCCAATGATGATACCAGCTCTTTTCCTCTCAGTACAAAGTCCGACTCCACATTTACACAGAAAGGGTCCTTCACAAATCTCATAACTTCAGTGGCGATGTTGAAATCATCAAACCTACTGGCAAAGCTGTTTTTCAATGACTCTATAAATACATAAACAGTTTGCGAAAAAGGCGGTGCTGTAAGCAGGATGTACAATGGATAAAGTTAATGGTTGCCATGACAGAGTCCGTGGTCTCTTAACTCACCACTGAGTTTAGTGCACAGGAGGCTTTGGTGGAAGAGGCAATGTCGAGCTCTCATCTACAGAGATCTCATTCTGCCGGCCAGCCCCAGTTCCGCCGGCCATCGAGGGCACACCATCCAGCAACAGCATGTTGTTGACCAACAAATTCACGTGGTTCTCCTCAAAGAACAAAACTAATTTTGAGAAAAGAACGTCAGCGGTAGTGTTCCCCTCCTTGAGAATTAATCTGAGCAGATCCTCGTGAAAATGTTCACCATCAAAAAATCGCACACAGAGGCACAAGTGCGCAACATCTGCCGACTCGTCCAGGTATTGTTATTGGTGTGTTCCTAATATTTAACCACCACACTGATTGAAAATACCAAAGTTTATTCCTCAAGCTCTGATTTCATCACGTGCAGCGATTGTGTTTCTGTTCCTTTGGAAGAACATGTTTCTGTGTTTCTCCAGGAAATTACACAGATCTACTCTCAATGTGTAGCAGATAATCTGCTGTTATTGTTCCTCCTGTTCCTCCTCTCCTCAGTGCAGTAATGTTCACTCTTTAATTATGATATTTATCAGTGAGATAGATTGACTGCTCATCCCTCCTCTTGTCTTCACTGAGTTCTGCTCAGAGTCTTAATGAAGTAACCTGCAGCAGAGCCGCTGTGCTGCTTTTCCTTTCTCAAACCAGCACTCAGTGACGTTCAGCGTCGCTCTGTTATTACTCTGTCGCCTTTTTTCCTGTCTGACAGCCTCCTCCCACCCTTCAGCGTCTCTCGTCTGCATAATATTGTTGCAGGAGATGTCTTTCATCTTTTCAGTATCAGATTGGAAGGAGGGGAAATCACATTACCTGCCCTGTCGCATTAAAAAGCACTTCATCCCAGCAGAGGTGAGCAGATCAGGAGCGACGGGCCTTCAAACAGCAACGTTGGAAAAGCGCAGATTCAAAGGACTGGAGGGAAGTGGAGGGTCAACATGAGCTATTCAGTGGCGTGTGCAGCGGAGAAAAGGTGTGCGAGAATGAGTGTAACTTCTGTCCTCCGTGTGTGATTCAGACTGGTTTTGAGTGGTGTGGGTGGACAGTGAGAGTGGATTGTGTGAACACATTATCTGGATGATGTGCAGAGACTTATTGGATTGGTGTGGAGGACGTCTCCTCTCCGGTGACTCGTCTCATCACGTCGGTCGTCCTCTCCCTGCTCAGACGTCCCTGTGCTTTCAGCCCAGTGAGAGGTTTTTGTTTTCCATAGAATCCAGAGATTTACAACCCAGTCTCACTCCAAATTGTGTAATACCAATGTTTGTCCACGGCTGAAACATGCAGTCATTTCACAGAATTACACAAAATAGCTCTGAAAATGTAACATGGGGACGTTTCTTCTGCCTATTTTTTTGCGAGAACACTTCAGGTCACATTACTGCTGAGGTACTCCCGACAGGAAGACCAAACATGGCAGACATCCTGTAGATTTTCACTGGAAATTGTTATATTTTAAGATCGATTGTGGCTTTAGCTTCATTTTGATAGCTTTTCTACCTACAAATGTACACTTCTCATAGCGTCCATTCACTTTATTTATATGATCTCTCTGATGCATTAAACAATATTAAATAATGACTTCTGTTTCATTTTCAAAACAAAACAAAATGTCTCTTACATAATTTGAAGTGGGACATGGTTGAGATTTATCTTCAGTCAGGAGGAATAAGTTCTTTCTTTAGGACTCGGATAAAAACTCTTGATGAGAACGGGACTGTCTGCCTGAGACTGAATATTTAAAGCTGCTGTCCAGGAATCAGTATGAACAGCATCTTCCAGTACTCCTCAGAGTGAGTACTGAGGCCCTGTCCACACAGAACGTCTCCCCGTCGTTCTTAAAGTTTCCCGTCCACACGACACCATGAAAATGACTCAAAACAATGTCGTACATATACTAGGCCGCTAGGTGGCGCTGTAACTCTGCACAGAAATATACCAACAATGGAGGAGAAGACACGGAAGTGGAGAAATCAACCATTGTTGTTGTTAAGTGACATCATGTATTGGGTCGAGAGGTGGGCCGATGACATGCTCATTTTCAGCAAATATGTGCCTTGCCCGTCAACACGTCAAAGTCGAGGCAGCGTTTTAAAATTTCTCTATTCTGGAACCTGTTCTCAAAACAACGCCGTTTTTTTTAGGCTTCTAAGATGCAGTGCGTGTGAATGATCGGCCAAAAACGATGTGGTTACATGAAACGGCGTTGTGGTGTGGGCGGGGCCTGAGAGTGCCGCTGACACAAAACACCATTCACATGTTCATTAGCCTTTTGTAATGGACTCTGTTATTACAATGCAATAGAACACAAGAGACCGCTTCAAGCTTCACTCAAAGCTTCAGATCAGAGATAAACATCAACAGACATGAACCTTCCTCAGTGATGAAGTGCTGGTGAAGCTCTGGACCTGTTTAGCAAACAGTGCTGTTATGTTTTCTGTAGTGTGGCTCCATTCAGCCACTGTCAGTGAAGCTCGTCCAGCTTTAAAGCCCGCACAGGAGCAAAAACATCACATCACTGCAGACACGACAGAACATTACTGTTAAAGCTTGGAGCTTTGGGTTTTGAGATGAAACATTCATTGTTCTGATTATTAATTATGAGTGTGTATCAGTGTGCTGCAAAACTATGGAATGACAGGAGTGCCAAAATTAAAAATAAATAAATGTGGAACTATAAAGAGAATCAGTAATACCACAAATATAAAAAAGGGAGTCATATTCTTTTTCTATCTTGTCTTTGCTTATTCCATTTTGTCAATGCTTCTCCTGTTTTGTCTTTGTCTTTTCCATTTGCTTTTTGTCTTTGCATTTACTGGATGAGTCAAGCCGTCTGGAAAAGACAAAAGCAATTGTTGCACACCCGATCACATGTGCACATGCAGTCCAGGCGTGCATGGGTTCGACAGTTCATTTCTTTTTTTCTGTAACAGAACACAGGACCACACTTTAGCCAACACACATGCTCGCCTGAGGTCCACAGAATAATGTGTTTCATTATACAAAACATTCAACAATCACATTTCTAAACACAATCTATTTGCTATTCCACACTCTTACACCCTTGGTTAAATAACACACATTGCTAATGTTGGCTGCTCATGGCTACTCATTCCGTAAATCAACCCGTGCCACCCCATCGCGGGTTGTTTCTACACATTTATACAGGCATACAGGCTGGTTACTCTTGGCATTACACTCATTCCTTCCAGCTAAACTCACAATCTTCCTTGAGCCCCCACAGTCCTCGCTGATTTGCTTTGTATTGCTTTTGTCTTTTCCAGACGGCTTGACTCATCCAGTAACTGCAAAGACAAAACGCAAATGGAAAAGACAAAGACAAAACAGGAGAAGCATTGACAAAATGGAATAAGTAAATAAGTAAAGACAAGATAGAAAAAGAATAGGACTACCTTTGTATATATTTTTTGTTTTATTGATTCTCTTTATATTTCTCCAATTAATTCCTTTTAATTTTAATTGGCGCTCCTGTGATTCCATACAAAACAGTTATCAACACAAAACAAACACAGAATACACAGACACTGAACAAAAGACAAACTGAACTACAACAAAGGATGTACATTCAGCATACACTGTGTGACCAATCACAGGCCTTTACCACAAAGTGGTATTTTCTGTAACTTCAGGGTTAACCCTGGGTACTCCGTACTGCCACGCTGGTTCACTTCTCACTGGGGTAAATCTCCTCAGCAACTTATGCTGAATGGCTAAGCTGGTCCGGAGCAGGTTACGTTCTGGATGAGAGATCAACAAGGAAAAGCACCTCCTCCTGACCAATCAGGTCTCTTGAAACATTAACTGCCCATTCTTGATCTGTGTGTGTGTGTGTGTGTGTAAGTGTGTGTGTGTGTGTGTGGGGGGGGGGGGGGGGGGGGGGGGGTAAATGAGGCTGAAAGCCTCTTTCAGGAAAAATGGGGCACAACACAAATCAGTGCATGTTATTAGACGAGGTGTAAAAATAGCTGTGGCTGTTTTTCAGACAGAAGCAGGACAAATGATCCTGAGCAGGTGATGAAGGACAACAATGGAAAGGAAGAACCTGAAACTGCTGTTAGTGTGTGGAAGGTTCAAACACTGGAGAGAGCAACAGTCTGAATGATCTGAGACAACTAGACAGTACCAACATTTCACAAACCAGCACGCACACTCATTAATGAACCCTTATGTTCTAGGCTTCAGAACGTTTCTAGAAAATTGAGTCTACACAGCGCAGAGGCGATGCTAAATTCTAAATGCTCACCTCCAGAGTACTACAGGGAGCAAAGAGCCTCCAACTTCAGTGGAGTATAAAGTTGACAGAGCTAATAAAGATGGAGATTAAAGGTTTCAAATGTATGTGAATGTAAAGTATATTTCATGGTGAGTGTTTTAATTCTGAGTGTTTCTTCTTTTTGGACTGGTGCTGACAGATCAAGGATCAAGGATTTTTCTCAATGTATTTCTACAATGAAACTTTCTTTGTACTTGTAAAAAAACACAGAGTAGCAAACAACAATAAAAAAGCCCCCCCCCCCCCCCCCCCCCCCACAAAAAAAAAGAAAAAACCTAAAAAAAACAACTGGGTAAGCGTTCCAGAAGCTCTGCAGCCAGACCAGCCTGCTTCAGCTTCCTGAGGATGAAAATCATCTGCTGGGCATTTTCCACCAGGTTCATGCTCATGGCCACGTCACATCTTTGGCAATGTGTAGCCACCGTCTCTACCTTTTCTCCATGATACGGGGTGGGGACTGTATGATTCTCTGGGTCCTCTTGAGTTCTTTCATGACTTCCTTTGTTTTTGTGGTGTTGAGGACAAGGTCATTGTCTAAATACAACCCCACCAGAGGATGGACCACCCGCCTGTACCAGGACTCGTTGTTGTCACTGCTTACCACCGTAGTATTTTCGGCAAACTTCATCAAGGTGGAGGAGTTGGTTGGGACACAGTCTGTGGTGAAGAGGACTGGACTAAACACACACCCCTGCAGTGTGCCAGTGGTCATGGTTATGGTGCTGGGTGTCTGGTTCCCCATCCTGACATTCTGAGGGTTGTTGTTCAGAAAGTCCATAATCCATGAGCTTAGTGTTGTGGAGCGTCCAAGGTTGGTGAGTTTGTGTACCAGTTTATGGGGGATTACAGTGTTGAAGGCATTGCTGAAGTCTACAAAGAGCATCCTGACGTAGTTATTTGGCTGCTCCAGGTGGGCCAGGGCTCTATGAAATGCAACTGAGACGCCATCCTCTATAGATCTGTTGGTCCAATAGGTGAACTGATGGCAGTCCAGATTTGTAAGGGTGCTTGTCTTGATGTAGGTGGTCGATTTGAGGCAGGCGGGGACTGCAGCCGTTAGTAGGGAGAGGTTAACGATCGTTCTGAACGCCTCAGCCAGCTGGTCAGATGCTGATGCTTGTGAAATTGTTGACAGCTTTTAAAAGCAGCCTGCAGACCAACAGCTGTAAAGCTCTCTGCTCTGGTTTTCCTGAAGCCACTGAGTTCTGGTGCCATGTCATTGTGCTACTGCATTCAGGAACCAGCCACATGTGGGAGCTTCCCGTCTGTATTGTGTGACTGAGAGTGAAGTAGAATCTGTTGTGCACGGCTCACTGAAATGAAAAAAAGCCATTCATGGAGGGCTGCAGTGTGTTCACTCTCCATCAGGCTGGGAGCAACGTCTCCGTGTCTGCCTGCATTCACATGCAATGAGGGTGTTACATCATTTACATGCACTTTGTGAAGTCCGATTCCACATTACCCAGTCGCTACAGCTGCTGCTGCCTCACCACCATTTGGGAGTTTTGAGATACCAGATGGAGACGAATGCTCCAGAAGTCTTCAGCTAAGAAAATGAGCAATGTCCAGTAACCTCGGCGTGTCCTGGTGTGTGTGAGGAGCTGCACATAGTTGCGTACTGTAACAAGCAATACATCAAATGAACCTGAGCTTTTTCCATCACGTCAACTGCAACAAGAAAAGGCTTTAAATCTGACACAACCAACAGGAACACCATGGAAGGACCACATGACACAAAACCCTCTTCACTCCTGGTTGCCAACTTCCAAATATTAGACTAAACTAAACTAGATGAACTACCTAACTACACCAACTAAGCAACAAAAACAACACAATCATTACCAACATTAAGAAGCCTAATATAACCCCAAATAAAGACATTTGAAACACCAACTCCCATAATGCATTGCAGCGATCAGCTCCATGATGCTACAATATGTTTCAGCTGGCAAAGTGTTAATCTAAGAAAATCAAGATGGTAAAACTCCATTAAAGAAACTTGAACAATGATTCTAGATCTCCAGACTCTCCCAACAAGATCAATCTCATGACCTGGCAGAGCGTCTGTTGCTCATGTTGGAAACACAGAAACAGAGAAAAAGAAAACAACTCTGACGGCAGAGCGTCTGTGGTGATGAAACCACTCCTGCAGAGCGTCTGTGGTGATGAAACCACTCCTGCAGAGCGTCTGTGGTGATGAAACCACTCCTGCAGAGCGTCTGTGGTGATGAATCCTCTCCTGCTGAGCGTCTGTGGTGATGAAAACACTCCTGCAGAGCGTCTGCTCCCTAGATTGATATGAAAGTAGGAACAATGTTCTGATCTTTCCATTGCTGGAGGTCTGTAGCTCAGGTGTTGGTCCCTCATCTTTTAAAAGCTGCTGTTTGTCCTCTAATCCCCGGGCTAGCTCAGTTGGTAGAGCATGAAACTCACAATCTCAGGGTAGAGGGTTCGTGTCCCACGCCGGGCGCCACCTTCCTGTGGGCTCACCACCTGCAGGAAGGTTCTTAAATGGTGCGGTGCGATCTGGGTGACGGTGCTCAGACTGACACCCCCGTGACCTGGAAATGGATAAGCGGAAGAAAATGAATGAATGAATGTTTGTCCTGTAAAGAAAGTAGTGAAAATGTCTTTATCGTCTCTAGAGCTGCCATCCTGCCTGTTAACCCGCCAACTAGCTAGAGAGCGTAGCAGCGCTGTATCAATTCACTAATGCACTGTGAATGTACCTTTAGCATTTAGCATAGCACGGTTACAGCCAAAGGCAGCGTAGTGATCTGCCTTTTTACCTAAATGACTTTCATATTGGAGAACTGACTGCACATGAACAAACATCCAGACACTGGATATGGCCGGCAAAGACAGAGCAGCAGTGTGAGGTGAGGGTGTGTCCTTCAGGAGAGGGTGTGTCCTGCAGGAGAGGGTGTGTCCTTCAGGTCAGGGTGTGTCCTTCAGGAGAGGGTGTGTCCTTCAGGAGAGGGTGTGTCCTTCAGGAGATGGTGTGTCCTGCAGGAGAGGGTGTGTCCTTCAGGAGAGGGTGTGTCCTGCAGGAGAGGGTGTGGCCTTCAGGTCAGGGTGTGTCCTGCAGGAGATGGTGTGTCCTGCAGGAGAGGGTGTGTCCTGCAGAAGAGGGTGTGTCCTGCAACAGAGGGTGTGGCCTTCAGGTGAGGGTGTGTCCTGCAGAAGAGGGTGTGTCCTGCAACAGAGGGTGTGGCCTTCAGGAGAGGGTGTGTCCTGCAGGAGAGGGTGTGGCCTTCAGGAGAGAGTGTGTCCTGCAGGAGAGGGTGTGTCCTGTGGGAGAGGGTGTGTCCTGCAACAGAGGGTGTGGCCTTCAGGAGAGAGTGTGTCCTGCAGAAGAGGGTGTGTCCTGCAACAGAGGGTGTGGCCTTCAGGAGAGGGTGTGGCCTTCAGGAGAGGGTGTGTCCTGCAGGAGAGGGTGTGGCCTTCAGGAGAGAGTGTGTCCTGCAGGAGAGGGTGTGTCCTGTGGGAGAGGGTGTGTCCTGCGGGAGAGGGTGTGTCCTGTGGGAGAGGGTGTGTCCTGCAACAGAGGGTGTGGCCTTCAGGAGAGAGTGTGTCCTGCAGAAGAGGGTGTGTCCTGCAACAGAGGGTGTGGCCTTCAGGAGAGGGTGTGGCCTTCAGGAGAGGGTGTGTCCTGCAGGAGAGGGTGTGGCCTTCAGGAGAGAGTGTGTCCTGCAGGAGAGGGTGTGTCCTGTGGGAGAGGGTGTGTCCTGCAACAGAGGGTGTGGCCTTCAGGAGAGAGTGTGTCCTGCAGAAGAGGGTGTGTCCTGCAACAGAGGGTGTGGCCTTCAGGAGAGGGTGTGGCCTTCAGGAGAGGGTGTGTCCTGCAGGAGAGGGTGTGGCCTTCAGGAGAGAGTGTGTCCTGCAGGAGAGGGTGTGTCCTGTGGGAGAGGGTGTGTCCTGCGGGAGAGGGTGTGTCCTGCGGGAGAGGGTGTGGCCTTCTGGAGAAGGTGTGGCCTTCAAGAGGCCTTCGTCTCTGAGTCAATACTTTGTAGATCAACCTTTAGCTGCAATCACAGCTGAAGTCTTCAATGAGCTGTCTCAGGTTTGCTGTGGATGTTCCTGATGTACAGAGTTGCTTCTTGAAACCCGGCGGGCAAAGTTTGCACAAAATGGTAAGATTTTTCCCACCTGGATCATCACTGACCTTTTCATAAAATTCCTTTAATTAATCATACGAAGATGAAGTATTAATGGTGGAGACAGAGTCTGAGGTAGAGCTGCTGTCTTCCATTTGTTTTTGTTGCGATGTTTCGCACTTTGATGACGTAGGCGGCGCTGCGACTCTGGCTGCTGTTGCCAGATTGGCTGTTTTCCCCCGACATGTTAAGGCCCGTTTACGGTGAGCTTTAGCCGGGTTTTCACTGGAAGGCTCTATGGAAATCTGGTACTGTCTTAAACAACGTTGAACTGTGAGATCACCGTTCACTAACACCAGAATGAGCGCCGCTCACAGTGACGCTCATCAGGGAGAAATACAGAACGTTCAGTTCACGTTCACCCAAAATATGAAGGAGTTCATGAACGAGCGTTCTGAACTCCTTCAGGCACAACTCTGGGTGACTACCAGCTTTAAACAGCTACACACTGAAATATTATTATTATCATATTTGTCCAATAGCTCAATCTCCGTTAGATTGGATGGAGAACATCCATGAACAGCAAATTGAATCCCGGTTATCTCACCAAGAGGACATTTTACTTTAAATGGAACATTTTGGAACTTCAACTGGGTCTTTTAGAAAGAGAGTTATGGACTTTTGTGTTTTGGTGTCTGTGTGGTTCTTCTGTGTGGATGTGATGTTTGTAACAACAACACAGTTCTTTATCCTTCAGTGTCTTTCCTGTCATTGATGTGTAGTCGTGCATTTTGCCCTGAGCTGTTCATTCAGTATGAATCCAAACCAAAATGTCCTTGTTTGTACAGTACGGTTGACACACAGAGGAAGCTGGTGTCAGAACTTCACCTCACACACACGTGCCGTTGCTCTTCATGTGAGTTCTCAGTGTTACTTTCTGGCTACATGCATTACATGTAAGATTACTACACTCTATCACTGAAGTATAAACAAGCAAAAACTCTATTGAATATGTGGAAAATGCTCTCCAATGTTCTTCAAATGATGTGGAAATGCACCCACAGAGATCTACAAACGTGGAAGCTGTTGTGTCTTCATGAATATGGAGTATCTGTATGTATGGAACACACACACACACACACGTGTGTGTGTGTGTGTGTGTTGAGTGATGAGGGTGAATGGGTGTAATGACCTCAAACGTCCACCAGGTGGAGGCAGACGTTGGTGGGTCAGTGCCGTGACCGTGACAACCACTAGTGCCGTGCAGCGGCGCACAGAGGGAGAGCGCAATGACTTGATGCGTCCACCAGGTGGACGTCAAGAGGGATTGCGATGATCCACACGACCACTAGAGGCGTTTGACTCGCTCTTTCTGGGGACGTGGCGGTTCCTTAGCGGCCAGAAAAACAAGACGTCCGTCGCGCGCACACGCGTGAAGACGGTCTCGGAGCGAAGCTGTCTCACCCTCTCTCGTAACGAACCGACGGGTCCGTTGGACCGGTTCTGAGCGCTGGGGTTCTAAGTGGATGTCGGGACATGCAGTTAGAACTCTGGTGGTCGATGCAGATGTGGTTTTAACAGCAGCAGATAGCAGCGTACAACAGTACGTCTGCTGGAGTCCCTCTCGGTGGTCGGATTGAGAAGCAGGGAGCAGTTGGTAGGAAGGGAGCCTCACCAAGTTGAATTTTGGACCCCTGTGGTGTCCGGGTCGGGTTCGACCATTGCCATTGGTCACCCTTATGACCTGCTCATTGTTTCTGGTGTTTCTCGTCTGTCGGAGAAAATTCTTGGAGGAGTTGAATGGAATCTTAAGGCCCAACACATGCTTACAAAATTGTTCTCAGAATTAATCTGATTAGGATTATGCCATTAGTCTAGTGGATAGGAGTCAAACTGTCATGAAAGAGGTTTGGGTTAAAGTCCAGGGTGTAGTCACAACTCTTTTTTAAATTGCATCACGTCATCCAGTGGTCTTGTTTGACGTTCCTATGACGTCCAGACAGGAAGTCCAACCCTAACCCTAACCCAGGAAAGATGTACAAAAAATGTTCATTCTGGTTCCCAGTGACGTCTTCTGGAGGAATGAACATCTTAAAGATGTGATTTGGACTCTGCTCGGTGGGGAAAGTGTGTTTCACATTGTGCTAAATCCAGGAAAAGAGTTTATGCTTATGGAGGAAAAGGTGCAATGGAGTTCACAAGACCGGATAATGTTCTGTTTGGTTGCGTCTGTTTTTACCGTGTTTGAAAAAGAAGATTTGTAATTCAGCTCAGCCTTCAGCAGGGTTTAGTATCGAGCTGAGAAACCTTTCTTCAGCTGGATCCGCTCCACTGTTTTTAAAATGTGTTGTCTGTGTTGTACTGCACTGTTCTGAATCTCTCTCGTTTCCATTATTTTCCACATCTTTGACTTTGTGACATCTGATGATCTCCTATGTTTTCATGCCAGATTCAGATGTATTTGTTGGAACAGAAAGCCACCGCCTCTGATCCTGCTTGTTCCTTTTCACAGTCACTTATGCTCACTCTTGTGGAATTGTTGAGTTTTTCTCCCTAAAAGTGCGCTGAAATGACCGTGTTGTATTTGGCGTGTTGTATGTTGTAAGTAAAGGTGAATTGAATTGAAGCTCTGATATGTTTGATACCTCCCCCCACCTCCATGGGATTGTCGTGATATTATTCTTGCTCCTTCCAGTTACTACCCGAAGAACACATGATTGGACCCAAAAGCAGACTTTACACAAAAATAAAAGGTTTATTTTGAAAAAGCCTGGAGGCGAAGGTGTCCACAGGGCTAGGCCATAGAGAATCCAAAACACAAGAACAAGAACAGGGAAAACCAGCTGCTGGATCTGGACTCTGAGCAACCAAGAGGACCTGGAGTGAGACAGAAGGAGAAAGAGGTTTAGGGCGGGGAGATACAGGTGAGGAGGTACATGAGGCTAGTGGACACACCGGAGCAGCAGACAGACAAACACACGTCATGAGCTCACGCACAGCCGAGACAGGGACCGATGACAAGACGAGACTTCAGGAGGCGACGGACGGAGTCCTGACGATAATGCTGCACGTGGTTTTATGCTGAGTGGATCATGCTCACACACACTGAAGCCCAATCTATAAGCTTATCGGGCCACAGCATCGAACTCTGACTGGAATGTCCAGAATGAAAATGTAAACATGAGCTGGTTGGATTGTTTCTGTGGTTTTACTGACTCTTGTTGATGTCTGTGTTTTCCAGTTGGAGGGATGGCGCTGTCTCCTCTGCTCTTCTTGGCCATGTTACTACCTTCGCTCAGCATGTCTGCGTACAACACGTCTGCTGGTAAATCCTCTCACATCCGGCTGAGGCCAGCTCGTACCTCCATCTGTCTGTCAACAGGTTTTATCCTCAGTGAATCGTTACAGCACACTGGTGGAAGCAATGGCCAGTAAACACGTCGCTCAGAACAAAATCAAGACATTGTGTATTTCTCACATACAATGTATGTATAACATGTCAAACTTCCCACTGAGCTCAGGTGATGTTTGGTGTTCAGATCAACTTGGTTACATGTAGAAAATCATCCACACAGATGATCTTATCTGAAAATGAAAAAGGTCTGATGGAAATGTGCTAAACTGTTCATGAGGAAGTAATAATACTGCATAATAATCCAAATGAAAACATGGTCACAGTAAATGGTTAAATAGTCGAAATGGGACTTTTTCTTCTTGTATTTGTGTTTGTAGAGAGGTGCAGTCACATGTTACCTGGTTTCATTTATGGTTGGTTATTAGCATTAAATTACTGTAAGTAATAGATTACTAAAAGTAATAAATCACTGAAAGTAATATATGAACATTTTAAATTATTAATGGAAGTAAATTGTCATTTACTCATTAACAACTCCTAAACTAATTGAGTAATTACTTAGAGTTAATAAATTATCAAAAATAATTTATTTATGAAAAACTATTCATTTGAATGAATTCGTTATTTATTCATTAATAATAAGGGGGGGGGGGGCACCACCAGATAAACTGGAAATAGCTAAATACCAAAAAAGGTTTATTTAAGTTAGTTAATATTTCTGTGTAAAATATAATAATTTTAAATAAAAGGGAAGGTGTTATTGTTACTACAGACTGTTACAAACCAGTGAATTGTCAACAATAAATACACAATAAATACACAATAATCACCAAGAATCATTCAATTCAGCTAACAGGCATCTATTAACAAAAGTGTATTAATTCATAAATAATTCTGAAATCATCTCATAAATCAACACATTCTAGTATCAAATGTCATCTAATGTGGAGATCTAATCTATTAAACAGCAAACACTATGTACAAAGAGTGTGTGTGTGTGTGTGTGTGTGTGTGTGTGTGTGTGTGTGTGTGTGTGTGTGTGTGTAGTCTGGAGTGATGAGGGTGAATGAATGTAATGTCCTCAACCGTCCACCAGGTGGAGGCAGACGTTGGTCGGTCAATGTAAGTGGGTTTAGCGACCTGGAACGGACTCCAGAGGGAGGCAGGCATCGGGTTCAGTGTGGTGACCGTGACGACCACTAGGGGTGTGCGGCGGCGCGCAGAGGGAGAGCGCAATGACTTGATGCGTCCACCAGGTGGACGTGAAGAGGGATTGCGATGACCCACGCGACCACTAGAGGCGTTTGACTCGCTCTTTCTGGGGCCGCGGCGGTTGCTTAGTGACCAGATAAACGAGACGTCCGGTGGGGAACCCGAGTCCATAATGTGATGGTGCACGTGACCGTCACGTTCACAAACTGCTTGCAGCTTCGCAGCTGCAGAGTTAATGACACGTTAAAACACATCGCCTGTTAGCTTCAGGCTAATCTAACAACGCTGCCCAGACAAAGCTCTCTCCCTGGGTCGTTGTGCCGTGTTGTTTAGCACCGGGTGGTGCTGTGCGGTTCTCTGAGGTAGCAGAGGTTTGGTTCTGTGGTTCCACTTGGTGCTGTCTTTCCGTCCCGATGCAGCAGAGACGTCTGTCTCTCTCGGCGGTCAGGATGAGAAGCCAGGAGCAGTTAGTTAGAAGGGAGTTTCACCAAGTTTGAATGTCGGACCCCCGTGGTCGGTATGTGAAGAAAAATGTAAAAGTCAACCAAATTGAATACAACTGGTTCCACTGGAAAGAGCAGTTTTGCTAATTAGTTAAATTGTCTTAAAGGTAATTAGTACACAAATCTGTGACCAAAAACCTTTTACATAAAAACACTTGTAGTTTCTTTAATAATCAAGATATCCCAATGAAGCTTTCAGGGAAGGTGTGTCTCTTTATACTCTTCAATCTGAAGGAAGAATAATAAATGTGATAATATTAAGATTGGAGCTGCCACACTCTACTACCAGACTACTACATACTACACACTACATACTACCTACTACCACACTATATTTATAGTATTTGTCACTTTTTATCCATATACTGTACATATTGTTTTTAATAACATGGTAAATGTGTGTCGTGTATTTTTATCATATTGGTCAATAACAAATCAAATCCTGTCCCTATTCCTCCTCTTCCTCCTCCTCTTCCCCCTCCTCTTCCTCTTCCTCTTCCTGTTCCGTCAACTGTTTTTCTGAACCATAAAAAGTTTTGAAACTTCAGGATTATAAAGTTATAACAATCAAAAATACGTCGTTTTACCTTTCAAAATCGTCACTTAATCCGTTGAAGTTGAGTGAGATTTTAATACGTTCTGGAGACGGTCTGAATGTTGACGGAAGTGAAAAATTCAAAATGGCGGAGGACGAGGAGTTTCCCGACTACGTCATTCAAGGGAATCCCGAGGAACTATGTAACACTATCCAATAAAAATGGATATTTCTGCAGCAGCTACTAGTGAGGACTGACTGGGGGGTAACAATGGAGGAATACCAGGATTCTGAGGGGAACAGCTCACAGCAACATAGTGAAAAACTATGAACTAGTTCATTTTTGGAACTGTGAATTTATGAACTGAACGAGTTCATTTTAAAATTTGTGAACTGAACTGTGAACTAGTTTATGTAGAAGCTGAACTTTCCCAACACTGGCGGCAGCACGTTAGCGGCTAGGTTAGCGTCTCAAAGTAAAAATATCCTGGTTTTATTCCACACACGAGAGCTTTCATGTAAAGTTTGCATTTTTTCCCTGAGCCAATGTTTGTTTCAACCAAGTTTCCTCCCACTGTGTAAAAAGCTGTGTGTGTGTGTGTGTGTGTGTGTGTGTGTGTGTGTGTGTGTGTGTGTGTGTGTGTGTAGAGAGGATTTGCACAGTCATAATCCTGCAGTCTTCAAGAAATCAACCGTGAATTAGTAATTAAAACACAGTGACTTTATTAAAGACAAATAAAAGTTATGTAGAATTTAAAGACAAAACACAAAGTATAGAACCGTGGTGGCCAAACAGGCACAGACCAAGAGCCACAAAAATGACGGTGGTACTACAAAGAGCCACATCATACACATGTGGACTTAGAAACAAAGTCCCTGTCTCATACAAACCAAATGACAGAAAACGAAAATCCATATATTTTCTAAACCAGATTAATTTATCGTACACCAAATAATTCACTCCCTGTTTCATACCACGCGCACACACACACACACACACACACACACACACACACACACACACACACACACACACACACACACACACACACACACACACACACACACACACACACACACACACACACACACACACACACACACACACACACAAATTGCTGTCCGTGCTCAGCTTCATACGCCTCTTCCATGTTCCTGCACTCATACCAGAGAGGAAAGAAACTGTCACTTCTTCTTCTCTCTTGCTTCATGTCGGCTAATTTGATTTGGGTACTTTTTGGTGATTTGGTGATTCACCCTGAGTGACAGACACTTGTGATAATCCCTGCCTATCACAGGCACACTGGTAGTATAGCGGTAGTGTATGCAACTTTCATGCAGAAAAAACAGAGTCAGAATTTTTCCTTTTCAAATAGTTATCTGACGCTTTCTTGTCACCGCACCCTCTCCCGCATTTCACTGACATCCTTACTGTTTCACTACTCCTCACTCTTTTTATTGTATTAAATTATCAGGGCCACGTTTACACATACCTAGCTTTTAAAAAAAAGGGATATTTCCCTCTCTACGTTTAAATAAAATCTTCATTTACACTGACCCACATATACAACTGGTTCAGAGCTGCTATGAGCAGCCAAACCTGCAGGGGGCAGTGTCGCAAGAAGCATGAAGCCATGATAGCCAATCAGAATCCTGGAAAAAAACAGGACGTCACAAATTGTGATGTAAATATCCACCTATCCGGCTTTAGATGCAAACAGACACGGACTTTATCCAGCTCTCCACTGGCGCCGGAGTGGAGGTGAGGCGTAGCTGCGTTAATGTGTAAATGTGAGGCCCAAACGCAGAGAAATAGCACCGTTTCTTCAGATACCCAGGTGTGTGTAAATGTGGCCCTCAATGTGCTTGTGGCAGAGGTGATTAAGCCCTGATGTGAATCCGGTGTGCTGCCTCACCTCTCTACCCAGAAAGGACGAGCCGCCCGACACACGGGGAGACAGGCGGGAGTGAACACACAGAAAAACCTGAAAGAGAGTGTGTGTTTTCGGTTTTGTTTTAGTTTTAATTTAATAAAAGAATGGATTTGGAAAGCCCTGGCTCCGCGCCTCTGTGGGTGAACCCGGCGGTGGCATGCACGACTGCTACAGTGCTACTTACTGCCACCTGCTGGCAAGGAATGGTGGATACATTTCTTGATCAGCCAACACATTTCAGTTACTGAGACTCAACAATATCAAATCACTACCAGTCAGCTTCGGGGGGGGGGGCTGGGAGGGCACCACGCCCCCAGTTCGGAGCGGGGACCTGGGTGAGCCGGGGGGGCCGGCTGGGAAGGGCGGGCCTCTCCGGCCTGGGCCGGATCATGCAAACAGTTTTTTTCTAATCATCACTATGCAGCTGCAATTTCTGTGTTCGTTCCAGGAGAGCGAACGTCGGTGAAGTTCACACATACTCATGTCATAAAGCCGGTCTGTCCCGGTGTCGCGCCGCTGGATGTGACGGCTGCAACTTCCACACGGAGGCAGAGATGGTGGACGCGAGGCAGGACAGACACCGGGGCTCGGGGCTCAGACCAGCTCCAGCGTCCCGGTGCACCGTCAGGTTCCGGAGCTCCGGCGCGGCACGCGGTGGTTCACGCAATGGAGCACCGGCCAGCGACGCGACACGACGAGTGGACTCGGTAGAGCATCGGTTCCGGCCGTAGTGTCTGCTCCAGAGTCCCGGTCTCTGTCCTGCATGCTCCTGCTCTTTAGGGACCAACATGAAAGTTGAGCAGCAAAACCAACCAGTGCAAAGCTGAATCTGTTAACAGAGGATTCATACAGCCGACATGGCAGAATATTGAGGCCGTGTAGTAAATCACTGACCAATCAGCAGACGGCTCCTCAAACTCAGACCCGTTCCATGGTCCTGAGTACCCCGACAGAGGGGTAGTGGAAAAGCCTCCACCTTCAGAGCGGTTCTTTGCGGAAAATCCCAAATTCTTGCGGTGGAAACCCGAACCGTAACGGACCATACCAGTACATTACCGTACTTTTTGTGTGGTGGAAACACGCCTTTAGTGATGTAGCCTTCTACATTAGTTTGTTTTTGTTCTTCTCTTGGTTTGTTCTACTTCATGTCCGTTTGATGGACTTCAAAATGACATCGTTGCTCTTCGTGGTGCTGAAGCTTGTAGCTCCGCTGTTGCAGCAATGATGATATGATGAGCTTTATTATTTTGGTTTAAAGGGCCTGGTCATGTGCCCTGCCCCTGCCCCCGCCCCCGCCCCCGCCCCCGCCCCCGCCCCTGATTTGTTACGCTTCTGCTACCAGTGACACATTTTTTTTAACCAATTAAATGACATTGGACAATTAATGTGTTAGTGCGTTAATGAATCGATCGAATCAAATTGAATAGAATAGCACGCCTATATTTTGTTAGGAGTCTTATTATTTTTGCTAATTCTATATTTAGTTAGATTAAGGTTAGTTAAGAGTTTATATTATACTTTGTACCTTTTCTGTAACTTATCTCTGTTGTCCTCTGTGTGCTGCTCCTCTTCTATTAAGCTGCTGGAACTTAAATCCCAAGGGTAAATAAAGTTAAGTGTAAAGTCTAATGTCTAAAGTATTTGTAGATTAAACAGACTTCAGATATGAAAGAATCTCTAAAAGAAAGAATTACACTTGAGGTCTGTACTCGGGCTGCACCTAACCATTATTTTGATAATCGATTAATCGGTCCTGATAAATGAGCCCCAAGCTCTTATTTATGGTAAAGAGGGGAGACATGATTCTGAGCTGCTGAGAATTAGATCCTCGTAGATCCTCGACCTTTCGGTCGTCTCCCAATCGGAAGGTTGCAGGTTCGATTCCCATCTTTGCCATCTCAGCCTGCCTACATACCGAAGTGTCCTTAGGCAAGACACTGAACCCCAAACTGCCCCCATCGGAGTAACAGTGCCTTGAATGGCTGCAGATTCCAATGGTGTGTGAATGTGTGTGTGAATGTGTGTGTGAATGTGTGAATGTGATGAGCTTTGTAAAGAGCTTTGGGGCTGTCAGCTCACAGGCACTATATAAGTTAGTCCATTTAAAGAGGGAATACGTGATTCAGAGCTGCTGAGAATTAGATCCTCTCTTTTTGAAGCACATTAGATCTTGGTGTTTTCTAACTAAACCTGTGAAGTCCAGACGAGTTAAACTCTCCTTGGTCCAGAAAGAGAAGATCTCATTCTCATGTCTCCTCTTTAGCAGGAAGAAATGATCCTGGCTCTTATTTTTCACCATTCCAACATTCCATAGTGACTTTCTGCTCCTTTCACTTTATTTCTGGACGTTTCTGAATCAAAAGCTTCAACATGGAGGAATGGAGGTGTAGAATGATAGAACGCTGCTCTACAGCCGTTTCCATGGTAACCTAGGTAACCACTCTGATTAAAGTTCTCTTTCACATGAAGCCATTAAAAGGCTCATTTTAGCTCTAAAAACTCCAAGTTTCATTTCCAGTAGTTTGTAGTTTGTTTAGTAGTTCCTGAGGAACCAGAAGTCTGGCTTCATTATAAAGAAGTTCTGTGGAGCGTCTCATAGCGGAGCGCCCCCTGCTGCCTCATGCAGACCTCTCCCTTCGTGATTCTCAGGCCAGAGATTAAATGATGGCGTCCCCTCGGTGGAGCTCGGTTGGTCGAGCGGTCGTCTCCCAATCGGAAGGTTGCAGATTCAATTCCCATCTCTGCCTACCTACATGCCGAAGTGTCCTTTGGCAAGACACTGAACCCCAAAACTGCCCCCATCGGAGTAACAGTGCCTTGCACGGCTGCAGCCTCCAATGGTGTCTGAATGTGTAGCGTCAGGGACGCTAACCACTGTTGTTAACCTCACAGTTAACTTTAACGGGGACGTTAACTAACGGGATGACTAACCGTGATTTAAACAACGCATATTTAACGGCGGGTTAAGGAATTAACCGGCGGTTAGGGCTTAACCAGAGGTTAAAATAACCCAGTTTAGAACAACTGGACCCTGGCTGTTGGTGTCATGTCCAGGGATAGATCTTAATCTATAAGCTTGGGTAAAGTAGAGTTCGACCAATAAATATATTGTAAAATGTTTCTGTAATTGTTTTTTGAATAAACTTCAGGTTATTTGACTCCGATTAATAATGACTAGACAAACATAACAGGATTTCATAGTTATTTTTACTGTTTAACTTCTTCCCATGAGAGTATCCATGCAGGTTCTGACATAGTACTGAAACATTTAGACATTTAGCCTATCAGAGTTCATTTACATATTTAATTTATACACACATTAAGAGTCATTTCAATACCTTAGAATAGTTGAAAACAACTATTATATACAAGTACTGCATTAATGATTTAAAGGGAAGAATTAAATTCTTGTGCATACGAGAGAATAATGACTAGTTTTAGACTAAAAATCAATTGTAGTATCATACATTAACTGATATTATTCAGTAAAAAGACACAAACTAATGCATGACAGAGTGCAGTACTGTAGAACACAAACTGACAAAATGTGGATCCAGTTTGTCACTAAAATATTTAGAAAACAACTATTGAAGCACAATTCATGAACATTGAAATGTTCTTATTTCAGGAGTCTGATGGAGGGACAGCTTCAGGAACTTGCTCATCTGCACTGCAGTAGGGAAGCAACGAGCCACGTTTTTTCACTTCTGATCTGATCCGATACCCGAATTTGTACATCTGCCGATACGATTCTGATAGCAGAGCTCTGTTTGCTTTAATATTATTATTATTATTATTATTATTATTGTTGACTTTATATGAGGCTGTAATAAACTCCTCTCTACAGTAAAGTATGAAATGTACTAATGTATACATGTACTCTCTCTAAAGACACCTTGAGGTTAGTATCAGGACAGTAAAGAAGCAGTACAAAGTATTTTAGTTCCATGTGGACAATGTGGGGGTCTGTGTGACATCATCATCTCATAATAAACTAGTTATTATATCTTTAAAACCTCAGAATGACTTTATTATTCCCTTTATTATTAATTCTTCAGCAACGCAACACAAACACAATGTTTCCAGCTCGAACAACACAAATGATTGGGACTATTTTCAGGGAGTTTAGCGCGGAGTAGGACGCAGCTTCACGGGGGTGTGAATCGACTGCTCCAGCAGAGGAGCTGCTGTTCATTGTTTTGATGGCGCGGTCAGCGCCGTTCTCCTCGGAGAGCTGGAGTTTTAAAACTCTGCGTTGCTTAGCAAACATCCACGTTGCTGTGTTGCTTAGCAAACATCCACATTGCTGCGTTGCTTTGCTAACATCCACCTTGCTGCGTTGCTTAGCAAACATCCACGTTGCTGCGTTGCTTTGCTAACATCCACGTTGCTGCGTTGCTTTGCTAACATCCATGTTGCTGCGTTGCTTTGCTACCATCCACGTTGCTGCGTTGCTTTGTTGCTTTGTTGCTTTGCTAACATCCACGTTGCTGCATTGCTTTGCTACCATCCACGTTGCTGTGTTGCTTTGCTACCATCCACGTTGCTGTGTTGCTTTGCTAACATCCACGTTGCTGTGTTGCTTTGCTACCATCCACGTTGATGTGTTGCTTTGCTACCATCCACGTTGCTGCGTTGCTTTGCTAACATCCACGTTGTTGCGTTGCTTTGCTAACATCCACGTTGCTGCGTTGCTTTGCTAACATCCACGTTGCTTTGCTACCATCCACGTTGCTGTGTTGCTTCGTTGTTTTGCTAACATCCACGTTGCTGTGTTGCTTTGCTACCATCCACATTGTTGCATTGCTTTGCTAACATCCACGTTGCTGCGTTGCTTTGCTAACATCCACGTTGCTGTGTTGCTTTGCTACCATCCACGTTGCTGCGTTGCTTTGCTAACATCCACGTTGTTGTGTTGCTTTGCTACCATCCACGTTGCTGTGTTGCTTTGCTAACATCCACGTTGCTGTGTTGCTTTGCTACCATCCACGTTGATGTGTTGCTTTGCTACCATCCACGTTGCTGCGTTGCTTTGCTAACATCCACGTTGCTGCGTTGCTTTGCTAACATCCACGTTGCTTTGCTACCATCCACGTTGCTGTGTTGCTTCGTTGTTTTGCTAACATCCACGTTGATGTGTTGCTTTGCTACCATCCACGTTGCTGTGTTGCTTTGCTACCATCCACATTGTTGCATTGCTTTGCTAACATCCACGTTGCTGCGTTGATTTGCTAACATCCACGTTGCTGTGTTGCTTTGCTACCATCCACGTTGCTGCGTTGCTTTGCTACCATCCACGTTGTTGTGTTGCTTTGCTAACATCCACGTTGCTGTGTTGCTTTGCTACCATCCACGTTGCTGCGTTGCTTTGCTAACATCCACGTTGTTGTGTTGCTTTGCTACCATCCACGTTGCTGTGTTGCTTTGCTAACATCCACGTTGCTGTGTTGCTTTGCTACCATCCACGTTGCTGTGTTGCTTTGTGGTGTTTTGAGTGTAAAATCCCTCCAATCAGCAACATGTTGCCATGAAAAGTTGGATAGCACAGTGCTACTTCCCTAGCCTGCTCGCTGGCTGCAAACTGTGGACTGGATTTCCTGCCTCATTCCTCCTGGTCTCATTGAGACCCGCCTCCCTTCAGGAAATCCAGTCCACAGTTTGCAGCCAGCGAGCAGAGCAGCAGCAGGGAAACACTGGGGATCATTTCAGCACCATGAAGCAGACCAGGATCATGAAGCAGACCAGGATCAAGGATCAGACCAGGTTCATGGATCAGACCAGGATCATGGATCAGACCAGGATCATGGATCAGACCAGGATCATGGAGCAGACCAGGATCATGGATCAGACCAGGATCATGGATCAGGAATCTCCACAGGCTGGATCGGAAATTTCAAATTTTGCACTGGTCCCACGGACTGGCCATCGGAAATGTGTAGTAGTCTGTAGAAATATGTACTAGTCTCGGAGTGGTGGACTGGCGTTAAGATCGACCCCTGATGTCGGTTGTGTTTCGACACAGGAAATCACTCCTCAATCCGGTACTATGAGGTAACTTCAAGGATTAACCCTGGATTTTCCATCCTACCACTGGTTCACATCTTAAATCACCCGGCAACTTACTGTGAAACTCTAACCTGTTCCAAACAGGTTATGTTCTCGATATGAGATCCACCAATATAAAAGCTCCGCCTCCTGATCAATCAGGTGCCTTTGAAAATAACCTACCCATTGTTAGAAGATCCTGATTGGTGCAAGGATTGTGAGAGGAGCTTAGGAGAGAACAAGTTTTTAGGGATGGATGCGATGGTTTTGACGTTATGACGTTATGACGTTATGACGTTATGACGGCGGGGCGCGCTAAAACAAAACTCACTGGAAATGATAAACTACAGGAAGAGCAGTGAGGAAGTTCAACCCGACACGTTTGTGCCGTTAAAAATTTAAATTATATGATCAGAGTGCTGACCGTTTAAATGAATTCATATTGTATAAATTAGGGATGTCCCGATCCGATCGGTAGATATCGGATCGGGGCCGATATTAGTGATCTGTGAGTGATCGGTGATCTAAAAAAACAAAAAATAAAACGCGGTCCACAACGTCCCCTAATAACCAGAACAATCAGGGACTAGAAGCTCGGGTGGAGCTGCAGAAGCTAGAAGCAGGCGGAGTGGGGCCATAGACCTATAAAACTAGAGTTATATATAGTGGTTTATGTGTTTATGTGCAGGAGTCTACTTCTAAATTTCTATGTGGTCTGTCTTCTTCTGTGTTTTTATTGTGTTTGGTGAGTGACAGCGCCCCTACAGGCCTGGCATGTGTACTACATGCCCTGAAGCCTCGTGTTGAGCCGTGTTCATAGTGAGGTGAGGACGGAGGTTTGGGAGAAGGACAGGGAGGACAAAGATCGTTTATTCGTGGTGTGGATGTTCCTCAGTTTACAACAACAACTAAAGAGAAAGAGAAGAATTCTGATTCAATAAGTGAGTTTTACAATAATTTCTAGGTAAACAAAGCTTCTGCCAGTAGTACTTTTAGCTTCAGACATCTTAGTTGCTCCAAAAATACACTATTGAGTATATTTACAATAGCAATGTGAGTATCGGATCGGGAAAGTATCGGTATCGGCCGATACTCAATTCTGAAAAATTGGATCGGTATGGGGGGCAAATAGGTGTGATCGGGACGTCCCTAGTATAAATATAAACAGGGAGTTATCCCGGGTATGTTAATCCTGTTTAGTAGTACAAGCCTCTGTTTCTGGACGCTGCCTTTCCAATATGACCACAGTGATCCAGATTCAACGTCCGTGTTTCACGTCTGTGTTCAGTCCAGAAATCACCACTCACCATGTGAGGGAGTGTTACAGCCTGTTGGTTTACTGATAGTGACGTTCACACTCACATTAAGCTATTAATGGAATGAAACACTCAAGTAAAAACTAACTGGACGAGAGGCAGCGGGGGAAATACTCTCTTATGTACAACAAATACAGTCCAAAAAATACAGATTTATCATCAGCCCAGTATGATTGGGAGTATTGTAAAAAAGTGATAAGATTGTTACACGTATGTTATGTAGACACTCTGATTTCATACGGTGGAAAAAAAAGGAAGAAACTCTAATAAAATGAGATTCAGCTCTTAACATTAGTATATATCTATATATATATCTATATATATATATCTATATATATATCTATATATATATAGATATATATATATATATATATATAGATAGATAGATAGATAGATAGATAGATAGATAGATAGATAGATAGATAGATAGATAGATAGATAGATCTATCTATCTATCTATCTATCTATCTATCTATCTATCTATCTATCTATCTATCTATCTATCTATCTATCTATCTATCTATCTATCTATCTATCTATCTATCTATCTATCTATCTATCTATATATATATATATAGATATATATATATATATAAATCTGTGCTCTCAGTGAGCGGCTGCTACAGTGCTGTGTTGTGCTCACTAATTAAATGATATGTTAATGCAGAGATGAATGCTAAATGTTCTGTCTGCAGCATTTTTCAGCTTCGTACATGTTTTGACATCTCCACCCTCAGTTCTTCTTCACTTCTTCACTTTCAATAAGAAAACTTTCACTACTGATCTCTGATCAAGAATCAAGAAAAAGGAGGACCTTGTTTGTGACACACACAATTATACACAGTTGTGGCAGTAGTGCATGCCAGCGTCGGGTTCCCCCACAGAGTCACCGAGTCAGCAGTTCCAATCATCATTGTTTTATTAAAGTAAAACTATCACCAGACAAACACACAGCTCGGTAGGTGTGTAAGCCCTCGTGCTGGGCCACATTTGGCCCGCGGGCCTTGAGTTTGACACATGTGGACTAAATGAGTGGTTCTCAAACTTTTTACACCAAGTACCACCCAGAAAATACTTGGCTCTCCAAGTACCACCATAATGACCAACACTATACAGTAGCCTAGTAAGTCTCAGCATTCATCAAAAACAAGGCAGAGGTTTTACTCCTAAAGAAGTATATTTAATATGGTCAGCCATTGTAACATTGTACACAGTTAGATTAGTAACACTACGCTTAAATCTAGGAAAATAAAAGACTGTACTTAAATAATGATTCAATTAAATAATATTGCACAGAAAAGTTAAATAAACATTGTACTTCAATAAATGAAAAACAAACGAACAAAAAACAGTTCTTAAAGATGAAATAAAACTGTACTGTACTTAAATGTTAAGTAAAGAATGTAAAGTACTTGATTAAAAAAAAAATATCTAAACAGGCTGCCTGAACTTCACACACTGCTGTATGGCTGCTTTCTAAAACAGAAACACACACACACACACACCCTGTATTGGTGTTTTTTCACGTCCGTCTTGCTTTAGTCCAGAGCTCCAGAGTGGACATAGAGGGGAATAATAAGGTGTGAATGAGTTTGGGGCTTATTTTTCACCATTCCAACATTCCATAGTGACTTTCTGCTGCTTTCACTTTATTTCTGGACGTGTCTGAATCAAAAGCTTCAACATGGAGGAATGGAGGTGTAGAATGATAGAACTGCTCTACAGCCGTTTCCATGGTAACCTAGGTAACCACTCTGATTAAAGTTCTCTTTCACATGAAGCCATTAAAAGGCTCATTTTAGCTCTAAAAACTCCAAGTTTCATTTCCAGTAGTTTGTAGTTTGTTTAGTAGTTCCTGAGGAACCAGAAGTCTGGCTTCATTAGAAAGAAGTTCTGTGGTTATAAAATAATATCGGAGCGTCTCTGAGTAGAGCGGAGCGCCCCCTGCTGCCTCACACTGCCTTGCTCAGCGGCTGCAGCTCCTCAGCCGGCGGTCAGAAGGTGAAACAAGACCTGGACGTGACCTTAGTTAGGATCATGTCACCATGAAAAGTGTGGAAAATAAACTACAATGGAAAACTGCTTCTAAATTCTATCTGACGTAGCTGACTGACAGGTGGAGCTCTGCAGCATCTCGAGAGCTGCGGCTCCGCGAACGCAGATTAAATAATCCCGTTCCCTCCTATTATTAACTTCAGGGAACGACTTATTATATCGTTCCCACGCGTATTTTTAATTTTTTTCTCTAGAACCACTCTGGGGCTCCGTGTTCACTGGAGTTTACAGAAAGACGGTACAACCCGCTTCCGCCTTTTAGGCAGAGATAACTCCAGAGATAACTCCAGAGATACCTCCAGAGATAACTCCAGAGATACCTCCAGAGATAACTCCAGAGATAACTCCAGAGATACCTCCAGATAACTCCAGAGATACCTCCAGAGATACCTCCAGAGATAACTCCAGAGATAACTCCAGAGATAACTCCAGAGATACCTCCAGAGATACCTCCAGAGATACCTCCAGAGATAACTCCAGAGATACCTCCAGAGATAACTCCAGAGATACCTCCAGAGATAACTCCAGAGATACCTCTAGAGATAACTCCAGAGATAACTCCAGATAACTCCAGAGATACCTCCAGAGATAACTCCAGAGATACCTCCAGAGATACCTCCAGAGATAACTCCAGAGATAACTCCAGAGATTACTCCAGATACCTCCAGAGAAAACTCCAGAGATAACTCCGCCCCCACCCGATGACGCGTCAGGTCCCAGTCTGACTCCTCTCTGTCCCAGTCTGGCTCCTCTCTGTCCCAGTCTGGTTCCTCTCTGTCCCAGTCTGGCTCCTCTCTGTCCCAGTCTGGCTCCTCTCTGGTCCCAGTCTGACTCCTCTCTGGTCCCAGTCTGGCTCCTCTCTGTCCCAGTCTGGCTCCTCTCTGTCCCAGTCTGACTCCTCTCTGGTCCCAGTCTGGCTCCGCTCTGGCCCAGTCTGGCTCCTCTCTGTCCCAGTCTGGTTCCTCTCTGTCCCAGTCTGGCTCCTCTCTGGTCCCAGTCTAGCTCCGCTCTGGCCCAGTCTGGCTCCGCTCTGGCCCAGTCTGGCTCCTCTCTGTCCCAGTCTGGTTCCTCTCTGTCCCAGTCTGGCTCCTCTCTGGTCCCAGTCTAGCTCCGCTCTGGCCCAGTCTGGCTCCGCTCTGGCCCAGTCTGGCTCCTCTCTGTCCCAGTCTGGCTCCTCTCTGTCCCAGTCTGGTTCCTCTCTGTCCCAGTCTGGCTCCTCTCTGGCCCAGCAATGAAGTGGAACCAGCATAGCAGCAGTTTAGACCTTGTTTGACCGGGGCTTGGTTGTGGAAAGACAAAGAACTGGTGCTAAGGCTGGCCCTGGACCAGAACTAGCACCTGTTTCTTTCCGGTGGAAATTTATATTTATTTCAGTGATCCTTCGGCGTACCACTAGAGGGAGCCCTGAGTACCACTAGTGGTACGCGTACCACACTTTGAGAATGACTGCACTAAAGTATTGAATGCATGGAAAATGAACATGCTTTTCAGACGCCTGATATTTGTGCTTAAAACATCATTTTTTAATGGGTCTTATGTGATCTTCAAATTTTCTGAAACACAGAATTTTAGGTTTTCATTATCTATAAGCCATGATAATCTAAACACAAGACATAAAAGGCTGAGCTATTTCATTCTATGTGTAATGACTGTATATAAAATAACAGTCTCACTTTCTGAAATGACAAAAAATATTTAACTTTTTTTATGATACTCCAATTTTTTGAGATGTACCTGTATGCCTGGTGTGTGTGTGTGTGTGTGTGTGTGTGTGTGTGTGTGTGTGTGTGTGTGTGTGTGTGTGTGTGGTGACCCTTTCCCCTGTCTTCTGAGTGTAGAATTGCTGCCCAGCTCTCAGGTCTGACGCTCTCACAGTCAGACGTTTATCAGCCCCTCGTTATGAACCGAGCTGGAAGTGCTGATGAATATGAAGTGTAATCTCATCCTGGTTGTGATGGTGCCGTTCCAACACAGCTGATGATTTGATGCTAATTCTCTGAGGCAGATGTCAGATCTGTGTAACACAGACCTGAGCCTGCCTCAGACCCGGGAGCTGCCATGTCCTCCTTGTGGAGAGTGTTGTGGGGCTGCTGTGCTCTTCATTATGAGAGTCACGTCTGCTGGTCTTTCCTGGCCTCTCATGAGAAATGCAGAGTGTTTAGTCAAAGACTTCTCACCCGGGGGGGGGAACCTGTGTGGAGGAGCTCTCCCCCACACATATCATCATCCCCGGGGGAAAGGCAATGAACTGGAGGGTGGAGATAATCACAGCCACAGAAAATACTTCTAATCAGGGTTGAGTCTTTGCAGTGATCTGTGAGGAAAACAGAATAATAGAGGTGCTGTGGAGCTGCTTCTTCTCACCACACATTGATTTTATGTGCTGTAATGGATTACTTATGGTCACAGCAGGAAGTGAGGTGGTGTGTATTGAGGTCAGAACCCATCTACATCAAAGCCTGGGCGGCATGTTCATCACAGAGCCCGACTGTCACCACGCTGATCATTTCCCCCTGGGTCAGCGTCTCCGCCCGTTTCTCACACACACACACACACACACACACACACACACACACACACACACACACACACACACACACACACACACACACACACACACACACACACACACACACACACACACACACACACACACACACACACCTGTTTTCAGCTCTGAGAGCTCTGATGTCAGAGTGTGATTCATTCATTTCTGCTCGCCACTGGCTGTCGTCTCACATGTCCACATGTCCACATGTCTGGGAGTCCTCCCCCGTTTACACTGAAAACATGAAACATTTATCCACTTTTGAAGAGGTCGTATAATGCAAAATTCACTTTCTATTGGTTCTCTAACAGTAATATCCATACATGGAATGAGGAGCCAAAAGTGAAGAAAGTCATCTCCCTCACTGACTTGCTCCACTTTTTAACAAATATGTGCTCCAACTAGCTCAGTAGGTAGAGTACGAGACTCTCAGTCTCAAGGTAGAGGGTTCATGTCCCCCGTCCAGCTCAGTAGGTAGAGCATGAGACTCTCCATCTCAAGGTAGAGGGTTCATGTCCCACGCCGGGCGTCACCTTCCTGTGGGCTCTCCACCTTCCTGTGGGCTCTCCACCTTCCTGTGAGCTCTCCACCTTCCTGTGGGCTCTCCACCTTCCTGTGGGCTCTCCACCTTCCTGTGGGCTCTCCACCTTCCTGTGGGCTCTCCGCCTGCAGGAAGGTTCTTAATGGGTCAAGGTGATCTGGGTGACGGTGCTCAGACTGACACCCCCATGACTCGGGAACGGAGAAGTAGGAGGAAATGGATGGATGGATGGATGGATGGATGTATGGATGGATGGATGGATGGATGGATGGATGTATGGATGGATGGATGGATGGATGTGCGCCAACGAGCGAATCAGAAATGTCCCCTTCTTAACATCACGTGGGGTTTTAACCGACCCCTCTGGGTGTGGCTCCTCCCTTTGGCCCCTCCCACTGGTAGATGAGCTCTGAGGTATCGTTTGTTCTCCTCCCAAACAGAAACAGCAGAACCCGACATGGCGAAGGTACGAGGAGGACACCGCAGCGGCTCTGTTGCTGTCCGCATCAATAAGGACAGAAATCTAGTCTCACTCCCTTCATCTGAGCATTTCAGGACCGAGAGAATTTTGCTGGAAATTTATCAACAAACAGGAAAACTTCCTAAAGTTCTTCCTGTGTTCGGGCAGTATTTCATGGAGGACTGCTCCCATAACATGGGCCCACACAACGCAGGCTTCACTTAAAAACCGGATAAAGTCTGGACCTGTACCAACGGTCTGTGACTCTACTACAAGTGTGGGAACTGTGAGTAATTTGATTTGGTGTTGCTTTATGGCGCCGGTGTCAAACTCAGGTCATGCAGTGCAGGAAACCTGCTTCTTTTAATGTCTCCCTGCTAAAACACGGCTTATTGCAATGAGTGGCTGGTTATCAGGCTTTCTGCTGAACTTGGTGGAACCTTCATGAGATTCTGCTGTGTTGAAGCAGGAGACATGGGAAGATGCAGGGTTGCAGCCTCCAGGACCTTTATTTTGAAACCCTGCTTTACTGTGTAGACCTACTTTGTGTGAGAGACTGGAGCATTTACTGCATTTACAGGCTTTGGATGTCTTACAATGGTGACAATGGTTTTGCATTCTCTACAGCTGTTGGAGTTGAGAATTTGAGATAAGTTTATTGTAAAGCTAGTTTTCTCTCATTTACCTGCATGGAGGGATGCTGCATGTCCTCTAGGACTCTTTTGCCCGACTTCAGAAGTGCTGGTATGTTCTATCAGCCTTTAGTACAATTAGTTATGAAGTTAGTAACCGGTTTAATCCTTATTAAGTAATATTCCTGCTGTCTTTGTGACTTTTGTTTTTTGTAAAGTTCTTAAGTAAAATCCCATTTGGTTCCAGGTGTCTGGGCGACTGCGTCCTGCTAGGAGTTTGGTGGAACGTCCACTGCAGACCCTCTTTGTTTTTCAACGCCTGTGAAGAGAAAGATCCTGTCTGGACATTGAAGACGAGCTGGAGCAGCACGATCCAGTCCAGGCCAGCTCTTCAATAGCAGCTCCAGAGGGACTGGAGTCAGCGGGTGAGTCCTCAGGTACCAATATGCCTTTATTTGTTTGTTTCTATGTGAGTGAGTGTGCTCACATGTGGTGGTGATTGTTCACTAGAAGAAGTGTAGTAGAACACAACAGTCCTGTAAAATTACATTTTTTACAATCCCTTTTTATTTACCTCAGTTGTGTTAAAGTAATTTTAGGAATATTCATCTTTATCTTATGATGCATTTTTGGCTCATGAACATTTTTTTTCAATATATTGACATTATCTTTGGTTTTCATTGTATGGCACATATACTGTACATAATAGATCAGCAGTCCCTGTGGAAGCTGAAGTACCGTGTAACTGCTCTGGAAATGTCTTATAGCCCCATAGCTGTCATTGCAGGACTATTGTGGTTCACAGCATTAGAGCTACGTATGTTTATATGCATAAAAAGCTATTTAATTGCTCACAATACATTTTCCATTTATCTGTTTGCTCTAGAGAAGAATCAGCCACTCCCACCAACAACATCAAAAAGTAACCTAGTGTGGAGAGCTGCCTCCTGGAGCTGTTCACTGTGGGTGGTCTGCACGCCGCCATGCGGTGGAGACAGCTTAGAGGTGTTGACCAAAGAACTCTGAAGGAGGTTGCAAACCTGAGCCGTCGCCGCCAGACTTCAGCTTTAGAGTCTTTCCATAGTGTCATTCTTCCTTTATCCCAGAATAATGTGGTTTTTCCATTTGTTGGAATGTTGTGCAGGCTGGTCAAACTGGAGTTATTTATTTGTGAGAGTTGCATTCTAAACTTTTTCTTTATGAACATTTGCGATTTTACTTTCCAGAGTCGACCGAGCTACCATGTATTGTACCATGTATTATAACGCTGACCGGCCACACGCCGAAACACAGGAAGGCGTACTTCTTTTCAGGATCCACTTTCCAAAGACCTTGAAGGGAGAATGCAGATCGAAGCAACATAAGACAGAGCCGACATTCAGTAAGTTTAAGTAATTTTTGTCCAGAACATGTTTTGAACTTGGTTTATACTCTGTATTGCTCTCACATGATCACAACCTTTCAAACCCACAACACAGTAAACCTAAAACCTTAAAAACTATGAATATATAAATAATAATAATTATAGAATTTAGTGACAAGTATATCTTTAGTACGGAAGAGTTTTAGGGCCACTGAAGAAAAAAATTAATTCGGAGGCTAAAAAAAAAAATACCTTCGTGGCCCCAGAGAAAGTCCAAAATCAAAGTTGAGATTTTTTTTTTTTTTCACTTAGAGACTTCTGTCCATCCCTCATCGTCTCTCCATCCCTCATCGTCTGTCCATCCCTCATCGTCTGTCCATCCCTCATCCTCTGTCCATCCCTCATCGTCTGTCCATCCCTCATCCTCTGTCCATCCCTCATCGTCTGTCCATCCCTCATCGTCTGTCCATCCCTCATCGTCTGTCCATCCCTCATCGTCTGTCCATCCCTCATCGTCTGTCCATCCCTCATCGTCTGTCCATCCCTCATCATTTGTCCGTAGATGTGAATTCACATTAAATCATTTAATTGTGACTAAATCAGGTTGCTTACTGCTGATGGACGTGATTTTAAACAGGATTTCCTTGATTAATAAGAAGATTTAAATAAGCAGCCGGGATCCGTGTCTTTGTCCTTCGTACTGGACGAACTTCCTCTACAGAACCAGGCAGCAGGCTGCTCTGTCTCTTCTGGTCCTGATACTGATGATAACTGTGTTCCTCTACAGAACCAAGCAGCAGGCTGCTCTGTCTCCTCTGGTCCTGGTACTGATGATAACTGTGTTCCTCTACAGAACCAGGCAGCAGGCTGCTCTGTCTCTTCTGGTCCTGATACTGATGATAACTGCTCCTCTACAGAACCAGGCAGCAGCTGCTCTGTCTCCTCTGGTCCTGGTACTGATGATAACTGTGTTCCTCTACAGAACCAGGCACCAGGCTGCTCTGTCTCCTCTGGTCCTGGTACTGATGATAACTGTGTTCCTCTACAGAACCAGGCAGCAGGCTGCTCTGTCTCTTCTGGTCCTGGTACTGATGATAACTGTGTTGCTCTACAGAACCAGGCAGCAGCTGCTCTGTCTCTTCTGGTCCTGATACTGATGATAACTGACCGTGTTTATGAGCTCCATTCTGTCCTGAAGCATCTTATCAACACTTTATTAAACCATCTGATATACATTATGAGGAAGCAGTCACACCCTGACATGTGGAGGGACCGACTGTTTTTTCCACCGTGAAAAAATAAAATCTCGACTTTGATTTCGACTTTTTCTGAAGCGCACGAAGGTTTTTTGTTTTTTTTAGCCTCCGAATTTTTTTTTTCTTCAGTGGCCCTAAACCTCTTCCGTACTTTAGTGTTCATCCCCCCAAACAAAAAAAAAAAAGCAGTAATAGTGAAAGTAAACAAAATCTTTGTATTTGTGTCTTTTGAAACAGGGTATGCTGCCGACATGATGGACCGCATATTTGAGAAAGTCTTTGTGGACCCGTCGCCGTACACAACTGCTCTCTTGGCCACCCCACTGTTTTTTTATGCACATTGTTTTATGTAAATAAATGCTTGAAAGTATCTGCAGAAATGACTCCTGTGAATACATGGAATATACGCACATCTGTTTTGAAAACTAAACAATGAATAGAACAGGAAATTCGATATCTTAAAGTCGTCAGTTGGACTTGTCATGTGTTCTGCCTGCATAACAGACAGCAGGAGTTTAGAGGACGGCGCACTGCCTCACATTTAAACTCTTACGAAGATGACTGATACACTAGATAACTTCAGTATTATATGAAAAGCTGTAACAGTTACCTTCAAAGTAAGCAGGCGATAGCGTTCACTACTTGGTAGTAAGTATAACAACACGTACGACCAAACTAAGTGACATACTTGGACACAATATTTTTGCCTAACGTTCTGAAATGAGCTTCTGCAGCCGCAGAGTATGAACTTCTTCAGGAGTCTCTCCTCCTGGGTCACATTCTGCTTCAAATCGGTCTGGCTGGCATGAGCCATTGCATGAATCCATTGTAAACATCTGCAAGCCCAAGTCGCCTCTTCTTCCCTAGAGCGGCGTGGAGTCGGCGTGGACGGCTCCAGCTCATTAGCATTTAAATGTCCAGGCAGGAAGCGGCCTGTTCTCAACTCAGCTCAACAGATGGACTTTTAAAATGTTTAAAATTCAGGACCACAGCTGAATTTGGGCAATACATTTTGAATATAACATTTTGAGACTGCTGAAACCTTATTGAGATTGTTGAAAAACTGTATAATATGGGACCTTTAAAACTGTCTAAGTCACTCTCCTGGACAGTGTGTCTCAACAGATCAGATTCCACATGGCTTATGTCATATGCTTTATATTTTTGTGCCTGCTTGTGTCTTTGGACTGCCCGGTTTTACAGGGTTAGCGTTCAGACTTGTTTTCCTGGCGGCTGGACAGTCCGAGTGGACATTTTGACGGCTCGCTGCCAGCCGGAGGCTCCACGTGTCCAGATTGTCCCTTTGCTCATACCATTCTTGTGGACACAATGGAAACATTTCTTCAAACCCAGCAGTCCTTGGTAATAAGGCCAATAAGTTCCAAAAGTTAATTAAAGGTCATCAGCTTGTACAAAGAACCTTCAGTTCTCTTTAGTTACCTTGAGTGTGTTTAAATAGCTTTTGTTTTTCTCTCTGGATGAAAGAAGTGAAGGAGTTGTGCTCCTCCATCAGACACCAACCACAGCTGGGAAATGGCCACAAATGGCCCTTCAAATGTCAAAGATAAGTGGGGAGGTCACTTCCCCACCAAAAAGCTCTGATGACTTTATTTTCTACTGTGGGAAATGTCTCTCTCCATATATATCTTGCTCAGATGTGACAGAGTATTTCAGGTTCGTACAGTCAATGTCCATGTAGAGTTTGTAGAGTTTGTAGAGTTTGTAGTTACTGTATTTCTGAGGAAACGTACCTGAAAATGACTCTAATGCCTATTTGTGTGCAGTCCTGCTTTCAGTGCCGTGTTTCCAAGGCTGCTCGGAGTAACAATACTCAATAAGAAAGGTGAATAGATACAGCAGATAACAAAACAAGACAATAAAAGAGAATGTAATAAATACAATAAAAGAGCCGATGATACAGCATGAGTATCCTCAGATGATTATGATAACGAAAACAGAGCTGAAGCTGCTGAATTATGTTTATTTTGTCATTCTTAAATGTAAATTATAGATATAGATATAATATACAGTAGGTTAAACAACAACAGAATGAACATAATTCAGATATTACAGGGAAGGTTCAGAAATGACTGTCAAAATCTTTTGGATTGGAGAAACTGGAGGAAAAGAGCATCGCTTCAAAAACCACCTGGAATTCAATCTCTGATGCAGAGACGAGGATATTCAATTCAACTTTCAATTCAACTTTATTTATACAGCAAAAAACACAACACAGTAATTTCTAGGAGCTTTTAACAGAGAAAAGAGAAAAACCAAATGAATCCACATGAGCAGCAGATTGATCAGTGACTGTGGAAAGAAAAACTCTTTGAAAGGATAGGATAGACGGAGAGATAGATTGGAGGGATAGAGGAGAGGAAAGGATAGGATAGACGGAGAGATAGATTGGAGGGATAGAGGAGAGGAAAGGATGGGATAGACAGAGAGATAGATTGGAGGGATAGAGGAGAGGAAAGGATAGGATAGACGGAGAGATATATTGGAGGAGGAGATACAAACCTTGGTTTGGGTAGAGAGAGGTAGAGAGAGAAGTAGAGAGAGGTAGAGAGAGGTAGAGAGAGGTAGAGAGAGAAGTAGAGAGAAGTAGAGAGAGGTAGAGAGAGGTAGAGGGAGAGGTAGAGAGAGAGGTAGAGAGAGGTAGAGATAGGTAGAGAGAGGTAGAGAGAAGTAGAGAGAGGTAGAGAGAGGTAGAGGGAGAGGTAGAGAGAGGTAGAGAGAGGTAGAGAGAGAGGTAGAGAGAGGTAGAGAGAGGTAGAGATAGGTAGAGAGAGGTAGAGAGAAGTAGAGAGAGGTAGAGAGAGGTAGAGGGAGAGGTAGAGAGAGGTAGAGAGAGGTAGAGAGAGAGGTAGAGAGAGGTAGAGAGAGGTAGAGAGATAGGTAGAGAGAGGTAGAGAGAAGTAGAGAGAGGTAGAGAGAGGTAGAGGGAGAGGTAGAGAGAGGTAGAGAGAGCGGTAGAGAGAGAGGTAGAGAGCGGTAGAGAGAGCGGTAGAGAGCGGTAGAGAGCGGTAGAGAGAGAGGTAGAGAGAGGTAGAGAGCGGTAGAGAGAGAGGTAGAGAGAGGTAGAGAGAGGTAGAGAGAGGTAGAGAGAGCGGTAGAGAGAGAGGTAGAGAGAGGTAGAGAGAGAGTATTTGAAAGTATCTTGAAGCAGTCCTAACTGTAGCTTTATTAAATAGAAAAGTCTTGAGTCTCGTCTTAACAGTAGAGCCTGTTTCAGCCTCCCTAACTGAAACTGGGATCTGGTTCCACATCAGAGGAACCTGAGAGCTGAAAGCTCCGCCTCCATTCTACTTTAGAAAAGCTAGGAACCTCCAGTAAGCCAGCACTGTGAGAACCAAGTGTTCTTCTGGGGAGATCTGGGACCAGCAGTTCTTTAAGATATGATGGAACCTGGTTGTTAAGAGCTTTAGAAGTTAGAAGGAGGATTTTAAATTCTCTTCTAGATTGAACAGGGAGCCAAAGAAGATATAACATCAACCCCCCGTCCCGACAACAAATGAAGAAAACATCATCAAACAAGTGAAGAAAGTAGAGGAAAGGAGAGAATATGAGCTGAAGCAGTTCGGTATTCTTCTGGGACCCTTCAGCTAAAATACTTTCAGGAGGTTTTCTGTAATGAAAAGAAAACCTTAAAGTCGGTTCAACAGTAGATTCATGTTTCCTGGAATCTGTTTGCTTTTTAGAAAAGTTGAACAAGCTTCAGTTTGGATTCCATGTCACTAAGATGTATAAAGTGTAACCGTGTAAACACGTCACATCCTTTTCACTGTCCTGCTTCATGGAATCAGTCAGAGGTCAGACAAGTCTTTTCATTCAAGTCCCGTCCTCAGTCCAGGTCCCCGACTTTCTGACTATTCCAGTCCTCAATGAGTCACAATGAGGACCATTATGACTGAAACATTCTCATGTCACTTGACATGAAAAACGAATGGAGATTTAACAGTTTTTAATATAACAAATTTACACTCAAGCGTAGATAAACGTTTCTGTAGGTTCCCACCAAACCCAGTAAGAGCTCCAGCTCCTTGTGGTTGCAGGCCGACACCTTGGACTGGACAGCGGCCGTGTGTCCTCGGCCGACCACACATCCCAAACTGGTGACAGTCGCTCTGGCAATTTCACACTTTGGCACTATGGCGGAGTTTTGCCTCTGCCAACTGGTCAATCAGTGCACGCATGCCTTTCAGAGGTGAATGCCACCTCCCTGTAGACGACCAGATCGTCCCAGTTTACTGAACAAGCCTCCAACCCGTCCACCATTCACTCAGCGCTGAAAGGTTCTAGATGCATTTCTTAGACCAAATGGCATCACGGTATAATACAGCCCCGATGGTCTGAGTCAGAGGAACCTGCTATATCAAGTAAAACACATTTACTCACAAACCTTTCAGACCGTAGCTGATCAATGGAGTTGTCTCTTCGTGCTTAAAGGAGTCCGATCTGGTCACTCGTTGTAACTAATCACCTTGAGCAAGACACTGAACCCCAAACTGCTCCCAATGGAAGGAGCATGGCCGCCCCTCCACTGGTGTGATTGTGTGTGAGTGGGTGAATGTGACTAATGATGGAAAGTGCTTTGGGAGTGCTCAAGCAGTTTGAAAGCACCAGATAAATGAAATCCATTTCGTTTAACATGTCCCCCAGGTGGCGCTACGACCGACTGTGATCATAGATGGAAGGTTTTAGGCCAATCGGAGCCTGGTTGTTTAGAGCTTTATAGGTTACAGGAAGACCAACTGCCGTTAAACCCAGAAGAAGAAGAAGGTTAAAAGAAGAATTGAACATTTTGTCTTTAGATTTAACATGAAGCCACTGAAGAGAAGCTGAGATTGGAGTGATGTGATCTCTGCTGCTGGCTCCTGTCAGGAGTCTCGCTGCAGCATCTTTAATCAGTTTAAGACTTTTTAAGCAGTTATTGGGACAAACTGATAATATGGAGTTACAATAGTTACTCTGGAAGTAACTAATGATGGATTAGTTTTTCAGCATCACTGAGTCAGCATGTTTCTAAGTTCAGAAATATTACGGAGGTGAAAAAAGGAAGTCCTGCAGATTTGCTTAATGTGGGAGTTGAAGGATCAGTCCTGGTCCAAAAGAACTTCCAGGTTCCTCACAGTTGTACTGGAGGACAAAGTAATACCGTCTAGTGGTACTACATCTTTAGATCATTTCTCTCTCAGTTGTTTTTGTTACGGCTCATCCAAGCCTTCATGTCTTCTGGTTTAACAGGTTGATCAATATCATCAATCAATTCAAATTTAAATTAATTAATGATACATCAAGGTAATTATTTAATGGTATATTTACGTTTATATTTATTTATTTTGGTACATTTAATCCTCCATAGTCAAGAGAAAAGAAAAAAGTCATGAAGAAAAGTGAGGATAATAAACAGTTAGGCATCATGAATCACCTGCCATCATGGAAAGAAAAAAAATGTAAAAAGAAAAAAAATTAATTAAATTGTTATATGTATCCAGTGATTATACTATAAAGTTATTTTCCATTTAACTTCACCAGTTTTAGATTATTTTTATTCAAAATTGCTGAATGTTCACATTTACCGTTCAAATAGTGAGAAGAGACTTGTGGTGAGGCGGCAGCCAGCTGAGCCTCACCATGGATTGTGTAATGACTGGGCTAACTGCTGGCCTGCTGTGCAGTGAGACCGTATTGCTATCTCTCTGTATGTCGCTGTTAAAATGTTCTAACACTTTAGCTATATGAATTATGTTATAAATTTCCATAGTTTAGTTAACTGAGGTATATAATGTACAGTGTATTTTGTCAACAACTGTATGTGTGTAACGTGTTTCTTGTGCTGAGCAATCATAAAACGGCTGCGAAGACGCACTGGGTGAGGCACGCAGTTCTCCTGCCTCATGGTAGAGGGCGCTAGTGATCCCAGGGATCCTTCTTGCGACTCCTCGGCTGCAGAATAAGTGACAACTAGCTACAGTTAGCAAGTCAAGTGCAGCGGCAGCGATCGTTTATTTTTTCCTCTCGACTTCATTTCTAAGTAAAGGTAAGACCATAATAACGTTTTGTTTTATTAAATGTGCTTTTTTGTGTGCTCCAGGTTGTATGTGTAAAGAACGCTGGTATGAGCTTTTAAACAGAACCCGTTAACTGCTGCCAATCAAATGGTGAATCAGATCCTCTTTAGGGTTCATATGTTTGTAAATCTGACTGTGATGAAGTCAGTGCCTCACCAGCCAGGAACCTCACCGCACGTCACTGGTCCTGGGTGTCTGAGGCATCCTGCGACTTCCTGGATCAAACACATTGGGATTTCAGAATCGGCTTTTCGATCCTTTCCCCAATCCTCCCACAACATTCTTCTCACACAGCCTGAACTTCTACCTTAAGAAGTGTCTTATTAAGGACTTCCCAGGACTTCTCAAACGGTCTCCAGCCTGCTGAGGCTCAGTGTCTTTGTGTGAAATCCTAGTCTGTTGGCAGAAACAAACACAAAGTCACGTGGATGCCATCTTAGAGAGAAAAGTCCCTGATGTGAATAAGGAGGGGCCTTTAGCCAGAAACCAGGCTGCTGGTGTGTGAGCAGGTGTGACAACATTACAAGGGTCGCCATCTAGTGGCAGAATCCTGAATCAGCCTGAGAGAGCAGCAGCGCTGAACCTTCTGAAGATCTGGGTTCAACATCAGGCCTCATGAGTATGGTTCACCAGGTTTCCAGGACCATCAGACTGGTTCTTAAGGTTTCCAGGATCATCAGACTGGTTCTCAAGGTTTCCAGGACCATCAGCCTGGTCCATAAGAGAGATAATTTCATGAAACTGTTTAGAAAAAAGCTCAGACTGATCATTTTAAACAAGTACAGGGATGAAGATCGGTGATGAAACTATATGGGCGTTTCTTCCACAGTAAATAAGACTGAACACGGGTGTATGTTTGTATATTTTTATGTCTGGTATGGGAGTGAACATGTATATTGGGAAGGGGTGCACTGTCGAAAAGACTGTGTACAAATGCAGAACTTGAAATATATCAATCCTCTCTCTCTCTCTCTCTCTCTCTCTCTCTCTCTCTCTCTCTCTCTCTCTCTCTCTCTCTCTCTCTCTCTCTCGCTCTCTCTCTCTCTATCTATCTCTCTCTCTCTCTCTCTCTCTCTCTATCTATCTATCTATCTATCTATCTATCTATCTATCTATCTCTCTCTCTCTCTCTATCTCTCTCTCTCTCTCTCTCTCTCTCTCTCTCTCTCTCTCTCTCTCTCTCTCTCTATCTATCTCTCTCTCTCTCTCTCTCTCTCTATCTATCTATCTATCTATCTATCTATCTATCTATCTATCTATCTATCTATCTCTCTCTCTCTCTCTCTCTCTCTCTCTCTATCTCTCTCTCTCTCTCTCGCTCTCTCTCTCTCTCTATCTATCTCTCTCTCTCTCTCTCTCTCTCTCTCTCTCTATCTCTCTCTCTCTCTCTCTCTATCTATCTATCTATCTATCTATCTATATTATATATTTGAGGAATGTGTATGTATTTATGTTTGTGTGTGAGTATACTGAACTATAGATTAGATTATCATTTTTCTCTGAATATATAATCTTTTCATATGCTGTCATTTATTTTTAGGATCATCAAAGGTTGTGTGTGTGTATGTGGACTATATGGATATTAATTTAAATATGTGATTGCACACGTGTGAAATGCCATATGCCTGAAATGAATAAATAACAAAGCTTAATCATCATTAATCACCCACAGCAGGTTTAAAATCAACATCATATACAATCAATTTACATTCATTTATCCTGTATTTTCTCATTCTGCACCACATTTACATTGAAAACAGTGTCATAGGATCCATTATATAGACACCTTCCATGTTTATACCAACATGCCAGGAGTCTTAGAGGTCTGACGGGCTGCTGAGCGCCTGGGCGCCGCTGTCCGGGCCCGCTGGCCCCGGGTGCCAGGGGTGTTACTGCAGGGCCCCTCACATGAAGTTCCAGCTCAAAAGAACTTTAAACTCTGTGACTTGAGACCACGTGTGAGGAAGAAAAGACTCCTGACAATAAAGATCCAATAAAAAGGATTTACTGATAAAGTAGATATTTTCCCTGACTGAGCTGAGCTGCATCACATGAAGCCTGTTAACTTCCTGCAGACTGCCAGAGGTATCATCGGCTTCTCTTTGTCTCTGTTTCAGGCTGTGCAATCATCCGGCCGCCCAGAGATGGAGGCATCAGGTACCGAGGTCTGACGCAAGAGCAGGTGAGGAGCCTCGCTGCCTGATTGTCACCTCTTTCAGATTATCCCCACCACTCACGTCCAGTCAACTCAAAACCTTTTCATTATGGTCAAGCTTTTGTTAGAACACGCCTCCCAGGTGATGCTGCACAGGAAAAGTCCATCTTCCATGCTGTGCATTATGTATATTGTTGGTTCTGTTTGAAGCACTTTTAATCTCACCACCAGCTCAGGAGAGGCTCAACTTACTTCAATAGAAGAGTGTTTTAAATAAAGACAAAGCCGTGCTAAATCAGAGGAAGCACTGAATTCAGAGTATGGCTCTCCTGGCTCACCAGAGTGGTGACCAACACCACTGTCTGGGATGGACATCAGAGTGAGTCTTCATGAGCAGAGACTGCACCAGAGAGCAACACAACTCAGAGAACCACAGACCTGGATTAAAGGTAGCACTCGTATTAAAATATATCAGGTCAGATTATTAACTAGATCAGATCCGTTGGTTTTTGGGGGAAGGTTTCTTCAGTCAAAGTAATTTCATGCTGGACCTCCCTCGATTTAATGATTGACGACAGCACAATTGTCCTTGATGTTTACTTCTCAGGGTAACAGGTTTATTAAACTCCATAAACTACAAAACCTCAAAATGTGAGAACTGTTGGTACACAACAAATGCATAAACAATGAAACACAAATTACTTAATACTTAATAATTAACAATATACAAATTTCACCAAACATAATGCTCTTACTAATAATGACTATGAAATGTAATTTTAACCCAAAGGTATGCTCTTCTAACACGTAGATACAATAAAAAAAGCTTGTAAACGCTTCATAAACTGTTATTTACAGAATAAGTTGGCTGTTAAACTATATCCAAAATTAGCCCTTTAACTTACTTGTAACTTTTAACACATTGTGGATGTTAATAAAGTTATCTGCAAATGTGGCCGCAGCTACAGGGGCGATAGAGAGGAGGCAGGTTACAGCTGTTAATCATAGCAACGTCTTAGAGATGATTTTATTTTTGAGTAAATATAACATTTGCTTACAGCAGCATGGAAGCACTTGTATAGAAAACAGCAAGAAGCTGCATGAAACTGGTGCAAAAGGCAGATGATCTCTAGTTACACGGCTACAATGAAGTTGTTGATGCCATCAGCCAACTGATAAAGGCCATTAGAGCTGAAGAAGTAAGACAAGCTGTTTTCAGTTCAAACGGACACAACACACGATATCAGCAGCAAAGAGCAGAGCTCCATCGTCCTAAGCCTTAGGACCTAAAATATGTTATTCATGAAAGATTGACTGTGATAGTGGACTGTGAGTCATCTACAGGGCAGCATTTTGCAGAGCTCATGAAATATTGCTGAATATTGATATTGGCACACGTGTGGGCAACTCCACAGATGGTGCAGTCAATATCCACTATGTATTTGGGGTTTCCTACCCTCCTCTCTGAGCAGTCCCCCAACCAGATTCATATATGGTGTTATGCACATCTTCTAAATCTTGTACTGGCAGACACAACAGGTCGTGTCTTAATGATATCGCAGTTTTCCTTATAGAGTCACACAAACGCCTGCAGAGGTGGGATGAGTGAAGTCAGGACAAGGATCCCAGACGACGGTGGGCTGAGGATCAGGCACGTAGTAAAGTGTTTGGGTGCTTTTAGAATCCTAAGGGAGCCTTGTTTATTGAAGAGCTTATGACTCTACACTCCGTTGTAGATGACAGAACACAACAGCCGACTGTGAGGGCCTCGGCAAAGGGATTCAAAGAAGGTGGTCACTGCTCACATTTTCCTCAGCCTTTTTGAGCAGACATCCCCCCTTTCAAAATACTTCCAGACAAAAGAAATGGATATCATCACAGCTCAACGTCTGGTTGAGGGGACAGAGGAGGGGCTCAGGGACTTCACTCAGGACTTCGAAGGAGTCAAGTGTGCAGCTGATGAGTTTGTGAAGTGGAGGAGGAAGAGTGTGAGCTGGTAGTGCAGACTGATAAAAGCTCAGACAAAACAGAACAGAACACCAGAAGAGCTGGCAGAAGATGAGCCACGATCATGAGTTGATACTGACTTCAAGGTCAAAGGTCATAATGACGTTGTGGACACGGTGACAGACAGTATTCAGAGAAGGTTTTCTGCTAATGCAAAACTTTGCTCAGATTTTGCCTCTAGACCCTCGAAACTTTGTTCTTGTGAGGAAAAATAGACTCCCCAGCTCAGCTCCAGAAGAAATAAAGTGTCTGCTTTAGTTTGACTATAGAGCTTATGTAGTGAACTCTACAGCCTTGCATGTCAGTAGTACAGGCTGAAGACGTCCCCTCTGGAGGGGCTCACTCTCAGCACAGCAAGTGAAATGCCTCAAGAAAGTGAGGATGATGATTCCATGGAACAGCAGGATGTTGAACTGGAGAGCAAAGTGTGTTTCTCTCTCAGGACAATGTGCTCACTGGCGCCCCCATGTGGTTGAACTGGCCTAAACGTTGCTATTCACAATGTCCATCACACAAGCAGCCTGTGAGAGACGTTCCTCAACAGTGAACTTCATTAATAAACAGACTCCGGAGCACTTTGACCAGAAGAAACGTGAGGCATTCATGCTCATGAGCACTGAGGAAGAAAATCCTCTCGTCTTTGGACAAAGATATTATCATAAACAAAGAGGCAGAGACCAGTGCACTGCTCAGGGTTTATTCATGTTTTAGGAGTGGCCATGTTTCTTTAAAAAACATATGATAGTGATGAGAAATTAGAAAGAATATTTTTTTGGATTTTATATTTTGAATCTAATTTTATGTTTTATCTTTTTATTTCATTTTTAAGGTTTGGATATCTGTCAACACTTATTCAAAATAAAGATTCAGGAATTATATTTTTTAAAAATGGTGTTTTGTATATAGGGCTGCAACAACGAATCGATAATATCGATAATAATCGATAATAATTGATTAATAAAAGTGTCTGCGATTATTACGTTTATCGATTCGTTGTGTCGTGCGATTAATGTCACTCGCCATGTCGCGAAGCCGTTTACGTCACCTGCAGACCTTCGTCAATGTTGACTGACTGAAATAAAGTTAAAAAAAAAAAATCAACCTGCCAAGTGAGTTTAATGGAGCAAGGCAGAGGCAGAACGGAAAATGAGGTCCATTCTCCAAATGCCCGACGCAGTAAAAAACCTTCGACCAAAGTCCTCAAAAGTGTGGGAGCACTTCACACTTCATGAGACTAAGAAATGCGTAACATGCAAGCTTTTCAGAGCGAATTGACATGGCAGGGGAGCACCACGGTGATGATACAGCACCTGAAACGTAAACATGTCGGAGTCATCGATGAGGATGAAGGAGCTCCACAGCAGGGTCAGTCACCACGATGTCCTCCGTTTGTTCCGTCTCCAAGTGAGGAAACGTAACGTCAGTCTGTCCAGCAGCTCGTCTGATGCTGCTGTTTGCTTTTTAACTGGTTAATGACAGTGATAGAGTACCTGTGTGTGTGTGTGTGTGTGTGAGTGAGTGTGTGCGTGTGTGTGTGTGTGTGTGTGTGTGTGTCTGTGTGTGTGTGTGCGTGTGCGTTCGTGCGTGTGTGTGTGATGCGTTACAATAACAATAACAGGCTTCATGATGGGAAAGACATGGACACCACAGCAAGCGGCTGTCTGGACTGAGATCCTCCTAAACATGATTGTAACTGACATGAGGCCTCTGTCGATGGTGGAAGAGGAAGGCTTCACTGCAATGATCCACACCTTTAATCCAGGTTACACTCTTCCCTCAAGGACACATGTTACAAAGCTCATGGAGAGAAAATATGAAGACACTCTCAAAGGAGTGAAGACTGCAATTAACACTAACCACAGCAAACTTGCTCTCACTGCTGATGTGTGGACATGTGTTTCCTGCCACTACATCCCAGAGGACTGGGACATGCAGTCAGTCTGTCTCACCACCATGCCACTGCAGGACAGACATACTGCAGCTGACATTGCAGAGTGGTTGGAGGAGGAAGTAGCGAGGTTTGAAGTTCCTCCTAGTAAAATCATCACCACTGTGCAGGACAATGGTGCCAATGTTGTGGCTGCAGCAGAAATCCTGATGGAAGAGCATGGGTGGTGCTCTGTGCGTGGCTCTGGCCATACCTTGCAACTTGTGATCAATGCTGCGTTAAAGAATCCAAACATTAAAAAGCTGTCGGAGCTGCAAGATGTCTCATTGAACATTTTAAGAAAAGTGAGCTGGCCGGCACCAAGCTGAAAGAAAAACAACAACTGGTCACACCTGAGCACAGCCTCATTCAAGACATGAGCAGGAGGTGGAATAGAACCTTCTGTATGAGCCCACTGCTTGAGCAGAGGGGGCCTGTAACAGCAACACTGTCTGACTGCTCCATCACCCAGAGAGGCTAAAGGTTCCTGGGTTTGAAACCAGAGCACTGGAGTCTACTGGAAGAGCTTTCAACTGCTCTCAGACCTTTGGACTGTGCCACTGTGTTCCTGATTAGACAGAAATACACCACAAGATCTGCCACACCTCCACTTGTGAAGGGGCTATTGAAGTCCAGCCAGAGTGCTGCTTTCCAATCAGCCCCGCTCTGGGCTTTCCAACAAACTGCTCCAGAGCAGCTCCAGGAGCGATGCTTTCTGATACAGCACCGAACACAGTGATTCTTACAGCAGCCCTTGAGCCAAGGTTTAGGAGGGTTAGGTTTCTTTCCCCTGCTGATGTCCAACATGTCCAAACTAAAGTGCAAACAATGGCACTTGCAGAGAAAAGGGAGGTGGATGTGCAGCGGCACAGCAGTTGCAGTAGAACCTCCACCAATAAGTTGGTCCAAGAAAATGTCCACACTGTGATCCCCTTTATCAAAAGCATCATTTAATGTTGTTCACTTAAGTATGGCATGTTGGGATGTTCATATGATGCTTAGTTTGTTCAGATTGACTCTATCGTAATCTAGTTTAGAGAATAGATTGGACCGTGATTCTCGTTGTCAGATTTTATGGTTTTGATGTATTTGGAGCGGGTTTTTTTATTTTTTGTGGCAATATTCCTGAAAGTATGGACAGATTGATGGAGGAGGTGAAACGTTCCAGGATTCTATTTCTAAGAACTTTACTGGAGGTTTCATCAGCTTCAGCCTCATTTGAACTGTTCCTATACCTCATAGATTCATGAGCTTCCTTAGTCAGTTGGATTCAGGACGAAAGAGTTAGGTCACATGGTCAGTGATGCTTTAAAGTTAAACTTTAAACCCTGAGGTTCCACAGGTTTCTCTCCAGTTCAGACCAAACACTCACTGAGTCTCTCAGCTGGTCTTATTCATGTCCCAGAGCTCCGGACACAGCTTGCTGTATACTCTTAATAATAATCTGCATGAGTTTATTTCTATAATAAATATAATCGAAGTTATGATAAGTTCTTGGGGGCCTAAGAGATTTCTGCTCCTAAGCCTGGCACACACTACAGGATTTTTATAATCTTAACAGATTTAGAGATCACACACTGGATGATCGCAAAAGACAGATCGCATAAGATCTTCCTCTTCTGATCTGATAGTGCGAGGTGTGAACTACGGAGCTCAACACACACTTACCGATCCTTCAGCAGAGAATCAGGCTCTTCACCATACACTTCTATAAAACTATATATATAGGTCTATGTTCTTTACACTCAATAATCCAAATCTCACAAGTCAAACATGACTTCAGTGTAAACAAAGACGGCATGTACATATAAACAAGCATGCTGCCATAAATCAACCTGGGGCTGATATTACGGCTCAGGACTTTCTCTTATCCAGGTAACTTCAGGATTAACCCTTCTTACCGGGACAAACCACTTTGGTACTCTGATGTTTAACTCTGGAGCAGAGGAGAACAGTGTGAGAGCACCGACTCCTGACCAATCAGATCTCTTAGAAAATGCCCTGCCTTATTTTAGAATATCCTGATTGGTGCGTGGATTCTACTGCCCACAAAGTGTTTAGAGCGATCTTTTTGACTTAATAAAATAAATCCTGGTCACTGAAGGATGTTTTTATTCTTGTTCTTGATTGTTCCCAAGTCTGTGTAGCTCCACGAGGGTTGATCTGTAATAATGAGGTTAATTATATTGGTCATGTCTGATAGAACTGCAGATCTACTCTGCCGTGACGTTGAGGAATTAATATTCCAACACAAAATGCATCCACATGGAGGAAACAGCCTCAAAACACATTGATGGAAAACATAAAGTTATCGAAGAGCAGTGAGGAATAATAAAGTGAAACTGTGTGATCACAGTGCTGTGCAGGTCTGCTTTTATTGTCCAATGAATTAATATCGGAGAATCTCATGAAGTCAGGCATTAACAAGTTGATGAGTGATGAGGATGAATAGGTGTAATGACCTCAAACCTCCACCAGGTGGAGGCAGACGTTGGAGGGTCAGTGTGAGTGGGTGTAATGACCTTGAACGTCCACTAGGCGGAGGCAGATGTCGGGCGGTAACTTGTCTGGTATTACCGGGGTCGGAATTCCGTGCCGTGAATTCGACTTGGGCCTCACTGGGGTGCAGGACCAGGGGGAGAACTGTTGCAGCAGCGGGGGGAGAGATGTGGCGGCAGAGGGGGTCCCGTTGAAGAAAAGAAAAAACAAAAAAAAGCAGTAATGGCATGGCTTTTCCAACTCGTCCAGCGAGTTCAGAAGTTCTGACCCGGTCCGCGTGAATTAACATGCGGCTTCTTGTGTCTCCGTACGAAGTCCTACGTCTTGCTCGACGCGAATCCGTCTTTGAGATGTCCGTGTTTTGTGGGCTTGACTTTTATACCTGCACCCTGCTGTGTTCCTGATGCCCTGGTCCAATCCGAGCAGGGTATGCCTCAGAGTTTCCTGGGCGTTTCTTCCGGCTGTGGATGGAGTTGGTGGATCCCCCTGGTGGTGAAATGCAGGGATTCAGCTTCCAAGGGGGGGTGCCCCTAGTGGGGGTCACGTGACCAATGGCAAATTTTTTCTGTGGTGACCACATGTTTCTTTGTTCTCAAAGAAACGTGGTCATCTGGCTGCTTTTTCTCCTGATCGCTCCATTTTCTCTTACTTGTCACTACTGAGGACTGTTGCAGTAGAAAGTTTCCTCCTCTGTTTCTTTCAAAACTGTCATCTTCACATTTGTTGTTGGGTTTTTCTCTTTTAAAGGGTCTTGAGACGATTGTTGGAATCTTTTGCGTTATTCACATTGACTGTGAGCAAAATCAGCTGCTACATACACTGTGTGTGTGTGTGTGTGTGTGTGTGTGTGTGTGTGTAGATCCGCAGTGTGCACGTGCTCCCAGTGGACTATGAGATCGAGTACATCTGCAGAGGCAGCAGGATCATCGTTGGACCAAAAGTCAGGAAGTGTTTACCAAACGGAACGTGGACCGATCTGACCCAGCCCAGCAGATGCTGTGAGTGTCACACACACACACACACACACACACACACACACACACACACACACACACACACACACACACACACACACACACACACACACACACACACACAGAGAAAAGGATTTGTCCATTACAATATTAATCATACGTCACATCTCTGCTTGTTCACGTCTCGTAATCAGACATAGATCATGAAAACTAATCAACAACTTCTGTATGTTGAGCTGGCTGGACTTAACGGCTCAAACCTTTTGTAATTTCCCCACTTTCTTCCTCACTCAGAGCCTCTTTTCTTATCTGTGTGTGTGTGTGTGTGTGTGTGTGTGTGTGTGTGTGTGTGTGTGTGTGTGTGTGTGTGTGTGTGTGTGTGTGTGTGTGTGTGTGTGTGTGTGTGTGTGTGTGATAAGTCAGATGATAATATCTCTGTTATATGAGTGAAGTTGTTTCATATGACGTTTACTCAGACGTCATAATAAAGGATCCTGTGTGATACACAAGAGATAGTATTAGTGGTGACTTCTTTATGTTTCTAAAAGCACCTTCTTGTGAAAACACATGTTGATTTAATAGACTTCATGTAGAGACACATTTTGATGTTTATTTTGTTTTTACAATAAAGTAGCTGGTATTTCACATTGATACTTGAATTAAGAGTAAATGATTAGTCAGTTAGCCGGAGAGTCACACAGAGATACACCTGAGTCAGTCACTGAGCACTGCTTCAGGCTTGCCTCTACAACACGACCTCCTCATACAGTTTACATCCCGGGGCTTTATTGTATGAACTTTTTCTCTTTTAGTTTGCGTTGGTCTTTTATTCTTTCACATATTTCCTCTGATTCAAAGTGATGAAATGTGACGTCGTGTGAGAATGTTTGTGTGACAGATAATGAGACACTGATGAGAAACGATGTGACATTTACGCCTCCACACCTTTATGTTGCAACGGGGGAGATAGACGGCTCCTGAAGCAGGTAAGCAGTTTGTTGGTCTAAACACAGGAAGTTAAAACGCCACTGCAGCCGCCAGCATGCTGCTCAGGGCTGCTGATGGAGAAGATGGAGTCTTCTCCATCACTTACACTTTCACCTGTCTCTCCTGACCAATAAGAAACAAAGTTCACCTGTATTTATCTTAGATTTGACCCACTGAAGTATTTTTCTAAAAGAACATAAATACTTTGTCTCTCTCACCCTTCATCACCTCCGCCACCTTTATCACTTTGGGCATCTTCATCATCTCTGCCATCTTCATCACTTTGGGCATCTTCATCATCTCTGCCATCTTCATCACTTTGGCCATCTTTTTGGGAAAACGTGTCAGTCTGACTAAATCGATGGAAACATTAATGTTTTTGATGGAAACATTAATTAATTAATTAATCACACATGTTGGGATTTATGGTTGGTTATTAGGATCAAATTGCTGTAAGTAATAGATTACTGAAAGTAATAAATCACTGGAAGTAATTTTATGAAAAATATAAATTATTAATGGAAGTAAACGGTCATTTACTCATTAACAACTCCTAAAGTAATTGAGTAATTTCTTATTGGTTAATAAATTATCAAAAAAAAGATCTTAATTTGAATAAATTCATTATTTATCTATTAATAATGAAAGGGGGCACCACCAGCTAAACTGAAGATAGCTAAATACCAAAATATCACTCTTGTTTGGGAAAAGGTTTATTTAAGTTAGTTAATATTTCTGTGTAAAATATAACAATCTTAAATAAAAGGGAAGGTGTTATTGTTACTATAGACTGTTACAAACCAGTGAATTGTCAACAATAAATACACAATAATCACCAGGAATCGTTCAATTCAGCTAACAGGCGTTTATTAACAAAAATGTTTTAAACCATAAATAATTCTGAAATCATCTCATAAATCAACACATCTAAGTAGCAAATGTCATCTAATGTGGAGCTCTAACCTATTAAACAGCAACACTATGTACATAGAGAGAGTGTGTATGCGTGTGTGTGTGTGATGAGTCGGGAGTCTGAGTTGGTGTAATGACCTCGAACGTCCACCAGGTGGAGGAAGACATCAGGTTTGGTGTGATGACCAGGATGACCACTCAGAGGCGTGCTGCAGTGCGCAGAGGGAGAGCGCAATGACTTGAAGCGTCCACCAGGTGGACGTCAAGAGGGATTGCGATGACCCACACGACCACTAGAGGCGTTTGACTCGTTCTTTCTGGGGGCGTGGCGGTTGCTTAGGATCCAAAAAAAAAGAAAAAAAGGAAAAGAGAAGAAGTCGTCCAAACTGTGTCCTGCTCGTCCAGCGGGCTGAACCTCGGTTTGGTTCTGTGGTTCCACTTGGTGCTGTCTTTCCGTCCCGATGCAGCAGAGGCGTCCGTGTCTCTCGGCGGTCAGGATGAGAAGCCAGGAGCAGTTAGTTAGAAGGGAGTTTCACCAAGTTTGAAATGCGGACCCCTGTTGTGTCCGGGTCGGGTTTAACCAATGAGTGGCTGGCTGCTAGGGCTCTGCATTCACTGCTGAGTTCCTATTGGTTTCAAACATGGGGTGTGCGGCCCTCCTCGGGTCGTTGCCTTGCTCCCTGTGGGTTTATGGCCTGTTCATTGTTCCTGGTGTTTCTCCCTCTGGGGTAGAAACTGCTGGAGGAGTTCAATGGAATCTTGCGCCCAACACACACAAATGGAACGTTGTTGTCAACACGCAGCATTGATTCAAGCAAAACTTAACAAACAGTGTTTAGATGAATAAAAACTGTTCTGTAGAGAAGAATAGAGTCGAAGCACAATATTTACAGCCAGTTACATCTGATAGGTTTCACCTCTTCGTGTAAAGTTAATTTGGCTGCTTTGTGCAGTTACAGCGCCTCCTATCGTAACCTGGTGGAAGTACTCAGATAACTAAGCAGTTCGAATGCATTACTTTAATTCATGTGTTATTACATACACATCGGAAAATTGTCTCACTTAAGTAGGACTTAAGTACAGCAGCACCGGATGACAGGTTAATAAAGCAATACCTAATCAGATGTTTTGCTTTTCTCCCTCCCTGCCCTCACACCCTTGAAGGTCTTGGGCCGTTGGGCAATTGTCCCCTTGTCCATATGGTTAATCCGGCCTAGCCCACAGGAGATCTACAGAAGCCCTACATGAGGCCTACAGGAGCCCTACATGAGTCCTACAGGGGGGCTTTTCCACCGGAAAGAAACAGGTTCTAGTTCTGGTCCAGGGCCAGCCATAGCACCAGTTCTTTCTAACCCTTTCCACTGCCAAAGCCGCGGCCAAACAGGGTCTAAACTGCTGCTACGCTGGCTCCACTTAATTGCTGGACCAGAGAGGAGCCAGACTGGGACCTGACGTGTCATCAGCTGGGGGCGGAGTTATCACTGGAGTTATCACATGAGGCCTACAGGAGGTCTACAGGAGGTCTACAGGAGCCTTACAGGAGCCTTAAAGGAGACATATCATGCTTTTAAATCCTTCCTTTTTACATATAAATCATACAGTTGTGGTCTATACAACGCGGAACTGCAATGCTTGGGTCTGAATCCCTCATTATTAGAGCTCCACAGGCCCCTTTTCTACCCCTTTTCTGATGTGCTTCTGAGAGCAACTCGTTTTGGGGCGGTCTCTTCATACCCCGCCTCCTCTCCAGGTTGCAGAGGTGACACTCGGTTCAACGCCACCCTGTTCGGCCATCTTTGTAGTTTGATAGAACAGATACAATTATCTAGCGGCGCAGAAACTTTATATTCACACATTATTTACAAAATGTCAACAAGGGAAGATTTGTCCATCCAGCCATACATGTTGGAGCCAGAGTCGGACCCGGCGGAGCCAGATGAAAATGACCATGATGCACCTGAAGAACAACGTCTTCATATGGATGTAACGCAATGGTGTGTTACTATATTTACACTAACTTCTCCATCCATGCCCACTACTACAATACTGCCTGTATTACAACGACTATTTAACACAGAAGTTACATTCTAATCTAAAACGAGCACACAGCGCTAACATATGAAGACGGTGCAACTGCTAATGCTAACAAAACAATGATAGGGACGTCTTATCATCACACTTTTTAGCGTTATATCCAGCTTACCGAAGTGCTCTGTTCGTCGTCTCCATAGATAGAAGGAACTGACCGCTCAATCAGACCAAGTCTTTCGTTAAATCCTTCTTTATCCTGGCGGAGGTTGCTGAAGCAGTCATCCTTAAAGTGATTCGCGCACACAAAAATGACCTTACCCACAGATGTGGGTACATTTCTGTGAAAAATAAAACTCAACCAGGCACTTGGAAAAGGTTCTGATGCTGGGAGACGGTGTAACGAAGCTTGTGGGTTACTACATCCAACAACCGAACATTTCCACTTATCCTCTCGTAACTTCGGTTGGACTACAAAATCGCAGCGAGAAACAAAAATGGCGGATTGCTCGAAATGTCGATGTCCTAATTTGGCAGTTCCGCCGGGAATACTGTGACGTCATTGTTCAAAAAACGTAATAGAGAATAGAAAAATCGAAACGGATCGCAAAATATGAGCAAAACAGAATATAAAGATATCAACGGAGCACCTGAAGAGACTACTTTGAACTTTTCTGTACTTCTAAACACTCTAAATATACAACAAAATGCATTTAAGGGCTAAAAAAGTGGATTTAGCATGATATGTCCCCTTTAAAGGAGCCCTACATGAGGCCTACAGGGGCCTTACAGGAGCCTAAAGCCTCGTTTCCACAGTGCCCCTTGGTGCCGGTACGGGTCAGGTCGGAACTGGTTGTTGTGCGTTTCCACTGACTCAGAACCGTTACCAACCGGTACCATTGGTAACCATTTCTCGCTACCCCTCCACTTGGGGTACCAGGCACAATGTGCCGGATATGATGGGGAGGAGCTTCAACACTGCCGTCTGCTCATTTTTCCGTGACGACCTGTTCTCCCAGCAAGCAGCCATTTCAATCAGTTCTTCTGCAGCAATCAGGAAACTTTTTTGAAAATGTCTTCCTGTTATGGCGTCACATCCTGCATGATTACACAACCGTTCATAACCCCGGCACTGATATGGGTCTGGTTACAGATAGCCGACCCCACCCGACCGGCACCGGCACCAAGGGGCACTGTGGAAACGAGGCTTTACAGGAGTCTTACAGGAGCCCTACAGGAGCTTTACAGGAGCCTTACAGGGGCCTTACAGGAGCCTTACAGGAGCCTTACAGGAGCCTTACAGGAGCCTTACAGGGGCCTTACAGGGGCCTTACAGGAGCCTTACAGGAGCCTTACAGGGGCCTTACAGGGGCCTTACAGGAGCCTTACAGGAACCTTACAGGAGCCTTACAGTAGCCTTACAGGAGGCCTACAGGAGCCTTACAGTAGCCTTACAGGAGGCCTACAGGAGCCTTACAGGAGCCTTACAGGAGGCCTACAGGCCACAGTTTGGGCAGCTTGGCTGTGTCCCCTCAGAAAGATGAGCCGCTGTTCTCTGTGTTGCAGTGCTGCTGTGTCCTCGGGTGTGGACCTCTTTAGAAAATGGACGGGTGTCCCCTTGGCCCTTCGGACCCCCGGTGGAGGGGACGGTGCTGCACTACAGCTGTCTCCCAGGCTTCATCCTCATGGGCGGCAATTCCAGTCAGTGCAACAAGATGGGCAAGTGGGACACACCCAAGCCTGTGTGTCACTGTGAGTCTGCTGCTTCAGTCCAACACCTCACGTGGAAACATTCATTCATTTAGAAAAACAGGAAATACCAAAGCTTTTCATTTAGGAGTGAAGAAATGCACTTAAACTTTAAACTTTAAACATTGAATGTTCTTCATTATTTTTGATATCAGATTTATGGAGTATATAGATAACTGAAAAAACCCTATTCAGTTTTCAGTGTTTTATCTTCACAGCAAAGGTACTTTAGTTCTGGAGGTAAAATCAATTAAACCTTCATACTGATGGACTAATTCATCTCTTTTCTTTTTCTCTGTTTTATTCTAAAGACGATCGAAACTACAAAGGTAAACACACACACACACACACGCACACACACACACACACACACACACACACACACACACACACACACACACACACACACACACACACACACACACACACACACACACACAGAGAGAGACATGCCTAGTGGTATGGAGACATGGCAGGTCACTGAGGACGAAAGTGAGGAAAGGGACACATTTGGGGGCCGTCCACGCAGGGGAGTGGCACAGCCTCTAACCACAGGGGGCGCTGCCCCACAGATCCCCCCAGCCCGGGCAGACCGGCGAATCCCACAACATACGTGGGGGACCAACCAGGTGCCCGGGACGGGGGAACCCACGGGACGGCCCCACCAGTGGGGAACGTGGCCACCACCAGTGTAGCGCCCCCTGAGAGGAACCACTAAAAGGCTCTCTGACGGGACGTTGTACTCGGTCTGAGCTGCAGAACTAGTTGGTTTGAAGCTGCACTGGGAACACTAGATGGCAGTAAGATACTGAGCTAATGAGAGATGTGTGAGGACGTCTCAGCTGCAGCTCCATGTGGAAATGTCTCTATCAGTCTGTGAGAGGCTGCTGAAGAGGAGGAGACCTGTCTCCAACAGTTTCTCTGGGATTGATTGTCCATCCAGCACAAGTCTGAAGCATGGAGCACTCAAACGTCCTGAATAAATCAAGATCAACTTCTAAAGAACTCTGCAGTGCAAATCTGTGTGATTGCTGGTTTGTCTGAAGTCTTTGGCTCTTATTTGGATCTGTTGACCTGTGGGCCTGAACGAGTACAGAACAAAGCTTTACCGGTCAGAGCTGACTCTTCAAACAAAACATCTGATGATCTGTCAAAGCAGCTTCATGATTCCAAGATGAGTTTAGTCAGTAAAGTAATTTCATTATTTTAAAGTTAAATATAACAGAAGTGACCTGGTTCATCAGACGGTAGGAGCACAGCAGTGATGGTGGATGACACAGACTTTCATCTCTGAATGAGACATTGTGGGTAGAAGGCTTGATGTGGACTGACTCCAGCTGAGTCCACACAGTCACTACTCTCCCCCCACATGGTGTGACGGAAGCTGGACGACACAGCTCGTCATCAATGGCAGCCCTCCAGTCATCCCAAGAACATTGTTAGACTGTGACTGTTTGTGGTGATTAAAATGAGCCTTGTCAGGGACGGGAACTCATAAAACATCAAACTTTAAAAGAAGAAGACACTCATCCTGGAAAGCTCACTCTGTTCTCCGTGCTGCTCCACCACGGTCCTAATGAATAAATACAGAGCAAACCGGAGACCTGCACTCTGTCCCTGTACTGTACTGCCACATGGCACCGTGTCGAAGGGCATTGATATAATGTTTATGATTCTCATTCCATTTTCGATTCTGTTTTCTTTGAATGGATTCTCTTATTGATTCTCATTGGGAAATGAAAGCGGCAGTATTAATCAGCAGAGGGTGAGCGGATCAAAAACTCCACATTCATTCAAAGTTATCACTGCTGTGTGTGCAGATGTTTCTGCAGATTGCTCGTATTGCCTCCCTTTGATGAAACATCGACTTTGCAAGTTGCCCGGTTGCCCTGTCGTCATGCTTGTGTGCCATGTTTGCTGCTGGTTGCACTATTGCGTTAAGCTGTGCAGTGTGTGGTGATGTCATTCCTGCCCACCGATCGATAAGGGAACGGTTTGCAAATTTGGCAAACGATTCCAAGGAACTGAGACATTGGCAACTGGTTATTGTTGAGAAGCGGTTTTGAATTCCAGTCCCTACCGTGTAGTGGTCCCCTCCCTCACCACAGAATGAAAGTTGCTAGTTTGACTCTGGACTTGTTTTTCAGTTTGGATGTTTCCTTGTTGGTTTTCTGCTCTTTGCACATTTTACCTGGCTGGTCATTAAACTAAGATGTATATCAGTAGAAGATGGATTTGCTATCTTTTAAAGTGGAGTGAAGAACTTTATTATTGACCCAGTGTCTTGGTTATAAATATTTTCTTCATAAATAGAAATAGGGGAGGGGGCGCCACTATAGGGAAGGGGGCGCTACTCTGCCAGAACGACTGCTGACACGGCTCTGAGTGTCTGCGTTTTAAACTTTTTTTTATAAATGTCCAAGGTTACTGAGTAAAAGAAAAGAAAGCTTGCATATTGTTGCCATTAAAATATAAAAAGAAAAACACCTCAAACTGCCCCCTGCACTGCAGGAGGTGTATCCACACATTCTACAATACTAATCTACAAGCTCTGAATTCAATATTTCAAACTACAGAAAACAGTTTCTTAATATCTGTAGATAGTTTCCTGGCGTGGTCACAAAGCCACTTCTTTTTAAGGAGGAATCAGATAAAGAGTCATTTTTAACTCACTTCCATTTCCAAAATTTGTGAAGCTAAAGAAAAAGATCATGACGTTTATCATGATCGAAGATCAGAGACTCATTTGCAGACATCAGGCAGTTCAGTTTCCAAAAAGTTCTGATGTATTTATTTGAATCAGGCATCATGAGCAGGAACCCGTCGGTGAAGCTACAAAGCTAATCACTGCAGGGTGGCTCAGCGCTCTGGTTCTGGTTCTGGTTCTGGTTCTGGTTCTGCCCTCATTGCTAGCTGAGCTCTCTTGAATGAATCAGTCTCCTGACCTCATGTCAAATGATAAACACAAAGGAAGTCAAGGCTCCTTACGGCCAGACACACTGCTCCATTTCTTTTCTGTTCTTTTTTTACACACACACACACACACACACACACACACACACACACACACACACACACACACACACACACACACACACACACACACACACACACACACACACACACACACACACACACACACACCCCTCCCATATATCAGGCCCTGGAGGTCACTCTCAGTCAACTGTCCATCCAGAACCCGGAGCCCCACTGTCCCCCGCTCCCCCAGATCCGGGAGCGAGGCAGACCCAGAGCGCGGCAGCAGGGGCCTGCCCGCCCCACCGGGGGAGGGGGGCAGAGGGAGGACCCACCCCCCGGTGCCGCAGCGGGCACCCCCACCGGAAAGGGGGAAGCCCCCCACCCCCAGGGCCCCCGATTTTATGTGTTACATTTACTGTTGGTATTCCTTTTATGTTATTGTTCTGTCTGATGGCTGCTGCTAGTGGTTCCATAGAAACAGCAAAGAGAGGTGGTGAGAGTGGACACCCCTGTCTGGTGTCTCTCTCCAGAGTGAACCTTGAAGACGTTTGGTCATGGGTTTTAACACAGGCACTGGGTGAGGTGGACAGGATCTTTATCCAGGAGAGGTACTTTTCTCTAAATCCAAATAGTGTAGCGAGTAGAAATTTCCAATTTACCCTATCAAAGGCTTTTTCTGTATCTAAGGAGGTGATAATGACCTTTTGTTTATTGTGGTGGCAGTGGTCTATAAGATTAATTAATCTATGTGTATTGTTAGTGGAGTGGTCTATAAGATTAATAATCTATGTGTATTGTTAGTGGACTGGTCTATAAGATTAATTAATCTATGTGCATTGTTAGTGGAGTGGTCTATAAGATTAATTAATCTATGTGTATTGTTAGTGGAGTGGTCTATAAGATTAATTAATCTATGTGTATTGTTAGTGGACTGGTTTATAAGATTAATTAATCTATGTGTATTGTTAGTGGAGTGGTCTGTAAGATTAATTAATCTATGTGTATTGTTAGTGGACTGGTCTATAAGATTAATTAATCTATGTGTATTGTTAGTGGACTGGTCTATAAGATTAATTAATCTATGTGTATTGTTAGTGGAGTGGTCCATAAGATTAATTAATCTATGTGTATTGTTAGTGGACTGGTCTATAAGATTAATTAATCTATGTGTATTGTTAGTGGAGTGGTCCATAAGATTAATTAATCTTCATGTATTGTTAGTGGAGTGGTGTATAAGATTAATTAATCTATGTGTATTGTTAGTGCAGTGGTCTATAAGGTTAATTAATCTTTGTGTATTGTTAGTGGAGTGGTCTATAAGATTAATTAATTAATCTTTGTGTATTGTTAGTGGACTGGTCTATAAGATTAATTAATCTTTGTGTATTGTTAGTGGAGTGGTCTATAAGATTAATTAATCTTTGTGTATTGTTAGTGGAGTGGTCTATAAGATTAATTAATCTACGTGTATTATTAGTGGAGTGTCGTCCTTTAATAAACCCAGTTTGATCTGGGTGTATGATGTGGGGTGTGATTCTTTCCAGTCTGCTTGCTAATGTTTTACTAATTATTTTAAGATCTACATTGATTAGTGATATCGGCCGATAGCTAGATGGTAGTGTGGGATCTTTATCCGGTTTTAGAAGAAGACTGATATTTGCACAGTTCATATGTTGGGGGAGAGTTGAAGATTTTTTAATTTCCTCAATTATTCTTAAAGAAATAGGTGAGAGTAAAGACCATAATTCTTTGTAAAATTCAGCGGGGTATCCATCAGGTCCTGGAGCTTTACCATCAGGTCCTGGGACTTTACCATCAGGTCCTGGGACTTTACCATCAGGTCCTGGAGCTTCACCATCAGGTCCTGGGGCTTTACCATCAGGTCCTGGAGCTTTACCATCAGGTCCTGGAGCTTTACCATCAGGTCCTGGAGCTTTACCACCAGGTCCTGGAGCTTTACCATCAGGCATGTGCTGGAGAGCTTCCTGTAGTTCTTCAATTGAGACTGTAGCTTCAAGGCCTTGGATCTGTTCTTCTTTTAGTTTTGGGAGGTCAACTGTGCTCAGAAAGTCTATTTCAGATTGTGAAGGGTCAATTTGTGAAGAGTAAAGTTTTTTGTAAAATTCTCTGAAGGTATTGTTTATTTCTTGTGGGTTAAAAGTGATTTGACCAGTTTGAGTTTGGACTGAGGGGACTGTACAGTTTTCTTTATTTCGTTTTAACTGATTGGCTAAAAGTTTGCTGGATTTATTACCATGTTCTAAGTTCTCCCAGCGTAGTCTCTGTAGTTGAAATTGTGTTTTATGTTCAATTATTTTATTCAAATCCATTTTTAATTTCCTTAGTTCCATCAATAGGCGCTCGTCTTTGCAGGCAGCATGAGCTGTCTCCATGGTTTTGATTTTATCTTCCAGTTCTTTCTCCTTTATGTTTTCCCTTTTGGTCTTGTATGAGGAGTAAGAGATGAGACAACGTTGGCCTTTTCCCAGAGGACACAGGGAGAGACACCAGGCAGGTCTAGCGCCTCCCAGAGGACACAGGGAGAGACACCAGGCAGGTCTAGCGTCTCCCAGAGGACACAGGGAGAGACACTAGGCAGGTCTTGCGTCTCCCAGAGGACACAGGGAGAGACACTAGGCAGGAGCCTCACAGTGGAGGGAGGGAGTCTCAAAGTGGAGGGAGCCTGACAGTGGAAGTAGTCTCAAAGTAGAGGGAGGGTGTCTCACAGTGAACGGTGCCTCACAGCGGAGGGAGGGAGGCTCACAGTGGAGGGAGGGAGTCTAGCATCTCCCAGAGGACACAGGGAGAGACACCAGGCAGGTTGTTTGTTTCTAAAAGAATTGTCCATTGTTTTTTAAAGAATGTGAGGAAGTCTGGATCCTTGAGCAGTGGTGTGTTAAATCTCCATTGTCTGATAGGAGGGTGATTGTTCTATTAGTGACTGTCATAGTGACAGGTCAAAGGTCAAAGGTCACTGATAGTGATGGGGTGAATCTGTGTGTCCAAGGTGTCTTTAATCACTGATTTACTCACCAGAAAGTAATCTGACCCTGAATAGGATTGGTGCAGTACTGAGTACAAGGTGTACTCTTTAAGAGTGGGATGAGAGGTGAGCCAAGCCTCTCAAAGACCATAGTCACTCATGTACCGCTGGACTAGATCTATTGATTAGTGACCATAGTCACTCGTGTACTGCTGGACTAGATCTATTGATTAGTGACCATAGTCACTCATGTACCGCTGGACTAGATCTATTGATTAGTGACCATAGTCACTCGTGTACTGCTGGACTAGATCTATTGATTAGTGACCATAGTCACTCATGTACTGCTGGACTATGTCAGTGGATTCCCAGTGTCGGTGTTTGCTGCTTTACTACCTCTGTGTACTTGTGGACTGAGGACCTTGTTGAGGACTCCTCCCACTATCAGTGTTTGGTCAGAGTGTGTTGAGAGGGTGAAGAAGTTGTGATAGAAGGAGGATCATCAACATTTGGGCCATAGATGTTTGTGATCCACATCTCTATGTTCTGAAGAGAGATGATGAGAATTATAAATCTTCCCTCTGGGTCTGTGATTGTGTCTTTACAAGAGTATTATATTTTATTGATGATTAATGTAGCTCCGCCTCTCTGCTGGGAGTTCTACCAAGCTGAGTGTGTGTGAGGGAACTGTGGTGAAATCAATTTATGATGTCCTGTTGTAGGTGTGTGTGTCTCTGGTAACAAGACAATGTCTGCCTGGAGTTTGTTTAAGTATTCAAAAACTTTTTGTCTTTTTATTTGCATGTCCATTCCTCCTACATTCCAGGAGACAAACCTGAACCTGTTCCTAGCTACACTCATCTTCTAGGTGTGTTCTCTAATACAGTGTGTGCGGTGTGTGTGTGTGTGTGTGTGTGTGTGTGTGTGTGTGTGTGTGTGTGTGTGTGTGTGTGTGTGTGTGTGTGTGTCCGTATGTGTGTATGTGTGTGTGAGTGTGTGTGGGTGCATGTCTGTGCGTGTGTTTGTAGGATCCCTAAGTCTGACTGGCTGTTCAAACAGGAGTGTGTGTCTGCCAATATATGAGTGTGTGAAATCATGACTGTTGGATTGTGATGTCGTGGTTTTAATGGTGAAAACAGTGGAAATGTTTGTTATTAAAACGAGGGAGGGGGTGTGGAAATAGAAAAGAAAAGTGAGAAACCAAAAACAAAAAAAGAACCAATTCAAACCCAGAGGGGACGTTTAGCGGAGACGTAACGAGGCTTTTTTCTTTTTCCATTTTTTATATCCCAGCGCTGACGGTGCAAGTCCAAGATAATTATTACTATAACAATATTGCAAACATCGTGTACATTAATGATGTAATATTAATTAGCTTTGCTTTAATATACTTACTAATGCTACTGTTAAATACTTACCTGGACCTGAGTACACCTGTGATGTGTGTGTTAGAGTGGTTATACTCAGTGTGTGAGGACCATCAGTAGAGCCAGTGGGGGACGGCGGGGTCCTGGAACAGCTGGCCATTGACATAGAGCCTGTCCACTGTGAGGACGGCTCGGGATCCCTCAGCGATGAGTGGCGGCGGTCCAGGATGTCCTTCAGTTACTGCTCGTTGACGCTGAAGTCCGTCCCTCGTAGTTCCCTGCCGCGGCTCTTCACCTGCTCTTTCTGTTTAAAATGTTCAAACATGGAGACGACGGGCCGCGGGCGCTGGTTGTCCTGTCGTCTTCCTCCCAGGCGGTGGCCGCGGGTGCTGGTTGTCCTGTCGTCTTGCTCCCAGGCGGTGGACGCGGGCGCTGGTTGTCCTGTCGTCTTCCTCCCAGGCGGTGGACGCAGTTGAAGGTGATCTTACTCACGGTGTCGGCGGGCAGCTTCAGGCTCACCTGCATGAAGTCCCGCAGCGATGTCTCGGCGTCCTCCTCCGCCCGCTCGGGCAGTCCCGAGAAGACGAGGTTGTCCCGCATGCTCCGACTCTGGAGATGGAGGATGGACTCCTTCATCTTCTTGTCCTCCTCCGTCAGCCCGGTCAGTCCTTTGCTCAGTGTCCTCACCTCGTCCCGTAGTCCCTGGTTCTCAGTGGTCAGTTCCACCACCTGCTGCTGGCTGAACTCCAGCGAGTCCCGAGAGCCTGGAACTCGCGGTGGAGCAGCTGGACCAGAGCTACCGGGCCTCGAAGCTGGACAGCTTGGTGTTGATGCTGTCCAGGATGTCCTCGAACTGTTTGGACGGCGAGGAACTCATGGGTGGCGATGATTCAGGATGGCTTCTTTTTGAAGATGTAGCCTGTGGCGTCTTCGGCATGACGAGACGGTCGTAGCACTCGTCCAAGTCGGCTTAAAGATCTTCGATGGTTTCTTCTTCCAGCGTCGTGGGCGAGCTTCATTTCCCTTTTATCTCTTTGTTTTGTTTTGTTTTTTCTTCCCGTCGGATGGAAAGTTTGTATTACAAGCTGGGAGCCGCCATGTTGGATTGCACTTGATGACATCACACTCGAATTACTCACTGCGCATGATCGACGATGCTCCATTTCACCTGCAAAACATTTAATAAAGTGAATCCAGAATCTGTTTCTGGCTCATTGGACGGTGTACAGGCCTGCAGTCAGGAAGCCCTGACGGTGCTCTGACGGGCTTTCAGCCCCATTAACAGTGTTTTACACACAAAGTGCAGACAAGGTCTCTGGATTGACAATAATGAAGCACGTGTGCACTTTGCTTTCCTTTGGCTGGCAGAGGTCAGTGTGATCAGTCCTGAGCTGTCAGCGCCTCACATTCTGTGTGTCTGTGCAGAAATCTCCAGCTCCTGAGGGGAACATTTGTTTTCACTGTGTGTAGGTTTGGTTAAAGGCATTGCTTTTAGTCATGTTGTCATGAAAAATATTCACTGTACTGCTCATATGGTGGCATTTACATGAAAGCTATGAGGTTGAAATGATGCCGTGGTGGGAGGGATGAGTGATCAACTCCATTATTCTGGAGAGAAGCATTGTGACTTATAGTCGTATGTACAAAAGCTAAGTTAAAAGTTTAGAATTGTCATCGTTTGGGACAGTGACCTGTGACCTGACAGTGACCTGATCTGACGACAGTGATCTGGGTAGACCAGGAGATCTAACTGTGGGGAGGATCAAAGGGTTCATAGACCAGAGGATTGTTGGAGTTCACAGAACTCCCCCTTTAATCCTTTACTTAGTTCTAGTATAAAAAATAACAAAGACCGGCTTGAGATTATTGACCATTTATTAAAATGGTCAAATGCAACAGTCAGTATGAACTCGTGCAGGAGGACGTCAAAAATGGTTACAACTTTCGTTTTTTCTGTTCCCGTCTTTATTTTCTGACATGAAATCGGCATTGACAGCAGTAAAAAAAGGTAGGTGTGTGTGTGTGTGTGTGTGTGTGTGTGTGTGTGTGTGTGTGTGTGTGTGTGTGTGTGTGTGTGTGTGTGTGTGTGTGTGTGTGTGTGTGTGTGTGTGTGTGTGTGTGTGTGTGTGTGTGTGTAGTCGTGTACTCAACACAGCCAGCTGTTCCTGCCTCTGTCTCCTGGTTTTGTCTCGGTCCACTCTCTCACAACAATTTTAGCTCACAGCAATAAGTCTATAGATAATAAGTGTTTATATGGTTTGTCCCCTTCAATTCCACTTTTGAAATGATTCTATCATATCAATCTAAAATGTGTGAGTGTGCCAAGGGGTCGGTCAAGTGTGCCTGTTATCAATCCACAATGCTGTGGTACCGGCCTCCTTCGGTACATTCTGATCTCAAACAGCCTTTTATCAATATCTTGGATATCATACTTGTAAGCTGGTCTTCGTGGCATTTAAAAGCAGCAAGTGTTGTTCGTGGCACATAGCATATGTAACAAAGAATAAACATTAAATAAAAAAACATCTGGCTGTGAGCTTGTCTCTCCAAAATGTGGAATCATCAGTAAGACTCAATCCCAGAGTACGTTCAGACTATCATACCTAACCTCACCTGTCTAACCTCCAGGGGGAACACGTGTGTGTAGCCAGACTATAATGATGATTTGCTATTCAATATAACAAGTCATCCATGGATGAATAATATTTAGGAAATTATAGGACATCTTTGGTACTTGTAAATTGTAGCTTTAATTACAGTCTGCAAAGTTAATCTTGATCCAGTAACAAAAATTGTCTATTTAACTGGTGAAATGGAAAACAAATGCAGTGTGTCAAATCAATCTGTTGAAACATCATTTTTAATTAATCATCAAGTTACTTTGCTGTTCACTGTCTTAGGTTTTTAAGGAGTCCTTAAGGAGTATCAGTTACAGGCTCATTATTCATTCTTTTTAATCAAAAAGTCATTACGTTCCTGCAGTCTTTCAGCAACCATTCCTTTCTCAGTGGCTTTTATTCTAATATTGCGTTCAATTAGAACATCTCTCCCTGGGAGATTGATTGAACCGCTATTTAAAATGTAGTTAAACAGTTGTTATGGGATCCAGTTAGAAACGTAGTGGCCATGTTATCTATTGTTACTTTATTAAACATTTTATTTTGGGACATTTGCAATAAGTCATAAATTGTATCACATACATCAAAATCTAAATTAATTTCATCCTCCAAAAATAATCAGGTCTAAACCGTGAAGAGAATCAATTTCTTCTCTGACCACAGGATCAAACTGTCCACTGACCAGAGGATCAAACTGTCCACTGACCAGAGGATCAAACTGTTCAATGACCAAAGGATCAAACCGTCCACTGACCACAGGATCAAACTGTTCACTGACCAGAGGATCAAACTGTTCACTGACCAGAGGATCAAACCGTCCACTGACCACTGGACAGCTCTGTCACGGCTGAATATCCTGAACTTATTTTACTCATTCATGACGTTGCTACTTGCTGCTAATCTAAAGCTGATGTTACAGTGAGGGACCGTAGCTGTTTTGTAAGCTCTGGCAGTTGCTTGTATTTTTGTCTCTTGTACTGCAGAATGCAAGCTGTGATGGTTATAGTTTCTCAGAGGAGCATTACACTTTACCTGCGGTCTGCTGTCTCAAGTTAAGCACTGTCAGATAATCTCTCCATCATCTCACCTGGGCCGTGAAGTCCCACAAAGCAACAGTGAAATTCAAAGTGATGCTTGCTGCTCTGCAGGAATAAGCTCTCCATGATAACATGGTCTCAGTGAAGGAGCCAGAAATAGCAGCACAGGTTCAGCCACATGTCTACACACAGCCGGGAGATTAGAGCATGCTTTATGGACACTCTGCAAATCACATTATCTATAATACAGTCAAGGGGAACAATGGAGGCAAGAGGAACGGGTGAGAGGGCAACAAGACAGTGTTAAAGGGGGAACTCCTGAGGGAAACAGAGCAGAAAAACAATGAACGAGTGGAAGCTCAGAGAGCTGGAGGTCAAAGGTAAAGTTAAATTGAAGGGAACTTAAACTGACGTGAGAGAGAGAAAAAGAATTTGCTTCGATGACGCTTCTTCGCTTGGTTAAATATGTTTAATATCGAATCAGGTGGCATCAAACAAATCACAGACTGATGACATGAGTGGGGGTGAGAGAAGCTGGCTTCCAATCTGCTACCCCCCGCCAGCACAAAGGCTTTGGTCAGTTATATACTGATCAGAGAAACCACACACAATATGCATATTCACATATTCTAATATACCTTGATGATCTCATAACATCAGGTTTGAGAGGATTCCTCTATCCTTCAGCCCCCCTCACAAGATGAGCTGTGACCTCACATATGAACTGGCCAGACCTATAGGCACCAACCAGCATTCCAAGGAGACGGCATGATACAATACTAAGCAAAGAATAACACAGAGAAAATATAAGGGAACATAAGAAAATCATATACCATAGAATCAATCAGATATGTCCATCAATAGAAAGTTAGATATTAAGAAGAAGGCAGGAGTGTGGATGTGTTTGAGAGGTCTGAGCTGGCAGAGAGGATGGAGCTCACACACTGATGGTGGTCAGCTACTGCTGAGCCCACAGCACACAATCACCCGCATGGATGAACCGCTGACTGTGATTCCATCCAACGAGCCTTAGTCCGAGGCGCTGAATGAAGCGGTTAAAGGGCCATCTATGAGGGCCTTGCACGACATGCACGAGCATGACAGTGGTCCAACACACAGATTTGTGTTGTTAAAGGAGGATAATATATAATATAAAACAGAAAACTATAGTAAAACATGGAGGCCCATCCATTTTATCTAAATTACTTTATGTAAAATATTTGTTTATTTTTGTATTTATTTATTTATTTATTTATTTTATAGCACTGTGTTAATCGCCAGCGGGGAAATTCCTTCCAGAATTGACCCATCGGTAGCGGCCACACACAGCAGCGCTCGGGGGGGGGGGAGCGTGGGGGGGCCAAGGGTCTTTGCACCCCGGGTGCATTGTCTTTGGGAATATGTGATTTACAAGTCAAAACACAATGCACAGAACTAAAGGAGAGCCTAACAGGTACTGGCAACAAGGAATGGATTAATTAACCTGCCTATGGCTTGTGGAGGAGCCAATAGAATACTCAAGGAACAACTTCTGTCCAAAACCAAATCAAAAGAGTTCAGTATCTGATGGCTCACTAAACAAATCAGAATGATTAAATAAAACAAAAGACTACTACTGTAGAAAGCCACTCCAAACAAGGTTACAATTACCAAGGTTAGAATGGGCGTGTTCACACCAGCACTGTTTGGTCCAGATCAGAGTTTGTTTCAGGGAAAGTCCACTTTATTTCCTGCTCCGGATCAAACACCTGAACTCTGCTCCATGTGAAAATGTGGCTCTCGGTTCACTTGCAAGTGAACTGAAGTCCAGTTCATGGACAGTGTGAACGCTTCAGGGACTTTCAGCAGACTTTCCTGTGGCCGGAGCAAGACGATGTGACATAGAACGCAGTGCATTCTGGGTAGAAAACAAACAACGCTAACAGCACGTATCTGAAGAAGGAAAAGGAGGAGGAAGTAGTGAGGAAGAAGTAGAGAGGAAGAAGTAGTGAGGAAGAATAGAAGAAGAAGTAGACAAGAAGAAGTAGAGAGGAGGAAGTAGAGAGGAAGAAGAAAGGAAGAAGTAGAGAGGAGAAAGTAGAGAGGAAGAAGACAGGAAGAAGTAGACAAGAAGAAATAGAGAGGAGGAAGTAGCAAGGAAGAAGAAGAGAGGAAGAAGTGGAGAGGAAGAAGAAAGGAAGAAGTAGTGAGGAAGAAGAGAGGAAGATATAGTGAGCAAGATGAGAGGAAGAAGAGATGAAGAAGTATTAAGGAAGAAGTAGAGAGAAAGAAGAGAGGAAGAACTATTTAGGAAGAAGTAGATAGGAGGCAGAAGTGAGGAAGAAGTAGTGAGGAAGGCTCCCATTGATATCTGGGGTACAACCGAATTGTCCCTCCTAACTATCGACTTTACCTTAACCCCGTGGATTACATCACAGGGTTAAGGAAAGGTGTTAGGAGACTTCCTAAAGGAGTTAAGGAAAGTAGTTAGGAGGCTTCCTAAAGGAGTTAAGGAAAGGAGTTAGGAGGCTTCCTAAAGGAGTTAGTGAAAGGAGTTAGTAGGCTTCCTAAAGGAGTTAAGAAAGGTGTTAGGAGGCTTCCTAAAGGAGTTAGTAAAGGTGATCACGTTAGTGTGGCAGTCAGACAGCACTTTCACTTAGTAATGTAGTAAAGTCATAATAATGCAACGGCGGCACAAGTTAGTGACGTCCACCATGGTGGGGAAAGAACTACAAGTTCCTGAAAATGAACTACAAAAAGTTAATCTGGGTTCCTTTAAATGTTGTCGCCGCAAGGAATTGTGGGGGAACATGAGTTGGTCTCCTTTGGTAAAGGAAGCATCAGTGGTTCCTAGGCTAAAGGAGGTTCTAAAGGAAGCCACAGTGGTTCCTAGGCTAAAGGAAGTTCTAAAGGAAGCATCAGTGGTTCCTAGGCTAAAGGAGGTTCTAAAGGAAGCATCAGTGGTTCCTATGCTAAAGGAGGTTCTAAAGGAAGCATCAGTGGTTCCTAGGCTAAAGGAGGTTCTAAAGGAAGCAATGAGCCTCCTTTCCTTTGCTTATTGATAATTCAGACAGTCCTTATCATGGCCGCCACACTAAACACTTCCGGGGTTAAAGAAAATTCAATAGTTAAGGAGACAGGAGGGACAATTTGGACGTACCTCTGGTCTGAAGACTCTATCCTGGTTGCTTGTAGCTGCCCTATGGCCACTCGCTGGCGAAAGGGGCGGGATTTCTGCTTTAGGTCTGGACTAATGAATGAGCTGGTTTTTACCTCGTCATGCTTTTCTTCCTCTGGTCAGAGTCTGTTCCTGGTGATAGCGCCCTAAAATGTGCAGCTGTTGTAATTGTGTGACGTCTAGGTAGTTTGTCCGTTCTCAAAAATGCAGTGTGAAAGTAAACACCCTAAAGCACCCTAAAGAACCCCAAAGCACTGATTCCCAGAGACTGGGTTGCGACCGACAGGTGGGTCGCACAAGATTTTATTTGGGTTGCCAAATAAATTTGCAGTATCATTTAGTCTTTTAAGATTGATATTTGCAGTACACTTTTGAGCCACATGAGGCGCCGTAACTCTACCACACTCCCAGTTTCCGCCCTAACAGTTCAGTCACTGTGAGCCTGAAGTTAGCAACAAGAAATGGATGCTTGGCTAATTAAAAAGAAAGAACCAGCTGAAGCTCGCCAACCTACCACTGCAGCTAAAAGAGCAGACCCAGCTAAAGAGCAGACCCAGCTAAAGAGCAGACCCAGCCAAAGAACAGACCCAGCTAAAGAGCAGACTGCAGCTAAAGAGCAGACCCAGCTAAAGAGCAGACTGCAGCTAAAGAGCAGACTGCAGCTAAAGAGCAGACCCAGCTAAAGAGCAGACCCAGCTAAAGAACAGACTCAGCTAAAGAGCAGACCCAGCTAAAGAACAGACCCAGCTAAAGAGCAGACCCAGCTAAAGAGCAGACCCAGCTAAAGAGCAGACTGCAGCTAAAGAACAGACTCAGCTAAAGAGCAGACCCAGCTAAAGAACAGACCCAGCTAAAGAGCAGACTGCAGCTAAAGAGCAGACTGCAGCTAAAGAGCAGACCCAGCTAAAGAGCAGACTGCAGCTAAAGAGCAGACGCAGCCAAAGAGCAGACTGCAGCTAAAGAGCAGACCCAGCTAAAGAGCAGACCCAGCTAAAGAGCAGACTGCAGCTAAAGAGCAGACTGCAGCTAAAGAGCAGACTGCAGCTAAAGAGCAGACCCAGCTAAAGAGCAGACCCAGCTAAAGAGCAGACTGCAGCTAAAGAGCAGACCCAGCTAAAGAGCAGACCCAGCCAAAGAGCAGACTGCAGCTAAAGAGCAGACTGCAGCTAAAGAGCAGACCCAGCTAAAGAGCAGACTGCAGCTAAAGAGCAGACTGCAGCTAAAGAGCAGACTGCAGCTAAAGAGCAGACCCAGCTAAAGAGCAGACTGCAGCTAAAGAGCAGACCCAGCTAAAGAGCAGACCCAGCCAAAGAGCAGACCCAGCTAAAGAGCAGACTGCAGCTAAAGAGCAGACCCAGCTAAAGAGCAGACTGCAGCTAAAGAGCAGACCCAGCCAAAGAGCAGACCCAGCCAAAGAGCAGACCCAGCTAAAGAGCAGACTGCAGCTAAAGAGCAGACTGCAGCTAAAGAGCAGACGGCAGCTAAAGAGCAGACCCAGCTAAAGAGCAGACGGCAGCTAAAGAGCAGACCCAGCTAAAGAGCAGACTGCAGCTAAAGAGCAGACTGCAGCTAAAGAGCAGACCCAGCTAAAGAGCAGACCCAGCCAAAGAGCAGACCCAGCTAAAGAGCAGACTGCAGCTAAAGAGCAGACCCAGCTAAAGAGCAGACTGCAGCTAAAGAGCAGACCCAGCCAAAGAGCAGACCCAGCTAAAGAGCAGACCCAGCCAAAGAGCAGACCCAGCTAAAGAGCAGACCCAGCTAAAGAGCAGACTGCAGCTAAAGAGCAGACTGCAGCTAAAGAGCAGACGGCAGCTAAAGAGCAGACCCAGCTAAAGAGCAGACCCAGCTAAAGAGCAGACTGCAGCTAAAGAGCAGACCCAGCTAAAGAGCAGACCCAGCCAAAGAGCAGACCCAGCTAAAGAGCAGACAGCAGCTAAAGAGCAGACCCAGCTAAAGAGCAGACTGCAGCTAAAGAGCAGACTGCAGCTAAAGAGCAGACTGCAGCTAAAGAGCAGACTGCAGCTAAAGTTAGCCAAAATCCGGCTAACGCTCATGTTCAAGCCGCCAATGACGATGCAAGTGGAAGGGTGGAGGCGGGTGAAGAGCCTCTGACTAACAAAAGAAAGTCAGGGGTGAGGACATACAAAGACTAGTTTTTGAACTATGGTTTTACCAATTGTTATAATCCCAACCAAGCACCACGACACATGTGTGTCATCTGCAGTGAAAAACTCACACATGAGAGTTTGAATCCGACTAAACTAAAAAGACATTTGGAAACGTTGCACTGCGAGTTGGCAAATAAACCACTGGACTTCTTTAAAAGGAAGGCCCAGGAGATCAAATCATCGGCTGAAGTTCTTGGTAGAAATGTGACATTAAATGACAGAGTCCGGCTGGCCTCAGCCAAGGTTCCTGACCGTGGAGCCACAGAGGAACTGACCCACACTGGTGCAGAGAAATGGATCCTGCCTGCTGCAATAGACATGGTTCACTCAATCATTGACGAAAAGTCAGCGGAAACATTAAAATGTGTCCCACTGAGTAACAACACTGTCTCCTGAGTAACAACCCTGTCTCCTGAAAAACAACACTGTCTCCTGAGTAACAACACTGTCTCCTGAGTAACAACCCTGTCTCCTGAAAAACAACACTGTCTCCTGAGTAACAACACTGTCTCCTGAGTAACAACCCTGTCTCCTGAAAAACAACACTGTCTCCTGAGTAACAACACTGTCTGCTGAGTAACAACACTGTCTCCTGAGTAACAACCCTGTCTCCTGAAAAACAACACTGTCTCCTGAGTAACAACACTGTCTGCTGAGTAACAACACTGTCTCCTGAGTAACAACCCTGTCTCCTGAAAAACAACACTGTCTCCTGAGTAACAACCCTGTCTCCTGAAAAACAACACTGTCTCCTGAAGAACAACACTGTCTCCTGAAGAACAACACTGTCTCCTGAAAAACAACACTGTCTGCTGAGTAACAACACTGTCTCCTGAGTAACAACACTGTCTCCTGAGTAACAAACACTGTCTCCTGAGTAACAACACTGTCTCCTGAAGAACAACCCTGTCTCCTGAAGAACAACACTGTCTCCTGAGTAACAACCCTGTCTCCTGAAAAACAACACTGTCTCCTGAAGAACAACACTGTCTCCTGAAGAACAACACTGTCTCCTGAGTAACAACCCTGTCTCCTGAAAAACAACACTGTCTGCTGAGTAACAACACTGTCTCCTGAGTAACAACACTGTCACCTGAGTAACAAACACTGTCTCCTGAGTAACAACACTGTCTCCTGAAGAACAACCCTGTCTCCTGAAGAACAACACTGTCTCCTGAGTAACAACACTGTCTCCTGAGTAACAACCCTGTCTCCTGAAAAACAACACTGTCTCCTGAGTAACAACACTGTCTGCTGAGTAACAACACTGTCTCCTGAAGAACAACACTGTCTCCTGAGTAACAAACACTGTCTCCTGAGTAACAACACTGTCTCCTGAAGAACAACACTGTCTCCTGAGTAACAACACAATCTCCTGAAGAACAACACTGTCTCCTGAGTAACAACCCTGTCTCCTGAGAAACAACACTGTCTGCTGAGTAACAACACTGTCTGTTGAGTAACAACACTGTCTCCTGAGTAACAACCCTGTCTCCTGAGTAACAACACTCTCTGCTGAGTAACAATCCTGTCTCCTGAGTAACAACACTGTCTGCTGAGTAACAACCCTGTCTCCTGAGTAACAACACTGTCTGCTGAGTAACAACCCTGTCTCCTGAGTAACAACACTGTCTCCTGAGTAACAACACTGTCTCCTGAAGAACAACACTGTCTCCTGAGTAACAACACTGTCTCCTGAAGAACAACACTGTCTCCTGAGTAACAACACTGTCCCCTGAAGAACAACACTGTCTCCTGAGTAACAACACTGTTTGCTGAGTAACAACCCTGTCTCCTGAGTAACAACACTGTCTCCTGAGTAACAACACCGTCTGCTGAGTAACAACACTGTCTCCTGAAGAACAACACTGTCTCCTGAGTAACAACACTGTCTCCTGAGTAACAACACTGTCTCCCGAAGAACAACACTGTCTCCTGAGTAACAACACTGTCTTCTGAGTAACAACACTGTCTCCTGAGTAACAACACTGTCTCCCGAAGAACAACACTGTCTCCCGAAGAACAACACTGTCTCCTGAGTAACAACACTGTCTCCTGAAGAACAACACTGTCTCCTGAGTAACAACACTGTCTGCTGAGTAACAACACTGTCTGCTGAGTAACAACACTGTCTCCTGAGTAACAACACTGTCTGCTGAGTAACAACACTGTCTGCTGAGTAACAACACTGTCTGCTGAGGAACAACACTGTCTCCTGAGTAACAACACTGTCTCCTGAAGAACAACACTGTCTCCTGAGTAACAACCCTGTCTCCTGAGAAACAACACTGTCTCCTGAGTAACAACACTGTCTCCTGAAGAACAACACTGTCTCCTGAGTAACAACACTGTCTCCTGAGTAACAACACTGTCTGCTGAGTAACAACACTGTCTCCTGAAGAACAACACTGTCTGCTGAGTAACAACACTGTCTCCTGAGTAACAAACACTGTCTCCTGAGTAACAACACTGTCTCCTTAAGAATTGATGGTATTTCAGACAACCTGGAGGAGCAGCTTATTTCCAGACTAAAGACAGCAGGGGACTTCTCCATCAGGCTCACTGAGAGCGCTGATGTGTCGGATTCTGCAACTTTGTCGGTTTACGTACGGCATGTGTGGGATAATGAATCCGTGGAGGACTTGTCCTCTTGCTGGACCCTTCCTCCTGGAAGACAGGTGAAGATATATTTCATGTGTTGGATACAAAGTGCAGACGGGACTGGAGCGATGGTAAAGGCATAACAAGTGACGGTGCCGTGGACATGACAGGCAGAACCAGTGGAGTGGAGAGAAGAATCACACTCAGCTGGAACAGAATCGTGTGGAATCATTGTTTCATTCATCGACCAACGCTGGCATGCACAGGAAAAACCCCCGATCTCGACTCTGAAAGAAGTCATCCGAGTTGTGAACTTCATTAAAGGCAGCACTCAGCAACCAGCTGTTTGATCAGCTGTGTGCTGACATGGGGGCGGAGCATACACACCTGCTGGTTCATACAGGAGTGCCCTGGTTCATACAGGAGTGCCCTGGTTCATACAGGAGTGCCCTGGTTCATACAGGAGTGCCCTGGCTCTCCAAAGGCAGAGGTCTAACCAGAGTTTATGAACTGAGAAATGAAATCCATGCTTTCCTCCTTGCTGATCTGTTCGCTGATGAATGGCTTCTCACATTGTCCTATCTGGCACATATCTTCTCATCTCTCAACGAGCTGAATCTGAAATTGCCAGGACAGCACAACACTGGAAACACGTTATCACTTTCCAAAAGTCCATGAAGCTGTGGCTTCCAAAACTCAGAAGGACAAACCCAAGCCAGTACGTTTCCCTCAGTGCTCCAGCACATGGAGGAAAACCATGTCCCTGACACATGTGAAACATCTGCCTGGACTTATTCAGACACACCTCCTTGCACTCATTGATAACTTTGATCACTGAATTCCAGCAGAGAGAAACGACATTTTGAGTGACAAAAGGTGGATTGAAAATCCCTTTGAATGTGAAAGAGTCCCTGCAGGACCTGGGACTACCTCCAGCTGAAGAAGAAGACATGATGGCATTGTCTTCATTCTGGATAAGCATCTCATCTGAATATCCTGTCCTTAGTCAGGCAAGCACTTTGCTTCTCATCCCGTTCACATCCTTGTACACTGGACATCCTGCAATACTGAAAGCAAGCAGGCTCGTGTATCACATTAACAAGATCGAAGTAAAACAACTAGATATTTCAAGTAGTCCTAAAAAGAAAATATTCATGATAAGTAAAAGGCAATGTGCCGAAGGAGATCTGACATGGAATGTACCTGGAGTGATTAACAAATGTGTAGTTGTTTTTACTGTTCAGTTGATGGTTTGATAACTATAGCTGCACTTAAACACATGCCTGATTGTTCTGATAACAGGCATGAGCATTAAAAAACACTTGATTGAAACGTGTTTCTGATAGTATGGCTATTGAATGTTCCTATTGATCTGATGACTGTTTGTTTTTACTGTAACTTCCTAAAATGCATTTATTTTTGCCTGATTTAAAAGCAATTAAAATGTAGGGTATGTTTAACGAGTTTAATGTTTAATGAGAGAAAATAAAAACAATGATATAGCCTGGTAACTCTGCCTAAAAGCTTTTATTTAGTGTGATTTTCTACGTATTCAACATGAATAAATGTTTTCAATAATACATCCATGAACAAAAGGGCTGGTTTATGTATTCAAGATAAATAATAATATATAGGTGATGCAGAAATGGTGATGAAAAATTTGCTTCTGTCACAAATTCCATACAAGACTTATTGTGATTTGGGTCGTGATGGTTTGTTATTTTCAAAAACCGAGTCACCAGAAAAAAGGTTTGGGAAACACTGCTCTAAAGTACCCTGAAGGGCTTTTCACATTCGGATAGTCTGGGTCAGTTCACCTGGGAGGGGGGAAGCCGAGAATTTTCCCCCCTTCACTTGGCCCGCGTGGCGTTCACGTTCACTCTTGAGACCGAACTCAACCGCCTGGAAAATGTTGCGCAGTTACACCGGCTGCTTGTGTGGAGGCGCTGTCGCCCAAAGCAAACACTGACCAGAGAGGAAGTAAAGAGGAAGCATGGCTCGTTGGTTGGTCCGGACCGAAAGTCCTGCTGCTTTAGCCTGTGGTCCAGGTCTGAAGTGGCTGATGGGGAGGACCGGGACAATACCCGGTGGGCCGGTGTGATGTTTGAGCTGCGAGGGCTGGAGTTCAGTCACGGCTCTGGGTTGGTCACACACTGTTTCCACTGTCACTGGGCCGCCTCACGGCTCGGCCTCACTCCACTGCAGCTTCTTTTGGTTTTTTGCAGACGCACCCTGACGACATAACACGTCTGTTCAGTCGGTCAGTGGGATTGAAAGATGGATAGAAAGATCAAGGTGAAGCAGAGAAGGCAAGAATTAAAAAGAGGAAAGTTCTGGAAACAGAAGCAACGACATGTCCTAAGATTGGCAACTTGTTCATTAA